>NC_059303.1:10807859-10840359 GCF_017591435.1 Portunus trituberculatus | reverse complement strand
AGACAGACGAAAAAAAGTCATAAATCCTTTCAAGATATCAAATTACTCGAATATTTACCCAAGTCAGAATCAGGCTCTTTGAATTTTGAGCCCAATTCAAGCTCGGCACAGAGCTTGGTGGCCGCGCCTCATGTCTGCCGCACTTGTTTTTGCCCCGAGAGTTACGTCCGCCTCCCATTAGGATGACTCTCGCCATCCCTTGCCCGAGCTGAGTTTTATATTCCGTATGTATAACAGGAAGCCATTAATGTCCTCTACGTATATATGTTATCCGACCACCGTCCCTTCCCCGCTGCCACACACAGCCTCCCACCATCACCACCACCACCGCCACATTCACCACCACCATTGCGCCCCCGTTACTACGACCACCAAGGCACCGCACTCAATTTCATCATTACCACCCTCACCACGACTACTGCATGTCTATCCATCCATCCCCCCCACTCGCCTATCCACCCTCCTACCACCCACCCACCCATTCTCCCACCAGTAACCTGCTCACCACCACCACCACCGCCGCCGCCGCCATCCTTATCACTCTTATGGATCAGCACACCAACTGTTACCAATACAGATGCCTCACCTTTTCCCAGCCATGACAAAGACAACCTGAATTGCACCAGGAAGAGATAATTGTTCATTAATCTCTTTCGCTGCTTCTTCTATTAAGTAATTTGGTGAGGCGAGCAAATTAAATTTCTTGTTATAATTATCACTAATTTCATAAATGGACATATGGAACGGCTAGGTAGGTGTGCGTGAGAGAACTTAATTTCACAGGAGTGCTGAAATATTATACGTTGCAGTAACGAAGGTAGCATAGAATTGTATGGCCATGGCAGATCACAGACCGTGGCCCGTATAGTGTAACGAAGGAGTCTGGCACTTGTGTTCTTAGGTGGCCTGGCCCGATTTGTGCGGCTGAAGAGTGGCCTCAGAAGAGCGAAGACTGTATCGTGGATGCCTTGGATGTGACTGAGGCCCAACGCAACACACGCTAAACCAGTGCATCGCCTCAGCGTGCTTGGCCAAACTGCACTTCATAAACTAGTGTAAAGCTGAAAATGGTATATGGCCTAAGCACTGTATGGATCCACAAAAGCGTATGGTCTATACACAGATATATGGAGTAACGGTACTGGGCCCTTCCAACTATATGTGGCCTTTCAGCAGTGTGTGGCCTTCCAACTGTGTGGCCTCGAAAGATTGTGGCCAGAGGGCGTGTGGCCAGGGAGGGTCCAGGCAGTTTATTGTTCTTGCTGTCGCGAGGTGGAGGTTACACTGGCAGGAGAAACTTTTATTTATTTACCCTCGCCCCGTGGCTTACCCTCTCCCCCTTGTGGCTGGCTGAAGGGGGAGAATCAATCGAAGGGAAGGGGTGGCAGGGGGTGAGGGGGGGAAGAGAAGGGCATGTGTACATATGGCGTTGTGGCGTGGAGGCAGGAATTGGTGTTTAAAAGTTCCCTGTGATTTGATTTGTTAGGAATGGGAGTTAGGATTCGAAATAACAGCAATACTAAACAAAAATAGTTGCTTATAAAGAAAGAGAGAAAAAAGATAGTGACAAAAAAGGAAAAACTAAAAAAAAAATCAGGGAATGGACGAGGGAATTGTGCTGCGTTGTTTGGTGCAGGTAAGACGCTTTCGAAAACACTCCCTTTCGAGCATCAAGATCCCTCTGTGCACTCAGCTCTTCTCTCTAGTTACAATATACACTTTTTTTTCCCACCGTGTGTAAAAGAAGGCCCAAGGAAAATAAACATATATAACACACTCAATGTTCTGATCTTGAAATCTTGAAAGCTCTCATATACTGCGTGCGATAATGACAAAGTCAAACACTACCATAAATATTGCTTTTATTTTTTCCTAGTGACTGATGATAGCTGGGTGCTGTTGAAGTATGATCTAGGATTCAGATTGGGTGCGACAGAGAGGTGGAGTCACACACAATTCAGCACACCCAGTCACCCCATTTCTGAGACACAATGTGCGTGCGTGTCCTGTGTGTGTCGGGTGTGTGTGGCGAGCATGTGGGGTGAGAGAGGTAGGTGTACAAGAGAAGGGCAAAACAGGTACAGGAAAGATTATGGGGGGTGCTGGAGAGAAGGCGGTGGTGGTGGTGGTAGTGGTACTGGTGCACGGTTGAGGTGGGTGGAAGGAAACTTGTTCTTGGTGTTGTGTTGTCATGGTTTAATGCATACTCTTCCTGACGACGCTGCCGCCGCTGCCGACAATGATGATTTTCAGTTACCTTTTGACTCGGCATAAATGAATACGGAATAAGGAGTAGGATGAAAGTAAAACCAAAATAGATAAATAAAATGCGGTGTCAAAACCATGGCGGTGAATCACTTGACTCAAAGTTTCGGAGTTTATGCATCGCGAGGCCAACTTCAGTAATTGGTCCACTCGAAAAGCGAGGCCAATAAACCATAAATTTCACCCCACAATTTTGTTTTCGACCCTCCACTACCCACCTCTCCCTCTCCTCACCGTACGGAACTCCACCATAGGTTATTTCCTGATTTTTGCGCCACACCCTCACCTTTTTGTTGCGATCTAAATTCCACCGCTGTGTTGGAAAGAAGAGGCAAAGATCTATGACGGGAGGTGATATATTTCTTCCTCTTCACTCCTCTTCTCGATTTTTCATATACTCTTCTTTTTTCACAGATTGTTTCTTTGTTTTCTCCTTTTTCTTCTTCTTCTTCTTCTTCTTCTTCTTCTTCTTCTTCTTTTCTTCTTCTTCTTCTTCTTCTGCTTCTTTTTCCTTTTCTTCTTTTTTTTCTTCTTTTTCTTCTTTTTCTTCTTTTTCTTCTTTTTTTCTTTGTTTTTCTATTCTCGTTTCTCTATTTACTTTACCATCACCACCACCACCGCCACCTCCTCCTCCTCCTCCTCCTCCTCCTCACCTACTTCTTGATCGTGACTTCTTGCTATATCACAAAGAAAATTATTCATTGTGTCGGAACTAAAAGGCAGACAAATATATGTTATTCAATTTCTGCGGAATAAAAGGTTTCATGCTTGAATGATTTCGTATTTATATGTTCAGTGAAAACTTTTCCTTCTCTTATCCAGTATCTCTTTTCTCTACTTCCTTTTGTCTTTCTTAGTTTTATTTATGTTTCCTCCGTTTTCTTTTAACCTTTTTTTTCATTTTTTTTCAGTCCTCCCTATCACTTATTTCCTTTATTTTACTTACCATATCTTCTCCCCTTTTCTCAATCCACTTCTCCTCTTCCTGCAAGAGAGAGAGAGAGAGAGAGAGAGAGAGAGAGAGAGAGAGAGAGAGAGAGAGAGTGGATTCCTACGTTTGTTTCTATATCCTCTCCCCTCCGTTTTTATAGTCTGTCTGCTTTTTTCGTCTTATCCCCTCTTCTCCATTCTCCATCTTTTTTTTCATGTTTCCTTTCTTTTGTCGTCATCTCTTTAATTTGCGTTTACTTTTGTACTTCTAAAGACATTCCGTTTGTGCTACTTTTTATGTTTGTCTGCGTGGTCCTGTGTCTCTGTGTATCACTCTGTTCATTTGTGGCTGCACGTGTGTGTGTGTGTGTGTGTGTGTGCACACACACACACACACACACACACACACACACACACACACACACACACACACACACACACACACACACACACACACACACACACACACACACACACACCAGCGCGCGCGTGGCAAAGTTGGCTGCTACCACCTTCAACCAGACCATTTCACTCGGCTACATGTCATACTAACATACTATTCGCTGTATACAAACCATTAGGTCGGCCCATAACTCACGGTAACATACACGCTCGCTCGAGGCAGCAAGACAAACATATACATAAGATACTTTTTTCCCTCTCCTCGACACAGCTCTCAGAGAAAGATGCATGGAATTGAGGAGGCGGCAGACGACTGGAAGAAGATGGAAAAATAATCCTCATTTACGCATATGCATAAAAGGAACATGTTTCAATCTTGTGCTTTTTATGTATGTATGTGTGTGTGTAATTTCCTTCCCCTTCCCGCCAGCCTAAATGTACACACACTTACATAATTAATGAGGTTGCTGAGCCTCTCGTTCTCTAAGGTATCTAATTGTGGTGATAAAGAGAGGTGTTAGTGTTTTTGTCTTGCCGCTCCGCTCCCTGAACCAACAACTTTGATGCAATATATGGAGAGACAGGAAAGTGGAGTTACCTGTTCTCGCCACGTAGTACTTGTGGTCTTATGACTTTTCTTTGTTTCCTGGAGTGCTTTTTTTTCAATCAAACTCACCGACACTGAACATAATGTATCTTTTAGTGCGAAGAAAATACATCCTGCATTGCCATTATACTGATATTTTCCTTGAAGACGCGACCACAATCTTTATTACCTCCTGTGCTTCTGATCATTAATAAAAATCACGCACTCTGGATGATAAACCTGTATGATATGAAATACACTCAGTCAAGGAGCCGGAAACTCGTTAAGTATCACACATTACATTTTGTATGAAGAACGGAGGTGACCACTTCGGAAGAAAAGAACTATAATCTTCCGCCTCTTTTCACGTCCAAAGTGATATTATTTACTCAGAAATTCTTCCCTGATAAGGGAGAGTTATTTTTTTATCATTTTTTTTTACTTATTCCCAGGGTTATCCGTTCCTGGAAAATATCCTGAGCTTCTTAGTAACAAAGAACCAGTTTCCATGCTTATTTGGCTATACTGTTTGGAGTAAAGAGGAAGAGGAGGAAGAAACGGGGTGGGTAAGAAAAGAGGAAGTGAGGAGAGGAGGAGAATAAAGGAGAGGAAGCCAGGAAGGGGTTTACAAGCCAACCATTATGCCCAATAACATTTCATGCTAACTTATCTTCCCGTAGGTTCCTGTAGGAAGAGGGAGTGGAACCATTAAGTCGTGTAATATTTTATGGCAACATACACCGTCGTAGGTTTTAGCGAGACGGATCCCCCATTAGGCTACGGTCAGGGTAGGTAAAAAGTCGCCCATATCAAAGGGGAGTAAAGGGGGCGAGGAGGAGTGACTGGTGTTTTAAAATAAGGGGCGGAGGAGGTGAATCACGGGGAGGCGGCGAGAAGGATGAGATGCATTAGGGGGACACCCGCTGAGCCACCTGACTCCCCACCACCCACTGACGGAAGGGGAGGGATTGTGTTGCGAGCGAAAGAATGACTTGCCTTACTATGTTCAGACGAGAGAGAGAGAGAGAGAGAGAGAGAGAGAGAGAGAGAGAGAGAGAGAGAGAGAGAGAGAGAGAGAGAGAGAGAGAGAGAGAGAGAGAGAGAGAGAGAGAGAGAGAGAGAGAGAGAGAGAGAGAGAGAGAGAGAGAGAGAGAGAGAGAGAGAGAGAGAGAGAGAGAGAGAGAGAGAGAGAGAGAGAGAGAGAGAGAGAGAGAGAGAGAGAGAGAGAGAGAGAGAGAGAGAGAGAGAGAGAGCAGAAAGACAAAGGAAATAACCTTTTAGAAAATCACTTTATTCAGTGATCGAAAACTAATTCATAGATGAAAACGTCGTCTTCATGGTACATAAAATGATATCGTGCTGGAAAATCAAATGTAGACATTGTCACCGCAGAGTGGAACTGGCCCGTCACCTCTAAGCAAAGTAATAATGTATGTAAATAATTAAATGAAAAAGTTGATTGACAAGGTATTCCTCGAAAAGCTTGTGATGTGAATAAAAGCTCTCCAGGGTGGTGAATGATTTAAGAGGAATGGCTGACAGGTGAGAAGAGGGAAGGAGGAGGGATGGAACTATCACGGCTGTAACAAGAGACTTAGTGGTAGGGCGAGGCCAGGAAGACTTGAGGACAGGGAGACAGAAACACTGGGCTGCAACTTCATAAACAAAAGATTACAAGGCAAACTTCTCTATTTACAGACCTGTGGGATCCAAATGAAAGAAAAAGAAGTGTTAATATTTAATCGATAACAGTTATTGTTCTAAGGTGATATATGTATTGTTATATTTCCCTTAACTCACGTTTATTTGATATGATACCAAAGTGTATACAAAAAGGAATATCCGACAATTAAATAGCGCCTTGAGTATGATTGACAGATTAATTGAGATAGGCAAAAAAGAATATTGCATTTACATTGGCTTTATTCTCTCCCTCTCTCTCTCTTCTCCACTCCTTACTCTGCCCACCTCCCGCTCCTGCCTGCCTTGAGCCCATCACACACAAAGACAAGGACTCACCAGCCCTTAATTCTGGCTTAAGAGCAGCGCGCCGCCCGTGAGTCAGCATAACAATATTTTGGGTTCGTTTTGTGTCCGCCTTTGTGTTTAAAATTTGCACAAGAGTTGTCACCAAATTCTGGGCCACCTTTTAGCGCACTAATCGGCTTGTAGTGTCACATTTTGTCTTAATCCGAGGCTGGATCAACACGGCTGGGTTTACAAGAAATTCCTCCTTCTCTTTCCCCTTCTCTCTCTCCTCCGTCTAAGATTACAGTGCCTCATCCGTCGCGTCGCCACCTGTCACACCTGCTGCTGCTGCTGCTGCTGCTGCTGCTGCTGCTGCTGCTGTTACTGGTGCTTCTGCGTCGTGGGTCGTTCCGTTCTATCCACGCTCCTTCATCTTGTCGCCCTTCACTCACCTGTCTATTTTTTTTTTTCCACATATGAGATATTTCCTCCTCACCTTACATCGTCCTTGACTCTCTTCCTGCACGTCTGGAGGAGAGGTACACTAATACATGGTAATATCCTTATAGTGAGGTTTTATTTGCATTTCTCTACTAAAGAATGTGTTTAGCTTTTTGTACAGTACTATTCATGCCTTGTAAACATTTGTTCCCCACGTGTAGAAAGAAATAATTCAAGAAAATCAAGCATAGATTGCAGAATATTAAAAACAGAAAAACTGTGTGTGTGTGTGTGTGTGTGTGTGTGTGTGTGTGTGTGTTTATGTTTATGTGTGCGTATGAGCATGTGCGTGGCAACAAACCACCCTCCTGCCTCCTTCCCCTACTGCTAGAAATGAAGATCTGTGAGGCTGAACTGTTAGGCGGAAGGTAAGCAGAAAGGATGAGGTTGTTCCCTAGGTCCCCGGCAGGCCCCCGCGCCCAGGGGAAATTATCCTATTATTGACCTTAATGTTGTTTATTTGGAATCCGTGCGGGGGTCTGGCCGTGTAGGATCACCCGGAATTAACAATTGAGCTCCTTTCTGCCCTCTGCTGTTACCTCAGCTTTCTTATAACAGGGTTGTACTGGCCAAGGCCTCATGTTGTGGCAGTGAGATAGTGGGAGAGATCGTCATGTTGTGGTGACTTAGATATAATTAATCTTCTCATTCTTATTACCACCTCGTTTAGGGTTCATGTTGCTCTCTCTCTCTCTCTCTCTCCAAGAATGAGAAAGATGAAAAAAACTTATAACTTACCAATGAATAGCATAACTCATTCGTTCATTATAATTTCTAGTTTTCTGATCCAATATTTTCTCGCAAAAAGAATTTTTTTCCTTACATAATGTTCGTATTGTTTGCAACACTTGACATTATCGGACACGCATAAACAGCCACACGTGGCCGCCTCTCCACTCCGCGCCAGACACACGCCACTCTTTGCCTTATGCTCACCCTCCACTTCCCTTGTCTTGCCCTACTCCTTCCCTCATCACCCCCACCCCCTCACCTGGTGCCCAGACAAGTCCCTTCCCCACCAGGCGGCTTCGAGGCTCCTCTGATCACATTACCACACCCTCGCCCCTCCTCGGGACCGATAACTTGCAGGCAGCGCTACATGCTAAACCAATTAATGGAAAGCTATGTGTTCTCCCGGAGCCATTACGATATTAAAACAGGTTCCCCGGTGTTTCTTAAAGTAGTTTTGCTGTATGTGTATATTTTTTTCTTATCTTAATGTATTATAATTCATCGTGAACTTTAGTTAATATCAGTTACAGGCGATGATTGATGTGACCTGGTTCTCTTTCTCTCTAACACTGATATATAATTTATAGAAATTTATTGTAATGAAGTCGTCTAATGGCGTTTCTAAGTTTGAAAACTTGGACAATCAAGAAGAGTCAATAGTGCTGTCGTCTTGGCATCCTGTAAGTTCAGACTGATGAAATTATGCTGTTGCCTATGCACTGAAGAGAAAACTGACAACTTATTCCTAAGTTAAGGAGATTCACATGAAAGCACCACTGATAGCTAAGAAATATCATCTTTTCTCAGGAAGAAACTTAATTTTTTGAGCTTCTAATGTTCTTGATCAGAATGACCTTCCCATTAGGAGAGAAAGAGAGAGAGGAGGAGAGAGAAGAGAGAGAGGGAGAGAGAAGAGAGAGAGAGAGAGAGAGAGAGAGAGAGAGAGAGAGAGAGAGAGAGAGACCTTACACACCTATGAATGGGAATGAAAATTGTTGTCTATTAAAAAAAAATCGTAACCCCCATTCGATCGCAATGTAATTAGAGGAAGAGAAAATAAGAAGTAAAGAAAATGGTTCAAACAGGAAGGAAACCCTAACTTCATACATATTGCCATGAAAAAAAATTATCTCGAATTGTAACTCCATTGTAAGTAATGTTTTCCTTTTATTATCAGGAGGTGGGCGATAATGCATAAGAGAAACGATTCAATTGTTCTTTAGAACGGAAAAGAAAAATCTCATTGGGGTGTTGTTACGTTCACCGGTTAAATGGGTAAGATTGGCATCTGGGAGCCGGTGACATCGGGGAGCCGGTGAACAATAACAAAAAAAAAAAAACACTGCAGGTTCAACTGGTGAGGATATGCAAAGGGGGCACTTAAGAAGCTATTTAATAACCCAATAACAATGAAACTGACACATATAACATGAAACTGACACTCCTATATATAACAGAAATAAATACAATAAAGAATCCAACTTAATACCTAACAATAATACTAATCCTATATGGAGGCAATGTGGAAAAAACGGGAAGAGGGGAAGTGATACTAATGAGATGTCGCAGTGGTGAAGTGCTGGGTGAGGTGGATCCCACGGTAATCCAAGAGGCGTTGTGTTCACTGGTTGATGAGGCCTTGACCTCGATTGACTTCCAGAAATCAGGAAGCTCGCTTAACACTTCCGCTTGAGTCAAATGGGGCTGCGTGAATCCAACTTCGAGACAGTAGAGGGGCTTCAAGAGACGGTGACGTGGAATGGGAGGTGGAGAGGAGGCGAACGAGGTAGCAAGCTGAGGAGGTTGAGGGTAGTGGAGTATATTACGGGCGGGCCGTAACATTTCCTCCCCCCTAAGACCTCCGTTATGAGCTCATGAACGAGGTGAGACGGGAGATCTTGATAAGACGTCGGCGATGATGTTCACCCCCTTGATATGGTGGGCTTCCAAGTTGAAGGGTTGAATTAACAAGGCCCACCTAAGTATGCGTTGGTTTCGGTTCTTCATGGCGTGAAGGAAGGCCAGAGGTTGTGATCGGTGGAGACCTTTCGTAGTTTGAGGGCCAGGATGCAGGTAGCACTCATAACGTTGGAGCGCCAGGACGAGTGCCAGAGCCTCCTTCTCGATGGTGGAGTAGTTGAGTTGGCGTTTCTTCAGCTTGGCGGAGTGATAGGCGATGGGATGGAGGATGCCGCTTGTGGGGTCCGCTTGTAGGAGGACAGCACCCACTCCAACTCCACTCGCGTCCACTTGTAGATGGAAGGGGCGGGAGTGATCTGGCGTCCAGACCACTGGCTCCGAGGAGAGGAACGCCTTAAGATGTTGGAAGGCTTGGTCACAGGTCGGGGTCCAGTGGAAGGGGACGGAAGTGCTGATAAGGTCCGTCAGGGGGCGGCCAGGGTGGAGAAGTTCCTACAGAATCGTCTGTAGAAACCAGCCATCCCCAAGAACCTCATGAGAGCTTTCCTGGTGGTAGGGACAGGGAAGCCAAGGATGGCCTCCACGTTGGCTCTCTTGGGGCGAACCTTGCCGTTCCCAACCACATGTCCCAGGTAGACCATCGTAGACTTCCCGAAGGTGGACTTGGCCAGGTCAGCCTGATGTGTGGCCAGGTTGGTTGTAAGACCGGCTTCCTGCAACCGACCCATCAGCCTCCGGAGACGGGTCAGATGCGTCACCGAGTCAGACGTGTCACCCAGTCGTTCGAAGTCACCACCAGGTCGTGCAGATAGGCAGATGTTCCCTCCAAGTCCTGGGTGATGTAATTCATAGCCCTCTGGAAGGTATTAGAGTATTAGACAAAGCCGAAGGGCATCACTGTATTGGTATAGCCCGAAAGGGATGGAAGGCGGATATTATTCGGGCCTCGTCCGAGAGGGGAATCTGGTAGTAACCCTTAAGTAAATCTATGGTGGTTACAAATTTGGCTACTCCTATGCTATCTATAAGGTCCTCTATCAAGGGCAATCGGTAGGAGTCTGGTACTGCCATCTAGCTTAGATGTTAACAGGCAAGGAGAAGCCCAAGGGTATTTTGAGTAAACCATTGATCCTTTTAATATTTTGAGAGGCCCCCAGATCCGTCTTCCATAGAGTAATTCAAAAGGGGGAGTAACCTAAAGAATCTTGGAGTTTCTCTTAAGGCGAAAGAGAAGAAAATAGATACTTTCATCCCAGTCTCCTTGATGCTCCAAGCAATACTTCATGGATTTTAACGTTTGGTGAAACCACCCCAGACAGCCTTGGGATTGGGGGTGGTAAGCCGAGGTGGTTACATGGTCGATGTTTAGCTCATTCACTATCTGTTGGAAAAAAATGCTTGTGAAAAACAAGTATTAGATGTTTTACAATGGTCTTTGATGTGATGTTCTTAAGAGGGATTGCTTCAGGGTACCTGGTAGTGGGATCCATGATGGTTAACAAATACCGATTCCCTAGTTTGGTTTTGGGTAAGGGCCCTACGCAGTTCAGAACGATCTTTTCGAAGGACTCCGTCTGAACTGGAATAGGCGTCAGAGGAACTGGTACAAGGCGTTCGTTAGGCTTACCCACAATTTGATATACGACACGTTTTCTTTTAAGGAGGACTCAAAAACAATTAAGTTTGGAACAGCCAAGTTACCCGCAAGATCGTTACCCAGCCAAGTTACCCGCAAGATCGTTACCCAGTACAAGATGTACCCCCAGTACTGGCAGTTCACCAGGCTTAATGGCTACCTCAACCTCTCCTGAAATGAAGGGGCACTAAGCTAATATTAGCCAAGGGATAGGAGAGCTGTGATTCGAGACCTGTAAGGACCACCTTCCCAGTGAAAGCCTGTTTGATGTTAGGATGACATCTTCTCTCAAGATGGATTGGGCAGCACCTGTATCACGCAGAACCTTGACATTTATTGCCTTGTCTTTACCATCAGTCAGGGACACTTTACCTTGATACGTGTACGAGTCATAAACTTCTAGAGGAGAGTTGACGAGTCTGAGCGACTTGTTAAAATGGCCAATTATAACTAGTGAGAAAAATTATCCGCGAAGTCAGGGGATTGAGGGTTCGCATGAACATATGATGATCCCAACACTTGGATAACACTTATTACACACCTGCCTATGTGCAAAAAAATAGAGATAAGTGCTATCGGTGAACACGCCTTTCTACCTGGTTTCCTGGTCTACCACTGCTATGTGATACCAATGAAAGTTACGAAGCACTTTTAACCCAAAGGGAGCCACTTGATCGCACAAAGGTAAATTTAAACCACACGCAGAGTAAGTCACAGAAAAAAAAAAAAAAAAGTCACAACACCACAGAAACAAAAAAAAAAAAATAATGTAATCACAAAAAAAAAGTCACTGGAAAAATGGAACACAGAACAAGGGTTATAAAGGTCCTGTCACGGTCGCCAATTGTTACGTTCACCGGTTAAATGGGTAAGATTGGCATCGGGGAGCCGGTGGAGCCGGTGAACAATAATAAAAAGAAAAACACTGCAGGTTCAACTGGTGAGGATATACAAAGGGGCACTTAAGAAGCTATTTAATAACCCAATAACAGTGAAACTGACATACACAGATATAACATGAAACATGAAAGACATATATAACAAAAATAAATACAACAATAAAGAACCCAACCTAATACCTAACAATAATACTAATCCTATATGGAGGCAATGTGGAAAAAACGGGACGAGGGAAAGGATACTTATGAGGTGCAGTGGTGAAGTGCTTGATGAGGTAGATCCCACGGTAATCCAAGAGGCGTTGTGTTCACTGGTTGAGGCTTTGATCTCGACTGACTTAGAAAAATTAGGGAGCTCGCTTAACACTTTCGCTTGAGTCGAATGGGGCCGCGTGAATCCAACTTCGGGACAGTAGCGGGGCTTCATGAGACGGTGACGTGGAAGGTTCATGAGACGGTGACGTGGAAGGGGAGGTGGAGAGGTGGCGAACGAGGTAGCAAGCGGACGAGGTGAGGGTAGTGGAGTATGTTACGGGCGGGCCGTAACAGTTGTGTAAAACAGATGTAGTTTCTATAACCTATCTCCCCCATCTCTCTCTCTCTCTCTCTCTCTCTCTCTCTCTCTCTCTCTCTCTCTCTCTCTCTCTCCCTTATTTTAATTACTTATCGATGTAAGTAACTAAATTGTGAATGACATCGTAGAATACAGTGAACAAGATGATAAACCATTATGCTATTACATTTTCTCTTTCAGTTTGATGCTATTTCATATCCACATCGATGTTTCTATTCAAAATCTATCTCAAATTCTGCTATTTTTTCATCTTGCACCTTTCCTCACCATCCTTCCCTCTTTTTTTCTGTTCCCCATCCCCTTTTCGCTTTCACAACCCCTCTAGCTCTCCGATACATTTGTTTCTCCCCTCTACATGCTAGTCCCATGCCTCTGTTTTACTCTCTCTCTCTCTCTCTCTCTCTCTCTCTCTCTCTCTCTCATTCAGGGAACTCTTGTAATAATGACGTGGTAGCTTCCGGGAGAGTCAGTAATAAGGGTGGGTCGAAAATAATACAAATGAAAGGCGAGAAAATTGGAATAAACGGGAAACTGGAAAAAGAAATAAGGAATTATCGAGGAAAAACTGAGGACTTACTGGATGGGGAAATAATGGGGTAAGCAGGAAGGGAGGATGAAATGGAAAGGAAAGAAAGGAACAGAAAATAAAAGGGTAAGAGGGGACACCGTGCGAAAATTTAATATAGGAAGATTAGTCGATCACATAATGGAGTGCAGGAGGAGGAGGAGGAGAAGGAGAAGGAGAAGGAGAAGGAAGAAGAGGAGGAGGAGGAGAAGGAGATAAAAGAAGATGAGGAAAGAACAAGAACAAGAAAAGTGAGGAGGAGAAAAGAAGTATGTGTGTAGGAGGAGGAGAATTAAAAGGAATATTAAAGAACATGTTTAAAATCTAGTCGAAAGGGGAAGTAAGGAGAGAGAGAGAGAGAGAGAGAGAGAGAGAGAGAGAGAGAGAGAGAGAGAGAGAGAGAGAGAGAGAGAGAAATAAAAAGTATATTTTGTAGCCAATGAAAAAGTATACTTGTAGGTTTTCTGAACTATTTCTTGCTCTGTGAAGACAATTGCAATCCATTTTTTATTTTTTTATTACTAGAAATTACATACCTCTCCTCTTGGGTTTATTTTGCCCACTAGTAAAGGTGAGAAAAGCGAAGATATTTTTACTCAGTATAACCTGTATCGGAATTGATGTCTCTGAGTGTTCTAATGCACACTAATAGCGGCTGATGAAGAGTCCGATAAATTTGTAGGAAAACAATTTCATTTTTTTATCTCCTATGTCATTACTTTAATTTTGCTTTTTAATGCCATGTTAAAGAGACGCTGCAAAGGCTAAGAAATCTTTGTTTATATTTTCTTACTTCCTTTCTCTGTGACCTTTTCTTTTATTCTAGTTTTTTTTATGTTCTCTTTATTGATACTAGCTTTTTTTTTATTTTCACTGACAGGAACACACACACACACACACACACACACACACACACACACACACACACACACACACACACACACACACGGTCTCTGATGGTCACCAATTTTTCTGATCATCTTTTGTTTATGGTAATGATACACCCTCGTGTTCTTTTCCGATAATGATGGCTGCAATTACTCGTGCATGTGTGTGCTAGTGTGTGTGTGTGTGTGTGTGTGTGTGTGTGTGTGTGTGTGTGTGTGTGTGTGTGTGTGTGTGTGTGTGTGTGTGTGTGTGTGTGTGTGTGTGTGTGTGTTTGTATGTCATTAGTTAGATATTTATGTCCTCACGATGTTTTTT
Organism: Portunus trituberculatus; assembly: GCF_017591435.1. NCBI lineage: Eukaryota > Metazoa > Arthropoda > Malacostraca > Decapoda > Portunidae > Portunus > Portunus trituberculatus. Next base: position 10,826,178 of record NC_059303.1, on the reverse strand, counting down.
TTTTTGGTAAATATAAACGTTATATCTAATTATAAACGTTCATTTCTTTGCACACGCGATCTCATTAAATGTTCCATGCCCTTAATCTGCTGTATATAACTGTATTAGTATGAGGCACATTTAGTATTTGTATTGTACTTACATTAATCGTTACTTTTCTTTTTTCCAGGTGATGTCAGGGTCCTCGATGATGGATAACTTCCGTGCTCTGCTCCAGGTAAGACTGAAAGATTCTTTGTATTGAACTCTTGTTATTGTAAGGCCATTGCATCTACCTTTAGGATTTTAAACTTAAAAGTGATTGAGTTTTCTTGTTATATAACATTTAGTGTTCTTTTTTTAATATCAGAGATGTGAGATAGCTAGAAGTGATTTCCTCTGATTATGTTAGTTAGTCTTTTCCTGTTGTTATCTAAAAATAAATGTTAGATGAGTGTTGTTGAGGTGAATATGTTCACTGTAGTAACCTTAGCATGCTGTCTCTCGTTGCATTTCAGGTCTTCAGGGCAATTAACCAAAAGAGACACAAGCTTTATATGTAGTGTCTGCTGATTATTTTTGTTTATAACTCTTTATAGCGAAAAACAATATATATATAATACTTTGTGTAGCAATTATACAGTCTTTGGTTTTAATATCATGAGTGATCAGCCGACACTGCATATATGGTTAGCTTTCATTCATGCTTTTTACATTGACTATAATTGTAATAGTATTCAGGTGAGTTGGTGGTAGCATATATATCATGCAGGTACTGATTAACACAGGTTTGTCTTGCAGGGATCTGTCCATCTCTCTGCTAAATATTTGTTGATGCTCACTAATATGATGCCACTGTGATGCGGTGTATTTTTCTCTTTATTGTGTGTGCAAGGATGCTGCTGCTGCATGATGCGGGTTTAAGGTTTGTATTTTATAGCTAGTTTGTTCTCCGTGCTGCTGCCTGACGTATAACATTTGTCACAAATATTTCTATGCTTCTGCTGTCTTACGTTTATTGAAACATATTCATTATAAAACTCGAATGGTATCTTCTACATATAAGATTGTCTGAATTCAAATATCAAACATTATTCTATTTATAATATTAGGAAGGTCTTGCCCATTTGATTATCATGGGTAGTCCTTGTCAGTTAATATACTCTTCTGTGCACGGAGCAATATAAGATATGTCAAAACACTTACCAGTGGTCATGCAGCGACTCGGAGGACAGACTATGCTAGGTGTTGAAAGCCTGACTAACGCGTGTGTGAGTATGTACAGTATGTGTGTTATTGGTCCGCTATTACTCGCGCGGTAGCGCTCTATGTCGATGTACTAAATGCGTCAAAAAATCGTAAACCTCGTTGCCAATTTCCGGGCCATTTTTTTATACCATACTGGAACGATGTGCTACAAGAAGCCACGTGCAGACACTGGAGGTAAAGTTTGAAAAGTTACATATTAAAAATATTTATATTCACAATATTTTATTCAATTACAGTAAAATTGTTTTCCAAAGCGTCACGGTTATAGTGTGAAGACAAACTCAACCATTGTTATTGTTAAAAAAAATAAAGTTTTAACTTTCACATGTAATTTTTGCTGCTCAAGAGCGATAAGATGTACCGGATGATAAAGAAGAGAAAGGGAAGATTAAACGAAAACGGGAAGTCATGGGAAGAGGCCTGACTCGATGACACGTGTGGGAAGTTACAGAAAGTAGGGGAGACTAGATCAAAACAAGTAGTCGTGAGAGGAAATAATATCCTGTCAAAACAATTAAATGAACTGACGTGTTCTTAGAGACAAGATGAAGACATCACTGGCTTTAAGTATTCCTTATTTATGTTGCTTACTCTTTGTTAGGTTTTTCTGGAATTCCTTACACCTTTTGGCCGCCCAACAAGACCTGTTTTGCCTCGTTATTTCAGAGAGTGTCCATAAACTTTTACACATAAAAAAAGTAAATGTCTGAAATACGTGCGAGCTTAAACGTATGTAATATATATAAGCATCTGCCTTGGTCATGATTCTTTGCGAATTTATCCAGCTGATTTTATTGCTGTCATATTATGTTTATCACAAATACATCTGATAGCAAAAGTATAAGGAATTATAGACTTGCAACACCCATTATCACCACCATTACCAACACTCACACATTCTCAACAACACCACCATCAACCACTATCCCCACCATCACCTCACCATATACACCAACATTAGTCTCCGGTAGTTACCCCCCGCCACCAGGCGCACCACTCTTCCCTCATCATTATCACCACAATAAACACCGTCGACGAAGAAATGCCCAATAAACAGTGTGGAGCGTCCTACCCTGGAGCGCAGGGAGCGTGGCGTGGGGCGACTGGGCAGACTAGACTCGCCCCAACCGCCCGCCACCCACTTACTCTGTCTATGCCCTTCTCGCTCCAAAGTAACACGCAGACAAAAAAGGAGAGGGCAATTACTTCCACCATCTCATCGCCTCGGAGACAGAGCGTCACAATTGATACCTAACCATTAAGGATCAAAATTGAAGGTGGAGTTATGTGAGTGCCAACCATTCTGATTATTCTCGTAAGGCATTAACATGGCACTTTGAAGGTACCCCTGACCTTCAAGCGGCTGCCGACGGTATCAATTTAAATTAAATATTAACCAAAAATACTTTCTCCCCACTCACGGGGTGTAATCTTCGTCTTTCGGTGTAAACAAATAGTACACTCCCACACTCACTTGACCGAAGAAAACCTGCATTTGAAACTGGTTTATGAGAGGAAAATGGAAAAATGTGAGAGTCCGACGAGACAGTTAGTTGGTGACTCGGGGTGGCCATGCAGTGGCCGGCCAGGGAAGCGCTTATTTATGACAAGATCAGCGATAAAGTACCGACGCGACGCTACAAGACGCTAACAAACCCTCAGTCTGGTTATTAGTAGCCTTTATTGCCTGTGTCTCCGTGGCGGGGGAGGGGATGGTCGCCTGTACCTGCCCCCTAGCCTTACATACCTCCTTAAGGAAGTCATTACCACGCCCTGGGAAAGTCTCCACCTTGGTAACCCCGACCACCACAAGTTGTCCGCCATGGAACTCTTGGTAACTGCGGGTTGTGCACGTCACAGCCTCTGAGCCAATCAGAGCCGCGTATTCTTATTGTATAGAAGATTTATGAGCCAATGTGATTACAAGTCTCTTCTTAATCTAGCCCTCGACAGTCCGGAACGAGTTACCTGGAAGCCAACTTACATTCGTGCAAAAACCTTCCCAATCTCTCCCTTTCTATAGCGAAGGTTTTTCTTTTTTTTTTTCGCTGAGCAAGTTAGAACATAAAAACAATAATGGGAGAATAACCTTTTCTAAGAGGCAAATTATCGCAGGCTAAAAATCAGTGAAAGTAAATAAATGGAATATAGGAAATAGTAAAAAACGAATCTCTTCTCTCAGCTTCCAATTAAAACGCCGTCCAGGTAACTCAAATAGTCCGCAGGTTATACAAGGTGCGCGATGTATGTACTGAATTAACGAATGAACCCAAAAAAGAGAAGGATACCGCTGTCTCCCAGCACGCCACCGACCTTGGTAAAGCACTGGTTTATTTCTTTATTTACCCGGCGGCGCAGGAGACGCTACATCACCTCATGACGTACACAACACTGCCACGGTATTGACCTCATTCTCCTTACTCATCTACTGCCTCCTCCTCCCTCCTGCTGCACTTCTTCCTTCGTTTTTCTCCTTGGCTTCTTCCTAACTCTCTCCCTCTCTCTCTCTTTCTCTCCTTCGATCCCCTGCCTCTTTCTTTCTTCTTATATTCCTTGGTTCTCTGCTCAGTTTGTGTTCCCTATTTCTTACTAGCCTTCCTTCCTTCCATCCCTCTTCCTCTTTTCTCCTCTCTTATATAGCTCTTTTATTCTTCCTTATTTATTCCTTCCTTCCTTCTCACATCCTCAGTTCTCTACACAGGTTCTGTTCTGTCTTCCTTTTTATCGTCCTCTACATTCTTTCTTCCCTTCTTTGCCAGTCTTCTTTGTTTTTTTTTCTTTTCTATCATTGAGTTCTTTTTTGTGTACTTCTTTTCTCTTCCCTCTTTCTTCCTTTCACTCCCCGGTTCTTGGTTAGGCTTTTGCTCTATCTCCTTTCATCCCTTGCATCCTCCCTCTTTCAATCCCTCCTTCATCGGTTCTCTTCTGAGCTTTGGGTTTTTCTCTCTTTCTCCTTCCCACCCTTTCCTTCTCCCTTCTCCAATCTCTCCTTCATCGGTACCTTCTTTGGTTTCCATTCTCAGCACTCCTTTCCTGGCTTGTCTTCTCCCTCCTGGCCTCAATCCTTGGTTATACCCTGCCTTTCTCTTTCTCTCTTTCTCTCTCTCTTCTTCCATCTTTCCCCTTCCCTTTTACTTCCCCCTTCCTTGGTTCTCTTATGCTTTATACTCCCCTACCTGTTATTTTGCCTTTCTTTCCTCGTATTTCATTTCCTCAGTTAATTCCTTCCTCTACTTCTCTTCATCCGTCTCTCATTTCCAGTTTTTTTTTTATATGTTTTTTTTATTTTGTATTTATTTTGTTTTTACTTTATCCTGCATTCTCCCTTGTTCCTTTCTCCTGCACAGCGCGTTACCCGTAGTAGCTTCTATGCGTCTCTTTCTCTCACCGTTCTTCCATCCTTCCCCTTCCTAGTCTTGCCCAATTTACCTTTTATTAATTACTCTCCATATTTTTGTCGTGGGAGGATGTTTACAAAATTCATTCACGGTAAACACGCCATATGGGGCCAGGTGGTGAAGGCTGTTTTAATGAGCGCAGGTGAAGGGTTCCGTACCTTTGATTAGTGGTAGAGATATATCTGTTCTCTCCATCAAAAAATAAAAGAAAAATAACGTAATGCTAATGTAATCTCAGCCAAACTTTTTGTCTTTTTCTTTGCGTTACGTTCGTTTGAGAAATGAGACTGGATGTTTACTTAGTGGAAGTGTTATTCAGAGATGTTGGTGTTCGGTTCAATGTTTGTTTATCTCAATGATCTCCTGTTCTAGTCTCTTAATTAAGCTCTTCAGTACGGCTTTGCATATTTTTCTTAAGCACTGTTTTGCTTATATCGACAATTACTAGTTCAACAATTGCATCTAAAACATTTCTAGTAGAGTTCATACCATATAGTAAGAGCATAACACACACACACACACACACACACACACACACACACACACACACACACACACACACACTCGTAAAGCTTCTCCTGGACCGCATTCATCTCGCCCCACGAAGACTACAGCGCCGCCCATGCATCAGGCGGGGCCACACATCCCTCGCGTAGCTCAGGCGGGCTTATACGTGATCACTGTGAATAATAATTACTGAGGAGGAGGCGGAGGCGAAGGGGGAGGGCGAGGAGGAGCAAGAAGTGGCGGTGGTGGTGGTTGATGCGGTGGAGAAGGAGAGGAAGAAGAAGGAAGAGAAGAGAGAGAGAGAGAGAGAGAGAGAGAGAGAGAGAGAGAGAGAGAGAGAGAGAGAGAGAGAGAGAGAGAGAGAGAGGAGTCAAGAATTTAAATTATATCTCGAAGGACCATCGCCCCCCGCCTTCTTGTACACCATGATGGATGACCGCCGCCACCACACTCGACCCTCCGTGTTAGCCTCCACCTTCACGACGCCGCTGCGAGACAACCCAACCAGTGAACTCTGATATTTCCGCGACGCTCCTCCGTAAAAATGCAATTATTCTCAACGTCGGGAGGCTGCTGGTACCCGTCTTGCAAGGGTAGACATTAAAGTGAAAGTAAGAATGGTGTGACGGATGATGGTGGACTCAACCGGGCCCTCTCTGTACCCGTCCCAGGTGCTCAGGGCAAGAGGGTCATAGGGAAAGTTCTCAGGTGTGTGTTGGTAGGGGCCAGTTTCGCCTGCTTCGTGTCCTTCCCTAATGACTCTCCTAATGGAGGATACGATTGTGAATGATTGGATGAATTCTAAGGGCCATCTTTTATTTCACTAGTTAGTGTTCATAGTGTATGTCTTCATTGAGGTTTTTTTATATTTATTTATTTATAACTTGTATGTTCTTATGTGAAATTTATATGATGCGTTGTGATTATATTCTTTGGAGATCGTAGTTTGTGAAACGAGATTTTGCTCGTGGGATATTGTGTATAGCGTTTTTTGCTGAGTTTATTGGCAGTATAATGTTTGTCTGTTCGTATATTAAACGTCTCAAGGTTTTGAGTTACGTTAGAAGAACCTTACGTCTTTATCAATGTATTTATAATTTACTGTGCGCGTCCTATAGTGATTTTCTCCATTATAAACTTTTACTGTTACAGCTTCCCATCTTTATCTTCGTTCTTCCTTCGTTCCGTCCCGCTGGTGTAATATATCTCTTCTCCCTTGTCTTTGTGTCACTTATAACATTATATTCTATATGCCTTACATAAAAATGGCTCACGATTCTCATGTTTCCTTTTTTGATGAGCAATATAAAATAAAGCAGGTCTTTATCACATACATGGCGTCATCTCACAGTCCATTTACTTGCCATTTTCCGAGCACAATTAGATATGTTACGACTCTGACGGAGCGGAACGTAGGGAGCTACTCTGTGTGTTATTCTCTTCTGTCGTAATACTAAAAAAAACGTTATGTGAGGCTCGTCTTGGCTGCCAGTCTGTCTGAGCGGCTTCTAAGTCAACAGTTGTGCTACAGTTGTTATTTGAGTTAAGATATTAAGGATCTATATTGATATGTCTTTAAATATCTTCTAACTTTATTATCTGTTTGTCTTTATCACTGACATGCGCACTAGAAAAAGAAATATATGAAGATACTGATGATTTTATAAAGATATTATGGTAAAGGTCATCACTTTTTATCTACTTTGTACATTATTAGCGGGAGGGAGAAACTTTTGCTCTTCACCACCACCACGCCGCCCTCCAGTCCCCGCACATTATAGGAGGGATATTTATTAAACCTCTTTGTGGGAATTCTTAAACAGAAACATTATTGTAATTACTTGTAACAATTTCCCCCCATGCATCTCCATTTTTCTTTGATTATGTTTTTTTGTTATAAAGTTCTCAAAATACTAAGCATCATACTAACTTTATAACTTTTCCCTCTGTAGTTTTGCTAAGAGAAAAAACAACAAACTGATGAGAGAAATCACTGCGATATTTTTCCTTGGAGCTGTATTAAAAAACGCTTTTCTTTCTCTACATCACTCTTTTCAATAGCTACAGGAATTAATGAACAATTTCTTTTTTTTTCTTTTTAGTGTTTGTCCTGTTAATAACGCTGCAGTCTTGGTAATCTATCACCAGAACAATACAAGGAAACGTAACTTCAAATATAGTATATTAAAAAATAGTCGAGGTGCGGCCAGAAGTATTAAAGAATGTTGTCCAAAGTTTCATAGGTGAAGGCGGCAGTGGTGTCGACGGGGGAAGTGTGCCAGTAGTGCTGTAGGGTGGTGGTAGTGGTGGCGGTGATGATGGTGGCGACAGCATTGAAGGTACTTGGCCTGTCGGTCTGTCCGTTGTTCTTACCTATCAGTCGTTCCCCGCCCTGACACCGTCCTCGTAATGAACTCCTATGTATACATCTCACACGGACCAGCCGCACCCTTGCCATCCACACGTATTAGCTGAAACGTAGACTTGATGCTCGTCGTGCGTTAACGACTACGCTCTCCCTCTCTTTGTCTCCGCGTGTTTGTTTGCATGTTTGTCAGCCAGTCAGTCAGTAGTGCTCTCTCTCTCTCTCTCTCTCTCTCTCTCTCTCTCTCTCTCTCTCTCTTTCAATATAACACAAAGGCACGAGACGCTGGGAGAGTTTGAACAACGGAGATGCTAAACAATGATAAGGACACTGTAATTTGCGGAAATCAGAGGAAGTCAGAGAAATTGAAACTTAAACACCAGAACCGTGATTAAGAAAATTTCACTTCCCACTGTGATTCCAGCGTGAAGCCGAATCACCAATTTTCCACGATCGCGGGAAAGTTTTCATTATTATTATTATTATTTTTATCATTATTATATTATCTGCAGGCGAAAAAATTCCATCAGAGACGAGGGGATTCATTTCCAAACCTGGGGTCTTTATAATTCGCAAATACGCTTATTTTAATTAGAAGTCGGAGATCATTATCATTCCAGGCGCCCGAGGTCATTGGAATTCAAGCATCAAAGTCATTATATTCGCCATGTCAGATGCGTTATGAAGCCTCAGTTCTCTCTGGCGGCGGGTTCGTCAGGGCTTGGGACATCCAGTGCATCCATCACGACCAACCACCGGCGGCCCTCCCTTAGCGTTCCTCCGTGCACTCATTCCCTCCTCCTATCTCCATTACTCTCTCTCTCTCTCTCTCTCTCTCTCTCTCTCTCTCTCTCTCTCTCTCTCTCTCTCTCTCTCTCTCTCATTTTTCTTTCTTTTCATCACTTTCTTCTTTACACTCTTTCACACACACACACACACACACACACACACACACACACACACACACACACACACACACACACACACACACACACACACACACACACACACACACACACACACACACACACAACTTTTATACCTCTTTTCACACCTGTTTTTATCTATGGCACCCACGAGGCGGATTATCCCTCGGAGATCACGGGCTAAACATCACCTGGGGAATGGAAACGTGACGGGAGGGCCTCGCTGGGGGTAATTACCTGATGGTCGCGCCGCTAATCAGGGTTATTTCACACCTGGAGTACCAGACACAATAGTTTCTCCTTGTACCCTGGGGCGAGGAGAGCTTTGTGTTTTGATGAGGAATCTTTCGTGCTCCTGATAATACATGTGCGTCAGGAAATGTGCTGATTTATTTTAATGCGTTTGTATATTCATTCAACTTTTTTTTCCATTTCTTTTACCATGTAGTTTTTTTTTTTTATGTGTCTTTGTGTTTGCTCTGCTCATTGTGCTTGTTCTGGAAAACACACACACACACACACACACACACACACACACACACACACACACACACACACACACACACACACACACACACACACACACACACACACACACACGTAATCTTACTTCACAAGCGTAATAGTCTGGATAAGTATACAATAAAGTCGTATAAGTATCAAGTGTTGCGGTGGGTATGCACAGGGACATGATAGATACTCGTCTAAAGTATGGCCTCCTCCTTGTCTCATTTATCTACTTCTTGTTGTTTTTATCATGTCCATAAACTCTTGACGACGCAATCTTTATGGCATCACCTTAGAAGGATTACCCTCAGGTGTCTATTTTAAGCACGAGTTCACTATTGTTTTTACCCTTCACACCCTTCGTTAGAGAGAGAGAGAGAGAGAGAGAGAGAGAGAGAGAGAGAGAGAGAGAGAGAGAGAGAGAGAGAGAGAGAGAGAGAGAGGTTTATGTTTGGAATTAGTAATCCCTTTGCGCTCTGAGTATTAATATAGATAAGAATATTGTGATGCAGAATAGATTAAAGTCTTTAATTATCCGTTTCTTTGCTGAAGGTGAAAGGAGTGTTCTACGTTTGTTCATTAATGAGATAGTTTGTTAAATTATGCAATACAGATACAGTATAATAACACCTGTGTACATTAATAGTTTCTCTGCTTAGAATTAGTGTAAAAAAGGTTAATTTAGTAAATAGAACGCATCTAAAAGTAATGGCTCCCGCTGCTTCTGTGATGAAATTAAAAGTCTTAAATTTTCACCCGAGGTGTCAGCATATACGAGTCCGTCCAGGGTTTGAAGCCTCGAAATATCATCGCAGCATTATAATTGGAATTGCTCCGGAATCCATTAGAAGAATATTGCCTGGCTTTCGAAAATTAGATTGGAAATAATTCAAACTTTCATGTTTCCTTTCCGTACTGATTAAACGTGGGGCATAAATATTGTTGTCAGATATCATTTTTTCTTATATTATATATATATATATATATATATATATATATATATATATATATATATATATATATATATATATATATATATATATATATATATATATATATATATATATATATATATATATATATATATATATATATATATATATATATATATATATATATATATATATATATATATATATATATATATATATATATATATATATATATATATATATATATATATATATATATATATATATATATATATATATATATATAACACATACACACACACACACACACACACACACACACACACACACACACACACACAGGTTATTGTTATTATTTTTTAATGTTAATTTGTTTTCGTTCCATTTCATAGACTTATTATTTTTCTTGTTTTCTCTCACTCTTGTTTTCTCGGTGTTCCTCTTTAGTCTTGAGTTGTTTGCTGTAGTCGATTTCCTTATTTTCTTTTTCACAGTAATTCTTTTAGACAACAATTTTCTGTTGGTGCTTTGTATCTTCCCACTTGCATCTTCTTTTCTTATCCAGATGTTGGCTTTATAGAAAATATTTTCAGCGTGCTTTCATTTCCCTCTCATGGGTCCCAAACATCTTTGATCAGGTATATTGATTGTGCTTTTATCGTGACTATTTCATATCTTATTCGATTTTTTTATTATTGTATTTCTTCCACCTTATTTTCATCCTAGTTCTCCTCTTTGTCTTTGAGTTTTCCCTTCTTCTTAACTCTAAATTCGAAAGCCCTGATAATCTAAAAGTTCAGTAGCGTCTTTCTGCCGTTATATAACTTAGTATTTACTCAGGCCCCAAATTTCCCAGTACAGCAGTAAGTTATAATGCCCCCACGTCGAGGAAGAGGAAGAGAGGCGGGGGAGTCTAGAAAAGGAAGGGAAGAGGAAGAGGAAAAGTAAGAGAAAGGAAGAGGAGGAAGAAGAGGAGCTTGCCGCCTCCCAACTCCGCTACGCAATTAATGTGACCAATTTTCCGCCTGCTGCTTCTCTGCATCATTACAATTCGTGTTCTTAACCGCGTAAATACAGTCGCTTCGAGATGACACAAAATGATACGGCGCTCGGCCGTTGTGGAACGAAAGAGGTGGTGAAGATGAGAACGGTGATTGCCAGTGTCATATATATATATATATATATATATATATATATATATATATATATATATATATATATATATATATATATATATATATATATATATATATATATATATATATATATATATATATATATATATATATATATATATATATATATATATATATATATATATATATATATATATATATATATATATATATATATATATATATATATATATATATATATATATATATATATATATATATATATATACACACACACACACACACACACACACACACACACACACACACACACACACACACATGTATGCATTTTTTTTCTTTGGTATACACAGCTTTGAAGATGAAGGAGGTTGTGGGTGCTGATGATCTTGGCTTAGTGAATTGATGGCCACATCTGTAACGATTAGCTACTCTGCTGCACCTGCTCAACCCCAACCCACAGTCACACCTGCGATCCCACTCCCTTTCTCCTTCCAGTTCTGCTATACTTATCGAGTTCAGTTCCACCACTAGCACTTTGTTTGTGTGTGTGTGTGTGTGTGGCAATCATGATTTCTAATCAGTGTGCCTTTGTAATTCATTAGCCACTGTTTGTTTTGTATCTTCCTTCCCCCTTTTTTTTCTTTAATTTCTGTTTCTTCCGTGTTCTCAATCTGATATTCTTGACAACACAGATTTGATTTCTTTCTTAATCATTTTGATCATATTCCTTATCTAGCCTTCCTTTGTCCCCTCGTCTCCTTTCCCTTATCGTAAATCCTCGTCATTGTAATCCACATCCGTCCCTCTGCCCTCTCCAAGCCTCACTCTCAGTCACCCATACAGACAGGATGCTCCTAATGCAAAACCGACCCGCCAAAAAAGGAGCGATAAATCACTTCCAAGCTGGTCCGAATCCCCAATAGCCACCATTCAGATCCGCTCCTATTGATCAGAGGCGGCTAATTTTGCAAACAACTCATACGCACGTATAATCCCGGATATAAAAGCTGTCATAAATTTACACCTGCGTGAATTATGATGATAAAACTTTTTGCAGCGCTGCCATTAAGAGCAACAAGACACCTGCGAACAATGGCCGGCCGGGCATGAGCTATGGGAGGCCGTGAGAGATTGGCTGAGCATTTTTGGGAGCGTTTCCTTGCATTACTACTCTCGTAATTTTGTGACGGCGGCGGCAAAGGGAGGCAGGGAGGAAGGGAGGAGAGAAAGGGAAGGGAGGGAGGTAAGAGGGAAAGGAGGGAGGAGGAAGAGGAGGATGAATTAAACTCTGGGGACGGCGGGGAGGGAAGGAGGGGGATGGCCTCCTTGTTATCCGTATTTGTGTATGTTGTTTATCTTACATCTAGTGTGTGTGTGTGTGTGTGTGTGTGTGTGTGTGTGTGTGAGAGAGAGAGAGAGAGAGAGAGAGAGAGAGAGAGAGAGAGAGAGAGAGAGAGAGAGAGATCCCGTCTTCCATTTTCTCTTTCCGTCCTCCACCTACACTCACCCGCCAACCACTCTCACTGCATCTTTCTTTCTTCCTCCCACCATCACTCTCCATCCCTCTCTCTTTTCTCACATTCCATCTCACCCTCTTTTCTCACTTTACCCTCTCCCCGTCCCTCCACTGGCCTTCCCTTTCCTCTCTTTCTCTCTCTCCCCATCTCTCCCCTCTCCTCGCTCACCACCCACAAGTCCCCAGTGATTAGTGCACCTCCAGCTCCCCATAACTCCCCCCACGCCGTCCTTACCCCTGCCCCTCATCCTTCTCCGGCTATCGCTAATGGCCACCCGATAACCAGATATCGGGGGGGAGGCGGTATCGGTAAGGATCTCCCGGAGGCGTCGTTCTTCAAAGTGGCAAGTCGAGCAGCCAAAGTGAAATCCGTCAGCGGGTTATCGCCACCTCCATCCACCTCTGGCGCCACAGTAGCCTGGACAGTTATCGCGACATAAACTCCGCTTTCCCGCGATTCGCTATAATTATGGATCTATAATCTATTTCGCCCGAGGTGTAATTTAACTCCCGTGTCGAGTAAGAGATTTGGAGTTAGAGCAAATGGATTCCAGGGTGAGGGAGGGAGGGAGGGGGTCCATCACTTCTCGTCGTTCTCGTCGTAATGATCCAAGTTGATGACTCGAAATAATCCTGTTTTTATTACGACTGTTATTATGCTTTTTCTTACCCGGCAGCAAAATGTAGATCTGTTCGCATGTTTTCATAAAATGATATTTGGTGCAAAAAAAAAAAAAAAATCTCAACTTCCTTTGTGAGAGAAAGCAGAAGTAAAGGACGGTTAACTAAGCGATCATAGATGTCTGTGTTTTCTTTTCTCCTTCCTCTCACAAGCTGGAATTTCCTTTCACTCCTGACACGACCTCAAATAAACACACTCACCTCACGTCCCTCTTCTCAACCGCCAGCGTTTGACTCCTGACGCTCTGACAGAATCTATACAAACCACATGACCTCCACGCCCCCGATATGAATTACAAACACAAAACCGCAGCCATGAATCACACAGCAACCTCTGTGGATTAAGTTATTAAGAAGAAATGGCTAAAGGAAACTTGGCGTGCACTGAAGAATGAGTTTAGGAGTGGAAAGAAAAGTTAAAAAGAAAATGTAAAAATAACAAAAGACAAAGCTTCATGAATGGTGAGTTTCATTACCTAAAAAAGAAAATAAAAAAAGGTAATACATAGATGAAGCCTACAATGAAATATGTCCCCATTGATTTCCGTAAGATGAAGAGCCACATAAAATTACTCGCGACACGAAAAATTCAGAGTCGTTATAATGTAAATAGTGATTCTTGGATGTGTTCCTTTTCGCTTCCTGGAAGGTTATTAGTCTTGCATATTAACAACACAGGTGAGGAGGAAACAAGGAACACTACTCCTATCTCACCACACCATTTCCTTACCATCTTTGTCCCTCCTCCTACATTCTACTCTATTCTCTTCTTCTTCCTCCTCCTCCTTTTCCATCCTCCTCCTCCTCCTCCTCCTCCTCCTCTTCCTCCTCCTCCTCCTCCTCCTCCTCCTCCTCCTCCTCCTCCTCCTCCTCCTCCTCCTCCTCCTCCTCCTCCTCCTCCTCCTCCTCCTCCTCCTCCTCCTCCGTAAGATTTACCTCCGCAGTGTGTCCCCCTTCCTCTACCTTAGTTTAGTATCTCCACTTCATATTTTCTATTCCTTTCTCCTTTGATTCTTTTTTCTGTGTCGTCCCCTTCTCTTCACTCCTCCCATTTGGTGTCGCCGCACAAGCCCCTTTATACTATACTGTCTCCTTTAAACGTATTTCTGTCTCAGTCTTGATCAAAATCCTCTGTTCAGGCTGTGATGGAGGTGGATCGTAACGTATTGCTCTGATTTATGTTGGACTTATTTTCGCACGTGTTTCTTTTCCCGCGTAGTTTTTCTTGTTATTATCCTAGCTGTCGTCATACGCTATATTTTCCATTTACATTTTCTTTCCTTCCTTGAATAATTACCGCCGGAGCATTCTTCCTGTGTTATTAATTTATCTAATTAACTGCTTTTCATTTTCAGTATAATTCCACTCCTTCTTTTCCCCTTTTCGTGCTCAGCTCTATATTTTATCAATATTCTTTTCATCATGTGCCCCTGCTCTCACCTCCCTTGGGAAAGGGAAAAAAACAGAATTAGGTATGAGGGAGGGTTAGAACAGGGAGGGAGTGGGGAGGAGGAAAGGGGGAGTGAAGGAGTTGGAAGGGGAAAGAGAAAAGGGGAATGAACGGAGGGTAGGGAGAAGGGAAAGTCAGTAAAATTTGGAAGAAAGGAAATATAAGAGTTAAATTGGAAAGAGAGAGAGAGAGAGAGAGAGAGAGAGAGAGAGAGAGAGAGAGAGAGAGAGAGAGAGAGAGAGAGAGAGAGATTCAATACATAATTTCGAAAGGGCCATAACTTATACCTGGGAATAATAGGATGTCGTGCCACACCGGTGATAAATGACTCAATAACACAGCTATAACGACGTAGATTGTAACTTATCTGTACCATATTACAGCCCGACCCCGCTACCCGGCACCCTCTCCTTCGCCCACCTAGGAGTATCCGAGGAGCGACACTCAGCCTATGATTCTCTTTAACCCTAAAATTCTGACTAGGGAGGCAGTCGGAGGGCTCGGAAATGGGGAAAAAAACTTAGAGACTGTAGCTCCAATGGCTCTTTTTTTTCTGAGAGGGGGTGTTCTCCCCTCTTTCCTTCTCTTGTAAAGGCTGTAACTCGCAGCTTGTGGGGGATATTTTTATTTGGTGGTTCTTCTATCGTTGTGATGCTTAAAAACCGGCCTTCTAATGGTGCCAGAGAGAGAGAGAGAGAGAGAGAGAGAGAGAGAGAGAGAGAGAGAGTGAGAGTGAGAGTGAGAAAGAGAGAAACGTAAGGCTTTCAATGACAGTGCGGCTTCATGTTGTTTCTTTTTTTTTTTCCTGGCCACTTGTAATGTTAATAGTATGCAAATAAATACAGGTGGTAC
The DNA here is from genome assembly GCF_017591435.1 of Portunus trituberculatus. Classification (NCBI taxonomy): domain Eukaryota; kingdom Metazoa; phylum Arthropoda; class Malacostraca; order Decapoda; family Portunidae; genus Portunus; species Portunus trituberculatus. The sequence continues at coordinate 10,810,657 of NC_059303.1, read as the reverse complement.
TACGGCCCTCTGTGTGTAACGTGGGGCAAAAGTGAATGAAATCGGTGTGTAGTGGTGTAAAATTTTGCAATGAACAAGCACTCACTCACACACACACACACACACACACACACACACACACACACACACACACACACACACACACACACACACTAATTTCCTCGGGATATGAAGTCGGCAGTACCTCAGTCTCAGCTTCAATTAACAAGGCAGGTAACTTGTGCGCCCTTCAGGTCAGACTCCACTACGTTGCCACCTTGCCGACATAATCTAAACCCCGGACCATTGAGAGAATTTTTGGCTAAGCAGGTAATACTCGCCTCGACTGTATCTTTCTATTACTTTTTCTCCACCAGGTGTGTTGCTGAAGGATACAGTCGTAAAAGTGTAGTCGGTAAATGGCCTGTATATCCCGCGGTACAGTTTTCCCTGAGACTATAATTACACCTTGACTACCTTGAGCTGTTTAAATGCATGTAACTCGCGCCCGCCAGCCATCTCGTCCGTAGCTCACTCGTGGCTTGCGTAAAGTTGCCCTGGCTAATGCGAGCGCCTGGCGAGATGAATTCAAGAACCCGTGAGGAAAGGCGGAGAGCGCGGCAAAGAGTGAGGGTGGCGAGCAGTGAGGGAGAAGGTGTAAGAGGGATGGAGGTGAGGAAGGGAAGGAGTGTGAGTGATGATAAGGGTGAGAAAAGAGTGTGAAGGGCGCCGCCTGATGAGGGATGTAGTGTCTGGAATGTGGGAGTGTGTGGAGGGATGGGCGGTGAAGGTCAAATGTTTGGGTGGAAAGTCTATTTATGGAACAGCTTGACAGTTTCTTTTTTTTTATATATATGACAAAAGAAAAAATAGCATTATGCTCAATAAAATGACGTCGAGCTTTTGTCTGTATATCAAGACATCTTTACATTGAACGCACGATTACACTTTTAAGGATACTCTGAGACACACCATAGTTCGGTATCTTTGTTTCACTTGCTTATCTAATAAGTTTTGCATTACATTTACCTTAATCTTTTCATAGTTATCATTTTTAACTTGTTTATTTATCTATTTATTTTTTAATGTGTGTGTGTGTGTGTGTGTGTGTGTGTGTGTGTGTGTGTGTGTGTGTGTGTGTGTGTGTGTGTGTGTGTGTGTGTGTGTGTGTGTGTGTGTGCGCCTTTCGTAACTCCTAAATTTAAACAGTTTGAAAGAGAAAGTATATACGAGAATGCACCATTATCCAATAATTTGTACCGACAATGGCATTCACTCGTCTAAGTCTTTCTTTAGCCTTGACATTATATACTTTGCAAGACAAATGAAGCAAGTCCCCACTAAATGAATGTTCTCGTTGACATCAATAGTCCTCGGTCACTTCAACGTGTAAAGATATTCGGTCATGAAATTTCCTTCTTCTTTATTAACAGCCATGACAAACAGACCATAACATTCCGCGCTGGGAGAGGGAGGCAGGTGCAAGAGAAAGTAGTCAGTGGCCACAGGAGCCAAGGATCATTGCGTGTCAGGACAACATTTATGTGTGCCAGCCGCTGATTGGTTGACAGACACGCTCGACAGCCACTGAATGCTCACCAAGGAAGTAAGCCATCATGCTTGCTGGCTTCTTTGTCAATTCTGGGCGTCCGTGATTGGCTGCGACAACAAAATTACTATCCCTCTCCCCTTAAATGGACCGAAGAGTTACGTGAGTGAACTATGCCAATCTCTGGGTTGTTTCTTGCCCTCATTGATTACAGAAAACGGGAATCAAGAAAACGAGAATGTTGTGGAGGGCACGAAGAGGAGGTAAATATTTGACAGTTTTGACACTGGTGATAGGAAGCATCATAAACCATTGTGAGGAGCAGCGGTGGTTGTTGGTAACCAAAGGATGCTTTGTGATGCACGCATTAACTAAACTTTATTGAGAAAATATTATTCTGTGGCAACGTCAACACAACATTAGTGTGGTGTGGGTGTGAGTGAGATGTAAAATATGATACATATGGCAGCACCACGTCACTTGTGGCGATGATTACAAGTAAACTCAACGGCCCTAGTGATGACACGTGTGTGTGTGTGTGTGTGTGTGTGTGTGTGTGTGTGTGTGTATATATATATATATATATATATATATATATATATATATATATATATATATATATATATATATATATATTATATTCTCTCTTTCCTTTGTATTTATCTTTGTGCTTCTCTCACCCCACATCCTTCCACACTTTTCAGTCCACCCACGCTCACCCACTCTTACTCACCAGTCCACCCACGGACCCACCAGTCAGACATGAAAAGCGCGCCCGCACACACACACACACACACACACACACACACACACCGCGTAGTGTAGTGGTTAGCACGCTCGACTCACAATCGAGAAGGCCGGGTTCGAGTCCCGGCGCGGCGAGGCAAATGGGCAAGCCTCTTAATGTGTGGCCCCTGTTCATCTAGCAGTAAATAAGTACGGGATGTAACTTGAGGGGTTGTGGCCTCGCTTTCCCGGTGTGTGGAGTGTGTTGTGGTCTCAGTCTTACCCGAAGATCGGTCTATGAGCTCTGATCTCGTTCCGTAATGGGGAAGACTAGCTGACCGGTGGGCGAACGTGGTGAATCACACACACACACACACACACACACACACACACACACACACACACACACACACACACACACACACACACACACACACACACACACACACACACACACATACATACACACACACATACACACACACACACACAAACATCAGAATTACTATATAATCCTGGTCGTAAGATCTCGCAATTTATGTCA
>NC_059303.1:10765359-10802859 GCF_017591435.1 Portunus trituberculatus | reverse complement strand
TCAGTGGGCACCCATCACGGGGGAGTGTATTGAATATTGCCACGGGGGAAGAGGAAGTGCTCTTTCTCTCTCTCTCTCTCTCTCTCTCTCTCTCTCTCTCTCTCTCTCTCTCTCTCTCTCTCTCTCTCTCTCTCTCTTCGTCTCCCTCGCACTTTAACTGTCACCATTAAATATGTCTGTTTTTTCTCTGTTTTTTGTTTTGTTTTAGGTGTTGTTAAATTACATTTTTTCCTACTTTTGGGATGCTTTTCGAATTTATATTTGGCTTTTCCTTTTCATTCGGCATTGCTGTTCAGCTGTTGCTTTTTATATATATATATATATATATATATATATATATATATATATATATATATATATATATATATATATATATATATATATATATATATATATATATAGTTTCGGTTTACTAGAATATATTTCAGAGAGTGTGATTTAGGTATCTTTGTAATTTTTCTGTGTGTTCATATAGGTGAACATTTCATGTGTCTCTCAAAGTTTTTAACGAAAACTATTAAATTACTGATACCATAAAAAAAGCTATTCATTATTACATAATAGTTTTTTCATAAACCACTGTAGTTATGCGTTTTTAGTAATTCCATTAATGCTGACAAGAAGCCAAAAATCCTAAACCACACCCACCGCGACAGATATGCTATTTTTAATTGCATCGCTCTCTTGGGAATACAATCACTATACTTTCCACACACACCTAATGCAACATTGTATTCAAGCCTTTATTCAAGCCTCATCATAGTACTGTGATAGTACTTGCATCTTTAAAACACCAATAATCTAGAGACCGAATTACTTCATTACTTGTATCTTTGGGAATAATATGCGATCTAGCTTTCTAATGACGAGGCGACTATTAATCACTGTCTGCCCAAGAGCCGCCAAGGGACCCCGCTACTACTCGACGAAGGCAACACCATAAAAAGTTCAGAACAAGCCTCGAAGGATCAATTAAGGAAGGTGGGGGCCATACATCGCAGGTGAATTGCGCATTACCATATTTCTTAGGCATTGTTTTTAAAGGGGATTGTGGCTCTTCATCCTTTTACCCGACCCTCCCCATCTCACCAGCGCCCCCGCCCATAAGTTGCCCACACTCTTCGCTTTTCTTTCTCTATCGTCAGTATCTCATAATACTTACCGAAACCTTCTATTCTGCTATAATGATTTATTTATTTTCTCTCTCTCAGCATATGACTCTTCCTCTCTCTCCATCACCATCCCCTACAGCCTCATCATTGCCACCTCCACCGTTTACCCCATCACAGACTCCTCTCTTCTCCTCCCCGTCTTTGCCGTCCTCCTCTTCCTCCCTCGCCTCCCGATCCTGGATTCTGAGAAGAAATATTAAGCCATTCACAAGACGGGCGAGAATCTGTAAATGGTGTAGAAGACCTGCGTCGTATTTCACCTTTTGTAATGAAAATTTGAAAGGCCTCAGGTGCATTATTACGTATTATTATTCCAGCCATTGAGCTGCCCTTTTCTTCCCTTGGTTGTGGCCTCAATTTATCCTGCTGAGATGTAAGTTATCTCTCTCCTCTCGTGGGTTTTCGTGATTTCCTTTTTTTCATTTTCTTTACTTCTTTGGTGCTTATCTGCCAAGCAGCATTATATGTAGGCTCTTTTTTCTCTCTCTCTCTTTTCTTGTGTGGATAAGAACCTGCGTGCTTGAAATAGCTTTTGAGAATATTGATTTCTTCCTCTTAACTCTGATATGCGTACTGTCAATAGTTTAAGAGAATTTTGTAAGGAACAGCGGATATGAATAATTAATGCTTAACGGGGATAAACTACCCACGAAAATTGATGACCTCTAAACACGGAAGTTACATAAGTGCAAGAAATGGAAAAAAAAATTATGTAGACGAGAAAATGGAGCATAATGTCGATATAAAAACTTCCTTACATCGTTATGCTTTGAAATTTACCACACATAGATAAAATGAGAAAAAAGATCAGGTTAAAAGTAATGATTGCTAGTACAGAAAGATGTTCAGCAAAACGCAATGTGAGCTTAGCAACTAGAAAGGTGAATTACCAGAAAAGAAAACAACCTGCAAAAAGTTACAATGAAATGAAACACAACGCTAAGTTACTGAGTAGGAATAGGATGAAAGGTAGAAGTGAAGATATATAATTTTTCTCTAGTTTTCTTGACCATGTGACGGCCTTGTGTATGTGTGTGTGTGTGTGTGTGTGTGTGTGTGTGTGTGTGTGTGTGTGTGTGTGTGTGTGTGTGTGTGTGTGAGAGTCTGACGGGATATTCACCTCAAAAAGTAGGGACAAACTTTCCAGCTGATCACTTGACACAGAACTTTCGATGGCTGTTGTTTCCTGTTTCTTTCTCGTGTTTTCTTATCTATCATTTCTTTCCTCCATTTCTCTTTCGTCCCAGATTTCCAACCTTTCATTCAACTCTGTAATTTCCTGCTTACACAAGATACTATTTTTTGTTCCTAATATCACTTACTTTACTTGGTGTATGACCTTCTCTTTCTCTCCATTGCCTCGACCTTCATAAATCGTCTTGCTATCAGATTATTTATATTATGTTTTCTTCCTGATTCAACACATCATCTCAAATACACCAGACACCCAATCTTATCCTCCTTTTCTATCCCACTCTTTCTTATTCTCAGCCTCTCTTCCCACTCTTCTTTCTCCTCCTCCTCCTCCTCCTCCTCCTCCTCCTCCTCCTCCTCCTCCTCCCGTCCCCACGTCACAGCAACGTTGGTTTACTGGACAAGTTCGACAGTGGACAGGTATTATGGAGAACAAATGTGCAATTAAAAAGTTTTAATATGCCCCATGAATTTGGCATTTCACGATCCAACTACATTTTGAGGTGGATTTGCTGGCGGCGACGACGGTTTGAGTATTGGTCGTCGCGCTGAGTCGAGTCGCCGCCGCCACGACCACCACGAGGGGAGTCACGCCGACTCCACACGCGCGCATACACACACACACACACACACACACACACACACACACACACACACACACACACACACACACACACACACACAGCGTTTTACTTTTCATGTTTACTGTGAAGAGACGTTGTGTATGTATGTACTTGCGTGCGTGTTGTGTTGTGTTTGTGTGTGTGTGTGTGTGTGTGTGTGTGTGTGTGTGTGTGTGTGTGTGTGTGTGTGTGTGTGTGTGTGTGTGTGGTGCACATGTATTGATCACAAGCTGGTTTATTGTAGGAGAATGATGGTCAAAGAATACAAACACATAAATACATTCATGGCATAATACTTAATGTTGATTGAAGGATTGAATGATAGTTTCTGTTGAAGCAAGAGAGACAACAAAGCGACAAGAAACACGTGGTCTGCTCTACATAGAAACTCTCTGACGTCATTTTCAGGCACTAGAAAAAAAAAATATCCAATTAAGTTTCCCCTTACATAACGGGCGCTGAAACACTCAGGATTTATTCTCTCAGTAATAAAGAAGGAAGTTAGGGCAACACTCTTTAAAAGGGAGTCCATTTAAAGTTGTTTCGTAAATAGGCGGGGAAGCTCCAGGCACCTTAAGAGGACGTTTTATAACACCCTCAAGTTTGTGGTTCTCTAACTGTATTTACTGATCATATCCCCATAAAAGACCCATTATAGTAACCCTCCATTAAGAGCTTAACCAAGAGTCTCTACCTTCGGAACTTTTTCCCCTAACATGGTACCTATGGAACTTCTCTATAGTGACCTTTAAGAACTTCTAACGTCCCCTTAAGAAAGTCCTTTATGTGCCACCCTTCGACGAGTCTTGGAGAGCCTGGTTTCTTGCTATGCCTTCAAGGTGATAATTACAGTCAGTTATTGCAACGGCAGATTATAATAACATTTTCTCTCATTGTGCAATTACGGCCTCCATAATGGGGTGGAAAGAGAATTAAATCACACTAATATTTACGAGGGACAGCTGCAGTGGGTTCCCTCAAAATATATTGCTTGACATAAATTCCGCAGGTGTTTTATAGGCGAGTGTACCGCCAGAGAGTTAAGTCTGTGTGTGTGTGTGTGTGTGTGTGTGTGTGTGTGTGTGTGTGTGTGTGTGTGTGTGTGTGTGTGTGTGTGTGTGTGTGTGTGTGTGTGTGTGTGTGTGTGTGTGTGTGTGTGTGTATGTTTTTTGGGGGTGGGTAGGTAGGTAGATGTCCCTGTGTGTGTGTGTGTGTGTGTGTGTGTGTGTGTGTGTGTGTGTGGATGTGTGTCTGTGTGTGTGGTGTGGTGTGTGTGTGTGTGTGTGTGTGTGTGTGTGTGTGTGTGTGTGTGTGTGTGTGTGTGTGTGTGTGTGTGTGTGTGTGTGTGTGTGTTTAGAATGGAATACCGCTCTGCAATGATGTTCTGCTTTAGGGCGTGAACGAATATGAATTTATGTATGATTTTTATGCACACGACTTGCTGTATAATGAAGAACAGTACAAAAGAGGCGAAGCAAAATGGAGAAACTACAAAAATGTATTAGAAAATAATCTTGGAGTCAACATTCATACAATAGATGCAGTAACACTTTGATGATCGAATGCATTAATATTATAAACTTACACGCAAATATAATGGAAGCCAAGTAAGTGCAAGATGAATAGTAAACAGAGAAGATGGAGTAACTTATCAATATGCGTCATTGTAAGACCTCCACCAATCAGCCACGAGGCCAACAGTTCCTTCTGGCCAATCATAGCGTAGCAGTGACGTCACAGAAACACTCTCAGAGCCCAGCCATCATAAAGCCAAATTGAATAAGACAGCTTGAGTGTAAATAAAGGCAGCCATTTGAAGCCTGTCCAGTGGTGATCACACACACCCATAATCCCACTGAGAGAAAATGGAGAATGTTCCAAATAAAGGAGGTTTCACGGGGGACTCAATTTAATGGTTGTGTCAGAGACCAATTAAAGTGGAAGCATGACTGGCCGCCTTCGCTACTGAGTTGAATGTGTGATTTTGGTCTCACGTGGACCGGCCATAACTAAGGAGGGGAGAGGGAGAGAAGAGGGAGGAAGGAGAGGCACGCAGAGGAGGGAGGGATGCAAGGGGGTGGAGAATAAGCATGGAGCATGGAGGGGTGAATAATGAACCTTTCGTGGATGGGGTTTTATGAATATTCTTCAGACGAGGGAATAGCGGCAGCCCCGGCATTACAAAGGCGAGGAACGGCTGCACAGGCGCTTTTTTCAGAGTTTCTCACACATACTTGAGAATCATAGACACGTTTGGCTGATACATATTTTGCACGATATCAGATCCAATCTTTGTTGGGATTCCTTTGTGTAAAACTTTGTATCAATTGATTACTCTGTGTTTTCTGTAATGCAAACCTATAATCTGTCTCTTTATTTGTGTTCTCCGCAATGACTTACCTGTTCCTCCTGAGAGTATCCTATTCCTATTGGATTCACACAAGTTACCATGTTCTTTTATTCCCCTACCCTCAGCCCTTGTAGTACCTGCACGCCCTTTCTTATCTCGCATCTTGCCTTCCCTTAATTACTATCCTCCTCTCACGTGAACCTTCCCACTCCATCCCGTTCGCTTACCGGTCCTCTCACACGCTCCCATCAACTCCATCTCTTCCACCTGAGTACTTGAGCCACTGGGGAGAATCGAAATGACGAAAACTCATTCGCTGGAGTCAAATTTGTGGATACAAGTTCCCCTCATCACGACTTTACTCTCATCGCGTAAATTCATGATTCTCCCTCACCATCCCTCAGGACTCGCCTTCCCCTTCTACTCGGTTTTGGGATAACTCCTCCATATCACCTTGTTAACCATCAAACCCCAAAAGTTTTCCCTTTCATTTTTCTTAATTTTCTCATCCTTTCCTCTCTCCTTTCTCTCCATTCATTCTCATTGACGAATTAGTCTTTTTTATTTTCCGTAGATTTTCTTTTTTTCCCTTTCTTTTAATATTGTACACCTATTTAGTTAATCTTTTCTTCTTTTGGATTAAAATCTATTGTTTTGTATAAATTTGATTTGCAGTTAATTTTTTTAGTATTTATTTTTTCATTGGTATTGGATTTTCCTTTGTGGTCTTTTGTGAATCTATTTCTTAATTTTTTTTTTCAATTCTTCGGTTTCCGGCTCAATTCATGTAATTCTTCCATTTTCCTCTCTTCTGCTTCTTCTTCCTATTATTTACCCTCCACTCCTCTCTCCCCTCAGCACCCTCCTTTCCTTTCCTTTCTGTTTCCCTTCCTTCCTTTGCGGCCTGTATCCATCCCCTCGCCTCCTCTGACCCTGACATCCCGGTTCCAAGCTTTTATGAACTCGATAATTAGTGTCGCCTTCAGCCACCTTTCCATTTTCCTTGGAGTTATGGCTCGTCTCCGGAGTTAGTGGCAGTGGCCGAGGGGAGGGTAAAGGGGGAGGTGTCAGCGGCTCCTCGGTCAGTGTTGCGTCACGTGGCGGGTTCTCTGAAGGGTGATGAGTCTTCAACACAGTATTGGCTCCTATGTTTAGTTTTCTTGTCATTGTAGAAGAAAAAAAAGTTAATGTTTTTCTTTCTGGGTTTTCAAAACTGGTTGTATTCTTGTTTTTTTCGCATAATGATTGTTTGTAATACGTTTCTTTATATATTTTAGTTCCCTGTATACATTAGGAGCTTTCATTAATATTTGTAAATCACCTCCTTTGCTGTTCACACCAAAGGTAAATCGTGTGTGAGAATGTAATTCATGGCAAGAGTAGAGTTGAATAAATGAAAAGCCTACGCATTCCAAGGAAGTGTGAACGGTGTAAATTCGGAGAAAGCTAAACTAAGGAACTGGAAAAAAAAAGAGAGAATTCCCGGAGGCAGTAGTAAATTCCACGATACAGATCTCATTACTTCTTTAAAACATTTCACGCCCTTCTTGACAGCGCCTGGAGCGAGCAGCCGACCAGCGCAGCTCTAAAAGGCTCCGACTAAGCACCCACGCCCACCGCCGCGCCCTGATAACGAAGAAGAATTACGAAAGGAGTAATGTACCGTCTTTAGGTATTGCTGACGCCACCCTAGTGCTGTCAGGACCAAGGAGGAGACTTATTTACCGACCTCGGCTAAATGGTCCCTTACAACTTTACTCTTGCGGCCTTACCCTTTCGAAAACTCACCTCTATTTTCCCATACCACGTGATGATTTGAGCAAAGTGAATCAGCATTGTGACTAAAAACAGGACGGTGTAATGGTGGTGATGACGTTAGCGGCGCCGAGCTGTTTTGTTCGTGTGTAGAGACAACCGCACTTCCTGGAACCTGTGACTCGGGCGGAAGACGGAAAATTATGCGGCAAAAATGGATGCTTTGATCAAATCCACGAGGCTTATAATACAATATTGGCCGGACGCCCTCTGGCCACTCATCACAGCGGCCAAGGAACAAACCCGCTCTCTAGTCTGGATAGAGAGGAGGAGGAAAAGGAGGAGAAAGGAGGAAGAAGAAGAAGAAGAAGAGGAAGAGGAGGAACAGGAGGAGGAAATGGAGGAGGGTTTGAGAGAGTCTGCGAAGAGAGGGATTGAAACGGATGAACGAAAATGGAGATATGGGAGCCGGCAAATTAAGGAATGGCTCTCAGAGATGACTGGAGGAGAGGAATGGAGATCTGATGGAGGATGAGGGATGAATGGAGATGTGGGAAATAGACCTGTAGATTCCCTTCTTGTGGAGATATGAGGAAGAGAGACTAGCTGTGTGCCTTCTTGAGTCCTCCTTGGCATACTCCACTCCACGAAGGGCGTGACGTCATCCTTCGTACCTGAAATGTATGGGAGAGAAAGAGAGGAAGACTTTAAAATCGTAGGAGCAGCAATTCATCGGGAAATGTAATGGCCGTGCACTTCCCTTCCCAGTGAGATATAATGGCATTACTGCTTTATTGCATTAACTGATTCTGTATAATGTATCTGTTATCTGCACTTTAATTGCGATTAGAGATTAAATTTAGTCTTGATGTGATTTTTTTGTATCATGGAAGTTATTATAGACTGAGTTTTGGTGTGTGTGAGTGTGTGTGTGTGTGTGTGTGTGTGTGTGTGTGTGTGTGTGTGTGTGTGTGTGTGTGTGTGTGTGTGTGTGTGTGTGTTTATGTGTGTTGGAAGCAAAACATTTAATTTTAGAAACTGGAATAAAACTTGTAGAGAGAGAGAGAGAGAGAGAGAGAGAGAGAGAGAGAGAGAGAGAGAGAGAGAGAGAGAGAGAGAGTAGAATAGACAGTAGCAAAGGTAGACACTGCTGACAACCACAATTTTGCTCAATACGTCCAATTTCTAGGCGGCATATTATACATTGCTAATTAATATCACCTCCAGCTCCCCGAACCCTCCTCGCTCCGGCGGCACCAGTAATTACACTCCAGATTTCCCGGGACCACCAGCCTGAAATATATATCAACAGCAATCCTCCACAGTCGCACCGAACCGACACTCCCCAATCTATTCACCGCCATACGTCTTCCGTGGCAGGTCGTAACTTGTCGTGGAGGTCCTGCCTTCGTGCCGGGCTTGCCTTCCTCCCTCCAACTATCTCTCTCTCTCTCTCTCTCTCTCTCTCTCTCTCTCTCTCTCTCTCTCTCTCTCTCGCCAAGACCACTTTTACCACTTTTTTTTTCGTTCTATCCATCCCTTTCTTGTTCGGTCACCTTTTCCTCTTTCTCTACTTCCCCTCGCCACCATGCCTTCCTTCATCTTCCTTCACAATGTCATGACACCTTCAATTTCTCACTCATGACCCCCTTTGCCAACTACCCACCTGTTATAGATCCCTTCAAGGTCCTTCGCTACCACTTCCCCTCTCTCCCAGTCAGCCTTCTACTCTCTCTCTCTCTCTCTCTCTCTCTCTCTCTCTCTCTCTCTCTCTCTCTCTCTCTCTAGCAATTTTTTTTATTATTTCATTTCCTCAGTTACTTTCTTTTTATTCTCCTCACCCAGCATCTTTATTTGCCTCTTCTTGTTCGATTCCCGCCGTTGCTTAGGCTCATTTTGCTTTCCTTCCCTCATGGTGTGTAACTATTCAGTCGTAGTCCTTGCCGTGTCTCTCTGCTATTTTAATGAGTTTTTTTTATTACGCTCTTACATCGTTTTTGTCTTTTAGAGTATATCCATGTATTAATGTGATGATTTCTTTAGGATTTCGTGTTTTTTTTCTAAATGGTAACCTAAATACTACGGTCATGCATTACTTTTAAGGTACAGATTTGACTTGTACCCGTTTCCCGTTCCCCTTTCTCTCACGGAGTCCCTGATATTCGTCTCCAACAGTCCCTTTATTATGATAATTCACTCTCGATCATACCGATAGAAATTCAATTTGCATGATAATACCCGCATGATATTAAAGTCATTATAAATCACAGACACAAACGTAATAGGGAGTTAAATTATTGTCTGCTCCAGCACCTCTAAGAAATCCTACAGGAAATGATTTGTAATTTGTGCCAATAGATAACAAATGTCTCATGCAAATCACGCCGCTCCCTTTCATCGCCATGCAGAACTCCCGCTTGCTGGACCATTTGTCATTGCTTCACAGCAGCGACGTGTCCAGTCATCAGTGAAACATGCGTGCCCGCCGCCCCTGAATGCTGCTCTTGCAGCTGGGCCTTCGCCGCTCTTCGCTGAGGGGGGAATGGGACTGGGGAGGGGGAGGGGGAGAAAGAAAGGTCTTTGACTACTTTTGGTTTCCTCCACACAATTACAATTAGGAGCTGGGTTCATCGACCATCACTGTCCTTGAGGTGCTCATGAAGCCTCCCTCGTCCTCTGTCTTAGATCACATTCACGGCCTCCTCCCAGAGTCACCCTTCCTTGGCAGCTTCAATTATTTATGTGGCGGAATAAGCTCTTGATGTATTCGTTGGAAGCGTGTCGATTCCGAGAGGCCCCGGTGCCACTAGCACATGTGAGTGCTGACGGTGAATTGTTTAGTATCGTCGGAGGTTTCACTGCCCTTTGTTGGGAGAATTCTCCACAGCCTCCGCAACCTTGGCTATGCTTCGGCCTCACATTCATTGTATGAATTTAGGACAATATCGTGGAGTGAAAAAGAATGTGGCGGAACAGACTTTGTCCGCGATTATTGTAGAAGAAAGCTGCTGTAGCAGAGGTGCTAATGGCTCTGGAAAAGAGATTAAGCATTCATTTATATATTTTAGAATAAATTCCTGTTCATTTTTTTTTTTATTGTTTGTACCAAGTCTGCTTTATATTTGCAGAAAATTTCCCTCATTTCGTGAATACTTCATGTTTTGTCAATGGTTAGCGAGTGTCTACACAAAGCTAAAAGGGCGGAGTTCGGAGAAAGTATGTAAACATATATTTTATGTGGATTATAATTCGAATATCCCAAATATATATGAGGTTGACGTGAGTAAAAGTGATCTAAATCCTTATTCCTAGAGAAGGCCCTGTCATCCTTCTGTTTCGTGTAGGAATTAGTGTTCGCCGGCATAAAAACGTGTGAAGGAATCATACAGGCGGCGTTGTGAATTCACATATATAAAGAAAATGACAGAGTTGGTTGTTCCGCGTAGGGGGAGAGAGAGTCACAGGCAGTGGGATAGGAGGAAAAGCTTATAGAAGCCAGTTCAGGATCAAAAACAAGCCTGAGCAGGGACAACACACCTGTTAGTTGTCTGACCCTCCAAAGCAAGGACTCTGAGGTCACAGCCACACAACGGTGCTCAGGGTTCACTGGGAACCTGTACCTGTGTACGGCACACAAAGCAGCTGACCCACATAGACTGAATTTTATGCCGTGCATTCCAGATATTCCTCAGAATATATTCTTCACTGTTAGCCTTCATTTAAAAAGCACATTACTGTGTGTGTGTGTGTGTGTGTGTGTGTGTGTGTGTGTGTGTGTGTGTGTGTGTGTGTGTGTGTGTATATATATATATATATATATATATATATATATATATATATATATATATATATATATATATATATATATATATATATATATATATATATATATATATATATATATATATATATATATATATATATATATATATATATATATATATATATATATATATATATATATATATATATATATATATATATATATATATATATATATATATATATATATATATATATATATATATATATATATATATATATATATATATATATATATAGATATATATCAAGACTGCTTCGAACCCTCCCTAAACTAAGCACGGGGAGGGAAACACAGCAGGAGACTTACGCGAACTGGAAATCCAACTCGGCTGCTTGTAAACACGGCGCTGGGGACACTCATTACTCTGGTGCCCCGGGGGGGTGACTCAGGAGAGTGATGGGGAGGTTGGAGAGTATGGGGGTGAAACCTTGAAGTAAGTCCTCTCTCTCTCTCTCTCTCTCTCTCTCTCTCTCTCTCTCTCTCTCTCTCTCTCTCTCTCTCTCTCTCTCTCTCTCTCTCTCTCTCTCTCTCTCTCTCTCTCTCTCTCTCTCTCTCTCTCTCTCTCTCTCTCTCTCTCTCTCTCTCTCTCTCTCTCTCTCTCTCTCTCTCTTTCTGTTGTAAGTTATCTTTCTTAGCTGCTGATTTTAACCAGTCACCAATGTTTTTTTGTTTTCTTTTCGATTTCCTCACAAACGATCTTTTCACTGCCTTCATGCATGCCAATTGTGAATTTAATTGTATTTCTTCTGAGAGTTTGGAAGCAAAACTAAGTAATGTACTGCTCCTGAGTCTTCGCTGTCATGACAGGTGTCTGAGGGCCACCGCTACGACAGCTGTTTTGTGAGGCAGCCTCGTAAGAAACATGTGTTTTGGAGGCCCCGCCGCCGAGCTGTGGCCTCCCGATGCATCTTAGAGTGTGAGATATATCCTCGGGGGAAATTGAACTGCTTTTGTGTGAGCTAAGAGGCCGCATAAACTCTGTCGACCTGCATGGTGCGTGTTGAATGCATAACTGTCCCCTTAAATAACATTTATCAATAACAAATAGGTCTATGAACTTCTGGTGCTTAGGAGTAGACTGCGGCGGGAGTTGCCGTGTGTCTCTGTGCGGCTGAAGGGTTTTTTATTGTCTGTGTCTTGTTGGTGCAGACACTTTCCACGCCGGAGGAGAAGCGCTCCCTTAGAAGATTCTAGGCCGATTTAGATTGCAATTTAAGATATTCACTCAACAGGTATAATATTTACAATGATGCTAAAGCGTGTTAATTCATAATCACAGATATTTGCATTAAGACAAATTAGCAACAATGAAATAGGTCCTTCACCAGATTTAATCATCTTCTGCTGGACTAGATAGATATGCGGTCGATTCAACTGGCAAACCAAAACATAAGTTAAGCTGAAATAAGCCAAAGGTTTTATTTTGCATAGGGATGGAGGAGGAGGCAGCGTCATCACAAAGCCAGACAATCATCGCGGCGCTAGACTCCACTAACTGGCCGCCTGATCCATATGGTTCAGACAAAAAGCACACACACACACACACACACACACACACACACACACACACACACACACACACACACACACACACACACACTCTCTCTCTCTCTCTCTCTCTCTCTCTCTCTCTCTCTCTCTCTTCTCTCTCTCTCTCTCTCTCTCTCTCTCTCTCTCTCTCTCTCTCTCTCTCTCTCTCTCTCTCTCTCTCTCTCTCTCTCTCTCTCTCTCTCTCTCTCTCTCTCTCTCTCTCTCTCTCTCTCTCTCTCTCTCTCTCTCTCTCTCTCTCTCTCTCTCTCTCTCTCTCTCTCTCTCTCTCTCTCTCTCTCTCTCTCTCTCTCTCTCTCTCTCTCTCTCTCTCTCTCTCTCTCTCTCTCTCTCTCTCTCTGCACTGCATTAAACTGTTTAATTCATATAGTAATTTCCAGATATTAATCATACTTTCTATTTGCACAGTGCGAGTTTTAAGGTAATTAAGAACACGCATATTAATCCATAGGTATACCAGCATTTAGCAAGAAATAAAGTAAAATTAAATAAAGGGTAAATGAAAATGATAAAACAACTGCGAACACAAAATAAACTTTCCAACATGTCACGTAGCTCAACCACATAAACACTAAAATTAACACGAAATTCACACTGAAAAAACAGCACAAAGCCCACAGCGCCACCGCATCCATCACACTCAACATTCACTCACTCACTCTCTCACACACACACACACACACACACACACACACACACACACACACACACACACACACACACACACACACACACACACACACACACACCACAGAAACAAAAAACGAAACTTGCAATTATGCGTACACAGGGAGGAGGGAGAGCAGCAGGGTATTTGCAGGCCCGGATGCAAGGCGGGAAGAGGGGACGGGGTAAGGGATGGAGGAGACCTGCTTTAATCAGAGCGAAAAGTTGTTTACGGTGCAACTAAATTTCCTCCTCCGTCAAGTTTGAGTGCTTGGCCACCCTTCACCCACACACGCAATTACTGACGCATCTAATTGGAATGAACGCCAGGCCTAAGAGAGGGGAATGACCGAGGTGAAGGAATGGATCTGTGCTCCTTATACACCGCTAATGAAGGGGAGATGCGGCCCCAGATAGCTGATGTACGGCAGGAGGCTCGCAGGAGGTGTATGATTGGACAGAGATAATATTGTGTTAGAGATGCTCCGCGCTCGCACGAAAGAGAAGTACGCTGCCCATTTAATCAGACAAAGGTATGGGGACGGCTTGCTTTGTATACTGGAGAAAGGTTTATGGCCAGCAGTAATTTTTAATGGCTATAATGACAGTACAAGATGTCCGTGTGGAGGTTAGCGTCCATTGTTTTAGTACCTCCTTCGTGTTAAGATGCTAACTTCCTCATTCTTTTCCTCCCTTTATTCTACGAGTTAAGCAACGCACCCCTCAATACATCATTTCGCTGCCGTGTCGTAAATATTAATGACTTTTTCTCTTTTTCTTTATTATATCAACCTTCCTTTAAAAACAAAAACGCATAAGCACGAATAATCAGTAACGTGCCAAGACCAGTAAACATATAAGTAACATTCTTAATAGGGTTATTGACGTCACAGTCTGCTGGATATTATGTAGATGTATTTTGTTATTTTGTTTGCGAGATGAATGATGCTGTCGGCTGCATGAGAACTCTGGACACAGCTGTTAGCAAGATTAAAAACAAATGTGTCTAGACGACAAGCAATTCTGTTTACTGTTCCCTTGGTGCGACGACAGAGAGAGAGAGAGAGAGAGAGAGAGAGAGAGAGAGAGAGAGAGAGAGAGAGAGAGAGAGAGAGAGAGAGAGAGAGAGAGAGAGAGAGAGAGAGAGAGAGAGAGAGCTATTAAGGCATTCATATAATTATCCAAATTACGGAGGGGAATCCAAACACAATATTTACTGATAACGCAACCAAGTCATTATCACTAATAAGAGTTAATAAGCCATCGATCCGCCTCGTTAGTGCCTGAACAAGAGTTATGGCCTCGTCATAAATATGCCTCAATATGGCTTCCTGAAAATTTCTAACTTTGAAACCTTATAAAATTAAAGCGATGAATTTTTATTTTCATGGAACATATATTATAAAGATGAAAACATAATAGTAATAATATCAATGTCATAACGTCTTTGCGTAACACACACACACACACACACACACACACACACACACACACACACACACACACACACACACACACACACACACATGCAAAAAAACACATAATTGTAAATTGAATGTAGGTAAAGAGATGGTACGACACGAAAACTAATCAAATCTTCGCCTAATTGTAAGCAAGTATTACAAAAGGTAACAACAACAAAAACAACAACAACATTATATAATACCTCCCTTTTCCCCTCCTCCTCCAAGACTTAATAACCGTCACCCTGTATCATTAGCAGGTGGGGGGAAAAATTACATGTGTGAGATTTTATACGTGTGTTTGTGAGACCGTGAACGAGGATGAGTGAAGGAAGGAGGGGCAGGGAGAGAAGAGGGAAGGGAGCGAAGAGTGGACTGAGTGAAGAGAAAGAGAGGAGGAGGAGGAAGAGCAGGAAAATTATTGGTTGACAGAGGAGGGGATGAGTTTTTCAAGGTTCATGTAATCCTGAGTAGAACCTTAATGCTTTATTAGCTTCATACAATTAGAAAGTTACTCGCAATCTTTAAGTCTGATATTACGGAGCGCTAACTTTGCTCTCATTTTTACCCAGTAGAAAATTGTTATTGGTATACTACATTTTTAGGGAGTGAAGATGTGGCAGAGTAAGTAGAGTGGTGACGCATAATGCCGGTGTTCATAATGGTTTATCTTGTCTAGACTTACTAATGCGTGTCATGATTTCTTTACGCCGCAGCCACGTTGTAAATACTTTCCGCTCTTTTCCTCGTAAACTTATGAAAAGTGTTGGGGGAAAAAGGCAAGAAAAAAAAAGTATGACACAAAATTTAACGTACAACTTTCTCCGTGGTAAGTTTCCCTCGGGTATATATTCTTTTAATTAATCACCGTCATTTACCTGTCGTCTTCCCCAACGCCGTAGGATCTGCATACTGTTTACTGAAGCATTGTGGGGCCGAGTAACAGCATTTTGGGCGTGAAATATGCAATCAAGTTGTGCCATGTTTAAAGCCACGCGGAGGGAAGGAAGTGTTGCCATTACTTGTCCAGTAGTGTATAGGGAGTGACTTGTATATCCTCTTCCTCCTCCTCCTCCTCTTCCCGTTTTCTTCAACATTCTTGTGTCCCTAGACTTTAACATTCCTTTGCCTTCGTTTTAAGCCGTAAGTTTGAGTTTCCTAAGTGAACTACGAGAAGCGAGACATCATTATATCAAAGAGCATCGTGAAGCAAGGAAGTAATTAACACTATACCAAGCAAGGCACAAGATCCTGCCACTATAGCCTTGCAAGAGCAGCTGACTATGGGAGCCGCTTATTAATGTGATGTGATCGTTTATATCTGAAACCTTCCCTCCCCATGCTGGCTTTCATGAATGGAAATTACATCCATTTGTAACGGTCCAAGCTTGTATATGTATTGTGAAATCGTGCTTTAAGTCCATTTTAATCCCTGCTGTAAAATGGATCTTGTGTGTGTGTGTGTGTGTGTGTGTGTGTGTGTGTGTGTGTGTGTGTGTGTGTGTGTGTGTGTGTATGTTGTGGCTAGTGGTGATAGTGTTATGTTTCAGCTAGAAATGTCATTTTTTTTTCAATATTACCGAAAAATCTTTAATCTTATCTCTCTCTCTCTCTCTGTCTCATGCACACACACACACACACACATATTGGAGCACTCACTCTTGTACATATGATCTCTGCATCGTTTTTTTTTTTTTTTTGCGAGAGAAAAAAAAAAAGAGAATACACTAAAGGGTTCAATGTTTGTACTACAGTTGTATTCCCATCCTAAGTTCCCTTCAATGTGTCGCGGTCTGAATGAGTGTTTTTCCAGTGTAAGGTTGTCACCCTAAGCGTCCACCCTCAGTCCACAGTCAGTCCTCCCCTCCCTCCCTGCTCACTGACTGTCACTCACCACGTAACTCCTCTTTACAGCGTGGTTACTTACCTCTAAATTTCGCGGGGCGGTAGTTAGGCCCAAGAAAATTGCAGCTGCGCATCTCAATTACCCACGAGGCCATAATTTTCATTTATCGATTAATTATCATACTGCGAGATAACCTGCAGTGCAGGATAGTTAATTGCCAGTCGGCGAAGTTTCTCTCCTGTAACACCTGATCGATAGATGTAAACACCGAGGGGGGAAACGGAGATATTCGCAAGAGGGGAGCTAAAATTTAGATTTTATTGAGAGGTTGCTAGAATAACACAGCTAAGGAAAAGAGCTGGAAGAAGAAGAGAAGGAAGTAAAGGAAGGATGTACTCGAGAATTACAAAGAGGGAGAAGAGGAAAGATAGGAAGGGGTTGTGGGATTGGTAGTGGATGTAAATTAATACCAAAGGGATGGTTAGAAGTATAATAATGTCTGATAGAAGACAGTGATATGAATAAAGAATCAAGTGGCACATGATTGAGTAGTGATGAAGTCTTGTTGCACGGTAATGTCCATAAAGAAAAGGGATTATTGGGATTATCTTTGACATTATAGCAAGAGGATAGGCAGCTTCTATAGATATTTTTCTTTTATTTAGCATCCATATATTTCATACATTTCATCAAGTTCTTTCGTTCATGTTTTCGTTTTACTTGGACATGTGATCGTAAGCTTTTATGAAGTAATTCCTAATTAATCTCATCCATGCGATAGTCTTGTCCCTTTTCGTTACATCTTGATCTTCCTTTCAGTTATTCTGTATATTTCTTTACTGTGTGCCGTCTCCTTTGCTGCCATACTTTCTTGTTAGACGCAGCTGGGCCGCCTCAGCTAACTCAAGATTACGGCAGCAGGAGCGGGACGCGCGGGTGTTGGGCAAGTGGTGGAGGCTCCTCGCGCATCTGTCCACCTGTACTCATTCCCTAAATCCTCATTTTCCACATATTTAGTTCCGCTTGTAACTTTGGCTTTCTTTCGAGCACTGGAACTGTTACCGTGTTATCAGTTAATGAATAATTTAGTCGGTCTTTTTTCCTGTAAAAGCTTTATGTACATCATTTTCCTCTATAATGCTATTAGTTACACAGCAGTCCCCTAAAACTTGTTGATGAAAAAAATAAAGCTGTGGTAGTTAAGAAATATAGGAAAATATTTATGGGTTGTGTTCGTCTTGGTGATGAATCTAAAACCGATGTCGCTCATACTCTAATATGAACAAAAGTCCTCCCTCTCATTCTCATCTGCTTGAAACCTTCTTTTTTCAACTATGTATTCACCCCATTTTATGTGAATTAAATGGCCCCATAAACACAAATTAGAGCTAATGGCCAATCCAAGGAATTACAAAGTTTTCATATCGCCACCAACTATTCTCGATTTCGGGTAAGATTTAGTTCAGGGAAAATCAGGGGTTTGTCTCCCTAATTACATAATTAGAGAGGCCAAAGTGGCTTGCGTCCGACAGCGGTGTGTGAGAGTGAGGAGCCGCCGCCGCCCCGACCCAAGGTGATAATGGGCGCGGCGAGGGCGGCACGCGGCTCATTAAGAGACTCGCGATGACTCAAGTCCGACTCCAGAACTAAAGTGGGACGAGTCGCGTATATCTCGTGGTAATTAAAATCCCATAAGGTCACCGCAGAATACTGGACTGGATAATGTTCTTAAAGACTCTTCTGTCTTCAGCCTCCTGCTCCAATGTTTAAGTCGTCGTTAAGTATCTTGCTGACTTAGTCTCCTCTCATTACTATTACCGAATATCATCCTTGTTTTGTCTAATATAAGAAAGTTCAGTCAATTATTTATTATGATCATATTGACTTCCATATACTTATACCAAAGTCTGGGACGGAACAGCTTTTGATCGCATGTTGTATATAGAAAAAAATACTGTATTTCCTATGGAAAGATTGTAAACTTAATTCTGTTGAGGGCAAAGGTTGGCATGTTGCTGTCAGGGACTCTGTGCTTGTTACATCAAATAACTTTTACCTTTCACATGTTGAAATTATGTTCTAAATGTAAGTGGAAATATTTCATTTTCCGACACTTGTCATTGGAATAGTAGGAGTACCTTTATTACTGATCTATATTGGAAACTTTAATATGACTAGGACCAGCTATTATTCTTGGTGTATGGTGCATGTAGGATACAAATGTATATTACTGAGTTCTGATACTATATCATTTTAATATAAAAAAGATCTAACGATCTTTTCTCTTGTTCTTACAATAACATGAGAAACAACGAGTTCCTCTTCCTGGAGAGGTCTCAGAAAATCTTTCTTGCTTCACTAACAGGTCTGGCAGCTCTGACGTGTGTGGGAGGAGTAAGGGTTGTGGCCTTTTAAGGAATCTTGTCCTCAATTTATTTTCTCCACTTTATTCATGAGGTGATGGTAACATTGTCATCGCTTCTGTGACCTTGAATCTCCAGTGAAAAAGCTTTGAATTTCCGTGTCAATGACCGCTTTTTTTTTATACCTTGCATGAAAACTTAATTTTGAAAACAAGACTAAATCAATAGTGTTCATGATATTCCTTATTCTCCAAGGCACGCTTATGTTGTCAAGGAGAAAATACTACGGTAAATTTTGTTTCATTTGTACAATAGTGAAATCTGATGTGACATCTCTGCTCTACTTTACATTATAAGCGCAAAAACTTGTGGTTTTGTGGAAGAATGTGAAAGAATAATATTGGGTGCTTTGACTCAGAAGATGGGTTTATTTGTGCTTCTGCTGCAGATCATCTTTTCATCTTTACCTCAAGCAACACTTCACCTTCACGGAGGAATGAAAATAATCTGGCGCTACTAACTTTTCCCTTTGACTTTTGAATGACTTATTCATATTTTCATTATTGTTTGTAGCAATGAATTTGTTTCTAAGTTTTTAGTTAATATTATTTTGATGTCTTTATTTACATACGTGAAATTAGCATTAACTGTTTTAGTAGTATTATTTGATAAGGTTATTTTCCTCCCTTTTTGTTATCCTTCTCAGTCTCACCAGCTTGTAACAATTGAACCTTGCATTAATGGTACTTCCTGTCAGAATATCTCACTCACCTTCCAAGTACTTCCTTGTAACCGTTGCTCTATTATGATTGTTTCCTGCCATGTTCTTAACATACCTCAAGTTCGAAACATATATAATTTTCATTATTTATTTTCCCGTTATTCTTTATTATGATTTCCTGTCCTAGATTCATCCTTTTCACTCACTTCCTTCAAAATTCGCTTGTGACCAATTGGCTGCCAACTGAAGAAGCTCCAGACGTTAAAAAGATGGAGCTCGAGCCCATATTTTGGGTTCCTAGGAAGAATTTAGTTAAAATGGGAAAGTAATGAACCTTTCCAATCCTCTCTACCAGCTAGCACATGCCGTCCATTCACCCTCGGCGCCGACCAGAGCGCTGCGGTCGCTGGAGCTCAATAGCACAGACCCGGTAAGTAAGACAGGTGACAGTACTGGAGGTGGGAATGCTAACACCTGCTTTTACTAACACCGATTATAAAACAAATGGGATTATTGTTCGAATTAGCATTTAAGGCTTTCTATATAAAGATGTTATTTATTATATTTGACAATGTTAATTAAAATGTAAGGAATTAAGTAAATTTACTGTTATGATCGTAGTAGTACATTGATCAGGTATGCGTTACTCATGCATCTTCATGTTATTGGCGATTATGTGACTACGAAATAAGACAAAATTCATCTAAGAGGAAGATAATTATGAAAACAGATTTCCCTGTTTTCTGTCCCTGGACATATTTTACAAGATCATTTGGAAATATATTTTTGAGTTAACTATCATGCAATTACCTTGTACTTAATAACTGAAAATTTAATTTTGAAGATAATCCGTTCATAAAGACACAATTGCGACAGATCTAGCAGAGTGAGTGAGAGAGAGAGAGAGAGAGAGAGAGAGAGAGAGAGAGAGAGAGAGAGAGAGAGAGAGAGAGAGAGAGAGAGAGAGTCACAACAAGAACGAGGGTCCGTGAACACAGAGAGAGTGAGCTTTCCAGTTGATTTGATGGCTCTCCCGGAAAAGTCTCTGGGAAGTTTTAATGAATGTGTAAATTGGATTGATAACGAGTTAGGAAAAGTAATTAAACTTGTAGAATATATTTCCTTCGGTCTTAACACGAGTGTCCGCCGCTGAAGCTCCCTTGCTTGCACAGTGAGAGAGAGAGAGAGAGAGAGAGAGAGAGAGAGAGAGAGAGAGAGAGAGAGAGAGAGAGAGAGAGAGAGATGGTGGGGGATGGAGGGGAGGAAGAGTAGGAAACAGAGAGGGAATGGAAAGAGGGACAGAGTGGGAGGGAGAAAGGAAGGGGAAGGGTCCACATGGAAAGGAGGGAGTGATCAAAGCTCCCCTTCTCTTTATTGTAATTTCATATTTGCCACTGCCTCTGTTTCTTTGTTTACATTAAACATTAATGATAAATATCCTACTGCATTAATATTTATCAATTCTGTTAGTTTTACTTTTTGTGTAGGTTTTTCTTTCGTAGACTGTGACAATGTCTTGGTTTTGCTTTAACATTAAGAGTAGTAAAGGTAAAATGGTTCAGACATAAACGCAGTACTACTTCCGTGATGAAAAGTGAATAAAGAGAAGTTTCTTCGGTAAAGGAGATGTGTCATAAAGGGGAGAGACATACTGACAGAAAAGTTAGTGTGAAAGGTGAAGAAATTAATTAAGCAACTACTTTAAGGATCATACTATGAATAATACTCTGGAGGCTCACAGAAAGGGGATTGTAAAAGAGAATTATTATAAACTATAGAAAATGACATTCCTTCAAGAAATAGTGGTAATAATTACTATGCTAATCAAATCAAAAAGGAAATAACGGCATTAATGAAGATGATGATGACGATGGTATTAATAGTAGTGATAGTAAAATTCATAATGGTAATGATAGTAATGATGATGATACTAATGACGGCACTATGAAATATAACTTATGAAATGCACACAAGCAAATTATGAAAAGGGCAACATCTATTAGCCGGAATTCCCCGTTTATTCAGGGATATACAAACGTCATTAGCCGGCACGGAAGGTAATGGTCGTCAGAGTTACTAAAATGGCCACAGTTAGACTTTCGCCCCCAGACTCAGTTACTCTCACTTTAACGGTAAGGAAAGTTACTGCCAGTTTGAGGGAGTTACATCTGTTCTTGATTCTTGTCTCAAAAGTCTTGCCGGTAAAAGTATAATATTTTCTCCTTTTATTTTTCTTTTTTACGTGTCTGTGTTGAGGTATAAATTCTGAGGCCTCGTTAGGCTCCTGCTCGTTTATCGCGTCGGGGACCCCGTTAACCATTTGCTTCATGAATAAACTTCTTTTTTGTATCATTATGAACGAGAAAAGTTACCTCTGCAAGTTTTGTTCGGGACTTCCAAAAATGTCTTAGGAATTAGGAACGAGGATAATTTTTACACATTAAGACGTGTGTGTGTTGCGAGTCTGGGGGCGAGGAGCAGCCGTTTATCAAGTAAAATAGTTTCCTCACCATGATGAAGCAAACCACGCGCGCTGGAGAGAGAGACAAATTGGAAATCATAACAGAAGTTGTCGTTTGAACTTGTGCTAAGTGAGAGATGAGTTGGTGGTTCGATCGTGCAATGATGCTGAAATGCGCTGAAAAATGAAGGGTAACGTAACTTGTTGATCAGCGTAATGTACTTGAATGAAAGTTTGCTGCTCAGTGTTTGTGAAACTTGTTTTTTTTTATGACTTGTGGTTTGAATTGTGCATTCCGCTTCCATTTCCACCTTCACTCTTATTCCTCCAGGTGTCCAGGTCCGCCACACTGATTCTAGGCACGTACAATTATCTTGTCCAGGATATTAAGTCCACGTGCTATTAATACACTTAACACAAACTTTTCGTACATTTTCTGCCTGTTTTTGTTATATATCAAGAAAGTAAGCTGTATATAAGCTGTTCTCATTAATTAAGTAAATGCAGTATTTTGAATACATTATAATAATACTTGTAATTAGTCTGGACTTTTCAAAAGCACAAGAAAAAAAATAGAAAACGTGATGTGAAACATATCACAAAGATGGAATTTCTATGGATCTGTATATTCAGTAAAAAAAAATAAAGAATCATGAGCTTGGGAACAGTTTATGTTTCACCATTCCTTAATTTCTTCTCTGTTCTACTAAAACTTAGGACGACTCTTTGCCCCTGAAATTTACAACGCCTGCCAGACCTGGAAACATAAGAACACACACTCTCAGGTTTCCATGTCCTAGTGTTTCTCAAGGCAAGTTTAGTGAAGAGCCGTCAACAGCGCCTCCCCGTGGGCCCTTGGGTTTGGAATATTCAAGGACTTGGAGGAGGAAGAGAAAGGGGGAAGGAGGTGGAGCAAGAGAAAGAAGACAAGTAAAGGGGAATTGTGGGTCTTAATTCTACTCCCGCATTCAGTCCCTCCAGGCGTAGATGTGAAGATAGTGACACCCACGGTGCTCATATGCAAACGTGAACTATGCGGAGAGCTATATTCCTGTGTGTATTGCCAAAGAAATGTGTATCTATTTGCAAGCCTTACTTTTAAAACTTTATGGACGAGGAAGGAGCACGAGAGAGTTGAGAGAGATGGGGGGGACAGTACTAGTGACGAAAGGTAAAGAAAGTAGAAGGAAGAGGTGAAGGAATATAGAGAAAGTGCAGGTAGAGAGGGTAACAAGAATGAAAAGGAAAGAGGTATAGAAAAGGATAAGGGAAAGTAAGGACTGGGTCGGGATGCAGGAGAGAGAGGAGGGTGAGGCAGGTAGTGCACAGAGGCAGGCCACCACCACCAGCAGCCCCGCGGACAAATGTTTGGGAGGACGAGAAGAAGGGTAATGATAATGCTCCGGCCACAAAGAGACGCACGCCGCCCGCCACCACCCCGTGGAATTCGTATTTATGTAGGAAGTTTCAATCTAAGAACACCTGATGCCCTCCTCATTATGCGCAAGTTACCGACGCAGATATTATCGTGGCTTCCTTATCCGTCTCCCCCAGTCCCACACCCCGTCCTCTTCCCCTTACCTCTCCTCCCTCCCTACCTACCTCCAGCTACCTGTCCTCTTGCCTGTCGTCACCTCTTCCCCACCTTCCCCTGTCAATAACTTTTCTGTCCTTGCATTCTCACTTTGTCTCGTCCTCCAGCACCGCCACAACACATGCAATATGTAGGAATGCAATAGTTTTTCACCTCGTTCGATTACAAAGAGAAAAGAATATATATTTTGATGATAGCCGATTTACCTTCTATTATTATCGACGCTCCAAAAACAAAGTTGACACATCTTTTATAGTTTAGGAGACACTTTTTACATTATATATTTTCTTAAGCCAAACAAAAGAATTCAGATCAATAAAGGAATAACACAACTGCAAAGGAGGCAATGGAAGAGGAAGTACGAAAGAAAAAAAAAGAAAAGTTTCATTAATGAGAAAAGAAAAGGAAAGTGGATGATAGTAGAGGAAAGGAAAGGAAGAAAAACAAGGAGAGATAGGACAGGAAAGAAGAGAGGAGGATAGGAAAGAAAAAGTCAGAGGCAGTTGTGGGGAGAGAGAGCATAAGCGGAAGGGGAAGGCGACTAGAAGAAAAAATAAAATGGCATGAAAAGTTCAGATTAAAAAATATATATGTAAAGGAAAGAAGAGGAGAACGAGGAAGAGGTGAAGGAGGTTAGGAAGATTGGGGAGGAGGAGGAATGGGGAGTCAGCTGTAGTAGCGGGATTCCTCACTTGGGGGCGCTACCCTTTCGCCACCACCTGAAGGAGTTCGCACATATTTTGTTCCAAGACCTGAGGAGTAGGCGGAAAAAATAAGATGTCCATAGATCTTAGTGATGCGCGGAGGGGGAAAGGGGAAGAGGAATTGAATGAGTGAGAAAGAAGAGAGGAGAGGCTGAGAATACAGGCATGGAGAGAGAGAGAGAGAGAGAGAGAGAGAGAGAGAGAGAGAGAGAGAGAGAGAGAGAGAGAGAGAGAGAGAGAGAGAGAGAGTCAGTAAGAGAATGAGAGAGGGGGATCTTCACATTGGCTCTCACCCTTTAATGTGCGTCATGTAAGACAAATTTACTGAAGGAACAAGGACAATATAGCATAGGAAAGTCTGTGTGTCATTGGAAGAAAGGAAACATGGCACACTATGAAGAATTTACTCATTATAAAACAGGAATAGAATGCCCTACTTTTTGAAGTCATTTTACATGGCTCGCTGCATGAAGGATTACTGAATGTGATAAGTAAGCGAAACTAAATGA
This sequence comes from Portunus trituberculatus, assembly GCF_017591435.1. Lineage (NCBI taxonomy): Eukaryota > Metazoa > Arthropoda > Malacostraca > Decapoda > Portunidae > Portunus > Portunus trituberculatus. The sequence goes on along the minus strand of NC_059303.1, from coordinate 10,778,064 downwards.
CCCGGAAGAAAAAATATGACCTGTCTTGCCTTAATGGGATGTCAGTTAATCATCTTTCAGTGGCGGAGGAAGAGAATAGATCCCTGATAGAAAAAAGTTACACACACACACACACACACACACACACACACACACACACACATATATATATATATATATATATATATATATATATATATATATATATATATATATATATATATATATATATATATATATACTTTAATTTTTTTTTTTTTAGAAATGGGGAAAACAGAGAATGCAGCAGCTTAGATAACGTTTTATTTTAGGGAATTTATTTACCATTTTTTCCTTTTTTTGTATTTTTTGGTACTGTTTTTTGTTCTAGTTGCTTTTCCAGGTTTGTGGTGACGGAGAGGAAATTAGTGGCAGCAAAAGACTGGCTTGTACTTTGACCATAAAGTGTTACGAAACCCAAAGCAATAATGTCGCCAGTACTTCTTTTTCCCCTTCGTCAGCGCACCTGCAAAGCTCGAAATAGTGGGAGAGAGCAAAGCCGAAGTATTTAAATGTTCACTGCTGCATCCGTAATACCCGGGGTGAATATTTAATACCGAGAAATATTCGGGTCGTGCTCCGGCCATAACGTTAGATACGAGAGAGGAACGGCCCACACATTCCGCTGGAAACATGAGGTAAAGCGAATATATTTTCTCCTATCTCCTCCTGTAGGGATGACCATTCATCTCCCGACTTTGGCAACAACTTCACTTCTTTGTCCCGCCCTCCCTCGCTCCCAGGGATATTTATTTGATGTATTTTCTCCCATACGTATTCGCCAGATATTCGCGGATTCGGAAATTTCCATCTCTTCCCATTTCCCCCACGGCTCCGCGCGCCGCTTGTGTGTATATATCTGGGTTTCTATCATTTCCTCCCCCAGAGCGTGTGTCGCCAAGTTTAAATGCCGGCCTTAGTTATGAGTGTATATTTCAAGCAAGAGGGCATATGGAATACCCTCATATTTTATACGCGGGAATTACACAGGTCATATAGGGATTTGGGGCGGCAGCGATACGCAATACGCACTGGAGGCGACCATACTTTCATCCCCCAACAAAAGGTAAAATACGTTGGACAACAATCCCAGTATTAATTTCGGAAGACCATAATAATCATACAAATTGTGTGGAGGCGAGGGGCTTAATGCAATCCCTAACCAATGTGGGATTACCTCCATGATTGAGAATCGGTAGAAATTTACATGTGAGGGCGCCTGTTGTGAGGGAGGAGGAGAAAAAGCCCCACACGCTTGAGATGTGGAACTATGAGGAAAAGATGCGAACAGAGCCGTGAAGTATTTTTCTCCCTATCTTTCTTTCCTTCCAGTAGCCGCGTCTCTTTCACTTTACCACTGTCCCTGAGTGCTCGAGTCCCGCCCTCCCCCTTTCGTGCTGAGCCAGACACATCTCCTTCCTCCTCTTCTGAATCCCCCTCCCGAAGCGTCAGGAAACACGTATTTTCCCCCGGACGGCCTCGGGAGTGGCAAGCAGCCCATCTTACGGTCGTCATCTTGATCAGCCGGGGAAGTGTGATCGACCAAACGGGGTTACGGTGAATCGCTATCCCGAGGTGGGTAAAGTTCAGACCAAGTTATCTCGTAAGTCGAAGTCTGATGTCCCCCCGATTAAGTAGTGCTCCAACTTTGAGAACGATCCACTTCAAGGGGGAGAACTAATCGTTTTGTGATTTCCGTCCATAATGTATAGAAGTTGAGATGTAAGGCTTAACACCACTGGGAATGGGCGTCGAGAGGGAGCAAGAGAGGCAAGGGAAGGAGGTGGAGAAGAAAGTCACTGGAAAAACAGTTGATATTTTTTTTTTTTTTTTTTGCTGCACTTGCTGTTCATGTTTGTCTTGTTCGATTCTTCAATGGATGGTGAGTCTCTCTCTCTCTCTCTCTCTCTCTCTCTCTCTCTCTCTCTCTCTCTCTCTCTCTCTCTCTCTCTCTCTCTCTCTCTCTCTCTCTCTCTCTCTCTCTCTCTCTCTCTCTCTCTCTCTCTCTCTCTCTCTCTCTCTCTCTCTCTCTCTCTCTCTCTCTCTCTCTCTCTCTCTCTCTCTCTCTCTCTCTCTCTGTGTGTGTGTGTGTGTGTGTGTGTGTGTGTGTGTGTGTGTGTGTGTGTGTTTAGACGAAGCTGAGTGGAGAACTATTTGATTCCTCTGACGGAGTTTTCTTTGTTATGGTTCTGTGTGTGTGTGTGTGTGTGTGTGTGTGTGTGTGTGTGTGTGTGTGTGTGTGTGTGTGTGTGTGTGTGTGTGTGTGTGTGTGTGTGTGTGTGTGTGGACATGTACTATCTCTCCTTACCCTGTCTAGTCTACCGTCTCCCACTCAACTTTGGCATATACACCTTAAGGAATTAGAACAAAACATTTAATAAATTCAGGTGCACATTGCTAAACTCATGGAGATTTTTACACTGAGGGACATCACAATTTCCTGCATTAGCTTTACATCATCTTATACATGTAGTTCTCACATTGCTATATTTTACACGTAGTTTCGAATCCTATTTTAACCACAGCCAACTAGCGGGCATCCGGAGAGCAAGTCTTTGTGTCGTATGGCAAAAAAAGTAGCCTCAAATTACCGTACTTATCATTATTTGAGGACAAGTTATGGTTGAGTCTGATGCGTATGCAGGGACATTACAAGACCCACGCCACTTTAACTGCCGCTCCGTCCCTCCTTCCCTCACTACTCCCTCCCTCCTACCCTCCCTCCGATTTATTTTTCTCTCGTTCTCCCTGCCTCCATCCCTCCACGCCTCTCTCTCTCTCTCTCTCTCTCTCTCTCTCTCTCTCTCTCTCTCTCTCTCTCTCTCTCTCTCTCTCTCTCTCTCTCTCTCTCTCTCTCTCTCTCTCTCTCTCTCTCTCTCTCTCTCTCTCTCTCTCTCTCTCTCTCTCTCTCTCTCTCTCTCTCTCTCTCTCGTGTCTGTAGATGTATGGAGAAATGCTAATATATTGAATCGCTTTTGGATATATGCATTTTAATTAAGCTTAATGGTATTGGTACCCGCAACTATTCTCTCTCTCTCTCTCTCTCTCTCTCTCTCTCTCTCTCTCTCTCTCTCTCTCTCTCTCTCTCTCTCTCTCTCTCTCTCTCTCTCTCTCTCTCTCTCTCTCTCTCTCTCTCTCTCTCTCTCTCTCTCTCTCTCTCTCTCTCTCTCTCTCTCTCTCTCGCTCTCATTTCCCAGTAGTCTTAGCGATATTCTCTTTTTAGCCTCACGAATTACTGCAGTGCCTCGGTTTCTACCACTAAAGATTTAGTCTCCTGAGGCACCACGTCGCTCCTATCACAGTGGTACCCTTAAGGCGTCTATATGCGACTCTCCCAGTAAGTCGCGCTCAATGTATCCAAAAACTGAATCATTGCTGTCTTGCTGTGTAAATTCCTCGGGGCCATTCCAATCAATAACTTCTGGTGCTCCTCCTCCTCCTACTTCTCCTCCTCTTACTACTCGTTCTCTTTCTTCTCCTCTTCCTTCTTCCTCTTGTACTCCTCTTCTTCCTCCTCCTCCTCCTCCTCGTCCATCTTCTTCTTCTTCCTACTGTTTCTTTACCAGTATTTTTTTTTTCGTTCTTTTTTTACTTTTCTTACTTGTTTTCTTGTTCTTGTTATTGATAATGGTGCTGCTACTGCTGTTCTTCTTTTCATTTTATTTTCTTCTTTCTCCTCTTCTCCTTTTACTGAAATATTATCTTTATTGTTATTCAATACTCTTCATTCTATTTCTCTATCTTCTCTCTTCGTCCTCATCGTTCTCTTCCGCCATCTCTCCTTTTTCCCTCCTCCTCCTCCTCCTCCTCCTCTTTCTCCTCCTCTTCCTCCTTCATCTTCTCTCCTCCTCTTCCTTCTCCTGCTTCTGGATCCAAACTCACCCACCTTGCAGGGAGCAGAACATACATATCCTCAGCGTTGCTCCTCCAATTCTTATCTGAGAGAGAGAGAGAGAGAGAGAGAGAGAGAGAGAGAGAGAGAGAGAGAGAGAGAGAGAGAGAGAGAGAGAGAGAGAGAGAGAGAGAGAGAGAGAGAGATGGACGGTGAGAGGAACCCAAAAAAATAGAGCGAGTGAACACAGAGGGAACGAAGGGAGAGAGGAGAGGGGGATAAGGCGAGGCATGATTGGTGAGCTGGCTGGGAAGGGGATGAGGGTGAGGGAAGAGGTGCAGGGTGAGAAGGGCTTGATAGAGAGAGAGAGAGAGAGAGAGAGAGAGAGAGAGAGAGAGAGAGAGAGAGAGAGAGAGAGAGAGAGAGAGAGAGAGAGAGAGAGAGAGAGAGAGAGAGAGAGAGAGTCATCAAATTCACTTAATTCAAAATATCCATTTAATCAACATACCATAAACTGTTTTATTGCAAAGTCACTGCAACAAAAGAGTAGGAAAAAGTATCATAACGAGGTAGGGAGCAAGGAGTAAAGAAGCAACAGAAGAGGATAACGATGGATAAGGAGGAAGATTAGGAGGGAAAGTAAATGGAGTAAGAGGAAGAGGAGGAGAGAAAGGAGGAGACGAGACGAGCAGGGCTAGGTGAGGAGTGGAGTTTTGTAGAGCCAGAGCGACGAGGGGTGAACTCCAAGGAAAAGGAAAGAGGGGAGAGAAAGAGGGGGAAAAAGTGTTTGTTCAGTGCCAGTCTCTTTCTGTTCCAAGGGGGGCCATCCCTCAATACCATAAGTTAACAGCAGCTGCCACCATGGGCCATCCTTTCTAAACTTGGTTCTCGTACGTCTGCAATGTTTTGGAAAGGGAGTTGGTGACACTTGTATCCTGGAAATTGTGTTCAAGACGCCGTCGACATTGTGCTGCGCCTTCTTTAGTGTCTTCTGGGGATCTTAGAGTTGGAATTTAGGGCTCGTGTCTGCCGCTTGTTGGAGGGGAAGTGCTTGCAGTCGCCACTTTACGAGAGGAAGTGGTGTGCCTCTTTTTGTCCGATTTTAATCTGTAGGGTGTTTGTGTCATTAGTTTTACACAGCGTTGTTTACTTTAACATTAAACTTTCTGGACTAAAAACTAACTCTTGGAAAGACTTTCAACTTCAGGGACTCACAATGCACTGATGTGTATTCTAGTGTATCGTACAAAGCCATGAAGCAGAGCTAGAAGCAAAAGTGTCGTATAAGGTAGTCACATCCCGTAGATAAGTATGTGTCTGTGTGTGCGACTACATCCTGGCGTGTGGGCAGCTATGTTGTAGGACGCTAGGAGCTCTTGCTGTCGTAACTCACCCGAGGAACGAATGGATATTTGTTGGTGAATTTTGAGAACGGCTCCAGCACGCGGCTCGGACTCTTTGGAAAACATGACTGTTGTGTATAGTTTGTGAGCTCCGCGCCCTTGTTTGTTCATGACCCCAGGACTGTGAGGGATTCCGAGGCCCGCCGGGTGTTGTATGAAGCATTCCAGGATACTGTATGGCGCTCGGGGGCCCTGTGAAGCCTGTTGGGGGAACTTTAAAGCTTTTTAGGGAATAGTAAACCTTGTTGAAATAGTGTAGGTTTGTTTTCTAGGATTACTTATCGCGCCTGCTTGTGCATAACAAAGTGGGAAATAAATAAGCAGTCTAAAGAGAAGATAACTGCCTCCCTCTTGTACTGTGTCTAATGTTGAAGGCTATGTATGGAAAGGGAAGTCTTTTAAGGTAAATTGGGACATCATAAAGGAGTACATTACGTGCCATTACCAAGGAAAGTTCCACTGACTCAGTAGTGACCGCACTGAGTCAGAAGACTGGCCTAGTACTCCTCCACACTCCCTTCTGGCCGCCACACGCGCACGCTGATGTAGTGTAGGTAGTTACTTTGGCGTGTATTATATAACACCAGAAAATAACGGAAAGGAAAGTGCTTTTTGTATATATTCAGTAATACAGTCGCCATAACTTCACACACACACACACACACACACACACACACACACACACACACACACACACACACACACACACACACACACACACACACACACACACACACACACACACACACACACACACACACACACACACACACACACACACACACACACACACACACACACACACACACACACACACGAGGAATGAGTTTCTGAGCACACCGTGACGGGCCAGGCGCTGCGGGGAGGCACACGCCACCTCCCACACACATAAACCAGGAGGACACACCCATAATTCCTGAAATACACAGACCAGTACAACACCAACACGATACACAAACATACACCAATACAGCGACTCATTTATACACTCCCGCACCACGCAGGCCGCCCTCTGTAACAAACGGACAGCACACACACACACACACACACACACACACACACACACACACACACACACACACACACAAACTTACAACTTAAAGAATAGCTACTGTTATGAATTGCAGAAGAATTTTGTCGGTAATATTATCACTATTGTTATTATTATTATTTTTATTATTATTATTATTATTATTATTATTATTATTATTATTATTATTATTATTTTTATCATTATTATTATTATCATCATTATTATTATTATCATCATCATCGTGAATAGCGCCATCGTCACCATTGCCAATCTCCTTTTTTAGTGTTATTCTTAGCGCGCACGTTTCTAATCACCTCCGCCATCTCCAGTAACAAGACAAAAGCTTCAGTGTCCCTGTTATTCCATGTGACGCTTATGTTCTGCATCAAATTACGCACTGGAGTACCACGCTCACTCTTACTTAATAGCAAACAAGCAAATGTTTCTCGTACGCGCCTCTGGAAGCGAGCGACAATGTAGCCAAATCGACCAGCACCCAAGCCAACCTCTTTCCCTCCCTCTCTCCCTCGGTCCCCACGCTTCCCCTCCCGCCATCCCTCTGGCACCCCTGTCCCCTGTAAACAGTATTGCCAGAATGGTCACCAACCGTACAACCTGTTTCACCAACCTGCCTCCTCCCTCCACTCTCGCTCACGGTTATTTATTTGTATTTTCTTTACTCCTGCTCGTTCTTTGTTACTGTTGGAATATACGCAAACAACCGCACCGCCGCCGAAAAAATAATAACAGCATTAGTATTTCCTCCCTTCAATAGATATTTGCCTTGCGTATCTATAAGTTTTTCCTTATGGCAACACCTAGCCTCTCTTGTCCACCTCCCCGATCTCCCTCCCACCTTCCTTCCGCACCTCCCTGCCTGCCTTCCTCCCTTCCTCTGTTCCTTCCTCCTCCTCCTCCTCCTCCTCCTCCTCCTCTTCCTTCTTTTCCCTTTCCCCTTTTCCCCTACCTCTTACCCTCACTCCCTCTAATGGTCATTTATGTATCTGGAAGTATTATGTGTGCGTTTGTTCACGTCCTGTTCCTCCCTTCCCTTAACGCCGGGCCTTTGTTTGTGTGTGTGTGTGTGTGTGTGTGTGTGTGTGTGTGTGTGTGTGTGTGTGTGTGTGTGTGTGTGTGTGTGTGTGTGTTTTGTGCTGCCATTGAAAGAGGTCGTGCGGTTTGCTTTTGTTTGTAGACATGAATTTAGAATCCCAGGAGTGTGTGTTGGTGTGACTGTGCTCGTATCAGTTAGCTCTGTGTGTGTGTGTGTGTGTGTGTGTGTGTGTGTGTGTGTGTGTGTGTGTGTGTGTGTTTTACGTTCTGTGACTGCGTGTAAACGAATGTCTATCGATGTTATTTGAAGTTTCCAACGTTTATATATGTACACTGCTGTTGTTTTCCTTTCTCCCTTTCTGTGTACCATTATTTTGCATTTCACTTTTTTCCTGTCTTCTCAGCAATTGTTTCCTTGAATTGATATACTTCACGTGCAGTTTCTTATCCTTAGCGATATTTGCTAGTGTGAGGGGCAGACACGGTGATGCGTTGTTTGATTTGTATAGTAATTCCATATAGGTCTCAAATGCTGTCGCTCAAATTTTCAGATAATTTTCTTGAAATAAAAAAATAAAAAAAATAACACAAAACTGATATAATTAAACACTAACTTTGCTGACATGACTACTCTTTTTTATGAATCATGAATTATTCTTCTCATTACTTTGTTACCTTTTTATTCTTGTTTTCTAAATTTAACAGAAGGACGCATAGTAATTTTTTCCTTCCTTTTTTTCCATTCATTCATGCATTCATTCATACATGTATTCATTCATTCGTTCATTGAGATTCCGGCGGCGTAGTGCGTGACGCCCAGGAAGGCGGTGACCGTAGTGACGAACAATCACACATAAATTAGTGGCCAGAACAAAGATCGCATCTAAACAGCCTGTAATTACGCACCTGTATACAGGGACGTAGCGGCAGGTGATGTATTAGTTGCATTGTTCCTCTCCCATCCTTCCGCTCTCACTCTCTCTCTCTCTCTCTCTCTCTCTCTCTCTCTCTCTCTCTCTCTCTCTCTCTCTCTCTCTCTCTCTCTCTCTCTCTCTCTCTCTCATTAAGATATTCTATCCCACTTTAACTCCTGTATCCTAACCATTTTTACTTAATCAGATCTCTCCATCTTGTATCCCTTGTTCTCGCTTCCTTCTCAGCCTCCTTTCGTCCCTCTCCCCTTCTATATTCAGTCCTTTCCTTCTCATCTTATCTCACACTAGAATATCCTGTTTATGCAATCTTGTCTTGCCTTCCCCACCTTGGCTCCACCCACACTCAACCCTCCTCACCCAAATGATCTACATGGAGGCTATTTGCTATGCTGCTCTACCATAGGAGATAACAATTGATAAGGCTGCACCTTTAAGGCCTCCACCAGTAATACGTGACGTCAGTGGTGGGCTTGGAATCCACTATGAAGCTCTCGATGAATATAGAGAAGGTTTGCGGACTGAAAAGCAGTGAAGTTTCGCACGTTTGAATTTAACCTGACCGTCGGATAATTTCCGCAGAAGATGACTGTGCGTTTGTGATGATTTATATGGGAGCTAATGGTCTTTACTCGACTCTCGTCCGTTCCCCTTAATTAATTAAAGCGCATTAGGTGTAATTTCAGTTAGTAGCTCGCTATCGTGACTTACGAGCTGCTTATTTTCCATCTGGGTCGTTATTAACTTTTTTTTATGCAACACTGAAAACTGTGTTCTTGAAAAATTTGTGTCTCCAGGGAGGAGAGGGAGGGAGGGAGCCAGACGAGATGTGTGTGCTTTCCTCCTCATATCTGACTGCATAATTTTTACGTGTGAATTATGTGGAGTTAAGCTTTGTTGATCTTTTCCCGAACGTGTTTCTGGCATGGCTGGGTAAGCGATGGTAGGAACGTGCCATTGAGGTCACCTGGCACAAACAAAGGTTGAAAGAAATGCTTCGCTTCTTCTGTGGAAATGAGGAAAAAGAGTTATAATCAAAATAATCTACAAGTAAAAGTGATAGTTAAATAGATAGAATCAAAAGTCACGGAACTACAATGTAAATAAAGAATAAAGAAATCATAGAAAGATTGACTGTATATAAAAAAAACAATATATAAAATCCAGCTTATAGTAAACAAAGGATTTGACAAGAAACGGATGAACAGAGGATGCAGGGAACAATATATAGCTCACAATGAGATTTAATAAGAGTGACTAGCATTTACAGAGGTAGCAGGGACGAACAGGCAGCAGACAGGAACAATAGGTGGAGCAACAATGTAAAATAGGCACGTCCCTCGCTGCCCGTGTGACTCATAGGGAAATAAATCAATAATTGCGACATTAAGCTGACGCACCAAACTAATATTAACTAATCATAAACAACATTGTACGTTAATTAGACATTCAAGTCATGCAACCTACTCAGGCGTCATTTTTCGAGCGATGAAGATAATGACCGTATTAATAACGTATAAGCAGGGTTATTATGCAGCTCATAGGATATATTTTCACTAGAAGAATAAACAGGACCAGAAATTATAAAGTACTACTATAATTCTACTCCGTGGTAGAACGCATTTAGAAGAGTAAGTGTGTGCGTGTGTGTGTGTGTGTGTGTGTGTGTGTGTGTGTGTGTGTGTGTGTGTGTGTGTGTGTGTGTGTTTGTGTGTGTGTGTGTGTGTGTGTGTGTGTGTGTGTGTGTGTGTGTGTGTGTGTGTGTGTGTGTGTGTGTGTGTGTGTGTGTGTGTGTGTGTGTGTGTGTGTGTGTGTGTGTGTGTGTGTGTGTGTGTGTGTGTGTGTGTGTGTTTTATTCAGTAAGTCTGGAGTTGATTCTAAAACTTATTTGCAATGTCTAGTTTATGTAAGATTTTAGTTTATGACCTGCGTAAAAATTTACAGCACGTTCGTAAATCATAAATCCTTTGTGTTGACTTGTAATATATCACAAATTATTATTGACTAAAGTTTCTAGTGATAGACAGCAAGGGCCTTGCGACACACACACACACCACCCACACACACACACACACACAAAAAAAAAAAAAAAAAAAAAAAACTAATATTAAAATAAAAAAAAAGAAAACAAAAGATATACTGATATCAAACACGAACTGAACTGACTCCTATAATTATAGAAGCTGTTTTTCTGTTATTAAATAAAATGTTATCAGTAAAGTAGGGCATGACGTAAGAAGGCCGCTAAGACACTTCTAAGGCGAACCACGATATCGCAAAAAGTATCCCACAGAAACAGTTACTTGGCAATAATACACAAAGCGGAGTAAAGTGATGCAAAACACGGAAAGGGAATAAAGTAGTGGATCGATATGACGTAACGTGATAACAGATGAGGTGAAGCGCTTCACTAATGCGGCGCAACATCCATGATAACGCACGGCAGGTCCCTGATAACGCATTACACGCCACTGACAACGCATAACACGACACTCATAACCTATAAAAAACCACTGATAGGTCGCATGACGGTCTTGATTAGCATACATTTGCATACACCGAATTACACACACATGGCGCAGCTCGTTACCTATACACACACTTAGGAAAAAAAAATCAAAATAAACACGTGAACAAAATTATCACATTAAAAAGAATACCCCAGTTTAGGAACGTGAGCGAGAGAAGGAGATAAAACAAAACTTTGAGAGGCAGGAACCTAAACACTAGAGGAGAGGTTATCAAGGGTATCAGTTCCCACCTGGATCGAGCACCTGACTAGAACACGGCCTCAGGGTCTAGGGAGCCATCAGTAACAATAAGTATGACGCGGAACCGATTTATGGCCGGAAAACCTCATCCTCATGGCTCCTTAATTCTCAGGCGTTCGTGATCAGGTGTCCACAAGTCCTCATTACCATCGCTCGGAGGGAAGACGGGAGGTAAGGTAAATCCACAATCGCTTATGTTAGCCAAACTGTTATTTGAAGTTAAGAGCGACTAGGCAGGTGTGGTACGGAAAGGGGAGATGGAAGAAGTGAGGGAAGGAGAGCGAAGGCGAGCAGGAGAGAATTAGAGAGGGGAGAAGAGGGATGGGAAGAGGGTAAGAAGGAAGGGAACAGAGGGGGTACTCGTGAGATATAGTGTGTGTATATAGATAGGTAAAGGTGTTGTGTCAGTTAATATTTGCCTCCTTTTATTTGTTTAGTTTACTCAATATGCTGTTTTTCTCTTTTTTTGTTCTTTTTTTTCCTTTTCTCCATTTCAATCTGTTTTCTTTTATAGTTATGTTTACTTATCTGTCATTTTCTCACTTCCAGTTTTACCACTCACTCCTCTCTCAATCTCTCCAGCTCCGTATTTCATTCATCCCTCTATACCTTCTTTCATCCCCTCCTCCTCTGCCTCTCTCTTTCCTTCCCTCCTCCCATTTCTCTCTCCCTCCATTCCTCCCTCTTTCTCCACTCTCCCCCTCCTCTCCCACTCCCTCCCACGAGAGGCCTGAGCCATTAATTTAACTTTTCCTCGTAATTTTGCATTTTGGTGACGCCTTTCAGCTTTCGACGATAATTTTTCGTTTTCGGGTACATTTAGCTGTAGTTTTTGTTTGTTTACGCCGTTTAGTGTCGCTATATGTTCCACTCAGGATTTAGATGCGGGGAAAAAATGTATATATATAAAGTAATTCGAATACGTAGTGAAGTAGCGGAGGTCTTCTCTTACCTGGGACTTGGTGGTTGACGGGGCTTCGGATCCGGATATGATGGTGGATACGGAAGGGGAAGGATCATTATGGTGTGTGGGGGTGTTGGGGGAGGGAGGTGGGTGTGGTGGGGCGGTGGAGGAAGACGTGTAAGTGAGATTGCGTTTTCTTCTCCGACTGCTTTATTTTCCTTTCTTCTTTGGCTCACTTCCCGTTTTCCTTGTGTTTCTTTCTCTCCTTCCCTCCTGCAATCAAAGAATCGAGTCACTTATGGACAACTTCCTCTTTTCATTATATTCCAACTTACTCGGTTATCCATACTTCTTCCTGTCACGCCACTCAGCTCTTTGTCGCGCAATCTCTCAATCTAAATAGCTTCATCCTTAACTATTAATTACATACACCCACCCTCCCTCCCTCCCTCTCAGTCTTCCTCCCCCGCACTCTCTTGTCTCCGCCCTTCCCCTCTTGAAGCAGGTGTTGGGCAGATGTTTTGTTCAGTGTCCCGCCACCCTCAGGGCCTCAGTAGGTGCTGATGGCGTGTCTGTGTTTCACCTCAAGCACCGTAACTTTGGCAGCGGAGTCCATGTCAGTCAGTGATGTTGTGCAGGTGGGACTGTGGTAAATGTGAACCGACTAATGTTTGTCAAGGTTAGGTGTGTGTGTGTGTGTGTGTGTGTGTGTGTGTGTGTGTGTGTGTGTGTGTGTGTGGTTAGTTATGGGTCATTGAG
>NC_059303.1:10755359-10760359 GCF_017591435.1 Portunus trituberculatus | reverse complement strand
TCTCTCTCTCACACACACACACACACACTCTAAGCCACACAAACAGACGCACACACATTTATTTATCTCTTTTCCACCTCCCTCACCACTCCCCTTCCTCTTCCTCTCCTCCTCCTCCCTCACCTCCCCTTCTTCTCCTTTACTCCCTCACTGTAATATTTATTTCTCTCCCTTTCCTTTGTCTCCCTCACTCTTCCACTCTTTCTTTCTCTCTCTCTCTCTATTTATCATGGTTACTTCTTTGTCTTTTTTTAATTTTTGTCATATTTTTGTCTCTTGCAATCGATGGCTCTTCTTTTTTACATATTCTTATTCGTTATTGTTTTTATTCTACTTACTCTTATTATTTTTTTTTCATCTGTCTTTGGTTCCTTTTGTCTTGTTTGTCCTTGTGTGTCGGTCCTCTAGCTGTCTGTCTGTCTGTCTATGTGTATGTATGTTTGTTTGTCCCTCTCTCTCTCTCTCTCTCTCTCTCTCTCTCTCTCTCTCTCTCTCTCTCTCTCTCTCTCTCTCTCTCTCTCTCTCTCTCTCTCTCTCTCTCTCTCTCTCTCTCTCTCTCTCTCTCTCTCTCTCTCTCTCTCTCTCTGACTCCCTCATATTGATCCACCTCCCGGCTGTGAGAGGAGAGAGCTTTCCTCCTCTCTCAACCCTCACGCTCATTCCTCCTCCAGTCTGGTTTATCATTGCTGTCTTAGTGTTCTTTTATCGTTTGTTATTACGATTTCTTTTTATTTGTTTTCCAGTAAAAGAAAGGATTTTTCTTTTTTTTAGTAAGAGTTTTTACTACTTTTTATATATGTCTTTCTTTGTCAGGATTGTTATTGTTTGTTTGTATGTAGTAATGTAATTTACGATCTGTATCTTACGATATGTACATTCTTTGTACTTTGTTGCTTCATACACAAAGGTTTTCATAAGACATAGATTTTCTTGGTGCACTGTTTATCGCTGGATATTTAATCCGCATTATGTATTTAAGAGCTAACACAGCAGAGTGATCGCAATATTAGAAATGTAAAATGTTAAGAACGTTTCACTCTATGAATGAGCTGGGAATTATGAATAATCTGCCACGTGGACTAATTCCTGCGTCTCTTTTATCAATGTCTATCTAACGTTGGCATCGGTTCAATAGTTTTGACTGACGCTGAGAACGAGGCGGAAGCGCTGAAATAGGAGCACATCACGTGTCAGCAAGGTTTAGGTGGAAAGCTAATTTGGATACACACCTTGTCTATCTTACTCAGCGGGAAATATTATGGAAAGACGTAACATAAACATCATCCCTGGTGCACTTCGCATTTGCCGCCTCGAACTTGACAGTGATACCTTCTTTCCTGGTTGCAGTGTGTGTGTGTGTGTGTGTGTGTGTGTGTGTGTGTGTGTGTGTGTGTGTGTGTGTGTGTGTGTGCGCGCGCTTCCATCCCTCTCCTACCTGATATAAAGCGTACATCTCTCAGTTGTCCTGCCTTAATTGAGCTCCTGAAGACACCGCCCTCGTCCTCGTCAGGCCTCCCTAGCTCTCTCTCTCTCTCTCTCTCTCTCTCTCTCTCTCTCTCTCTCTCTCTCTCCTTGCAGTAAACAGTATGGCTGGGCGAAAGCTGTAAAAGGCACGCATGTTTACGTCACAACTTCAGCAATATAATTTATCTCAGCTCCTTCATTAGAACCTTCCATAGAGGCCTTACCTTCCTCCCTTTACCTAATCCGCCCCCTTCTCGTTCCTCTTTCCCCTTTGTGTGTATGTGTGCGTGTGTGTGTGTGTGTGTGTGTGTGTGTGTGTGTGTGTGTGTGTGTGTGTGTGTGTGTGTTGGATCTTCCGGGTATGTTTGTGTTCCTGTCTGTCTTCAGATAAAATATTTCCTCTACCATTTCTTACTCGCATAAATAATTCAGTACTCTTTGTTCCTTCTCCTCCTCCTCCTCCTCCTCCTCTTCCTCTTCCTCCTCCTCCTCCTCCTCCTCCTCCTCCTCCTCCTCCTCCTCCTCCTCCTCCTCCTCCTCCTCCTCCTCCTCCTCCTCTTCCTCCTTCTCCTCCTCCGATTCTTTCTTTCTTTTCTTTTCTTTTGTTTCTTATTCCATTCTTGCTTCACCTCCTCCTCCTTTCCTTCTCCTAGTCCTTTTCGTTCTCCTCCTCCTCCTCCTCCTCCTCTTCTCTCTCCTCATGTTCTCTCTTGCACGCCTATTCTCTTTCTTTCCTCCTTTCCCTCTTTTCTCCGCAAAGGATGGCTTCACTTTTCCCCTCTCAACCTCTTCCCTCGCTTCCTCCTTTTCTACTTCCCCATACCTCTTTCTCTTTCACTCTCTCCCTAGTCTACTTCGCTCACTTCCCGTCCTCTACCTCTTTCTGTACCTCTCTTTGTCTGTCTGTTTATTTTTCTCTGGCTATTCGTCTGTATGTATGTCTCTCTCTCTCTCTCTCTCTCTCTCTCTCTCTCTCTCTCTCTCTCTCTCCTACTTTATCCCAGCTTAATATTTACAAAACAACAAATGCACATGCTTACGTTGAGGGAATATATTACGTTCCTGAAACAGAAGAGGTGCTTAGGCCTTGAAAACACGCCTTAAATTGTCTCTGATGAACTTTATGTGCCGGCGCTCCGGAAAGAATTTGCTGATGTATTTAATCTTATGCATATACTACACAGTCTTGGGTGTTTGTGTTGTGTTTGTGGGGGCATGTGTGTGTGTGTGTGTGTGTGTGTGTGTGGTGTGTGTGTGTGCAAGTAATGGCAAGCACTATCATTAATCAACATTCTACTAATGGAATTTAAGTTCATGTTCTTGAATATTCATAAACTCCTTTGTGTTGTTCTTTACTTTCTTTTTTTTTCGTTATATCAAAACATAAAAGGAACCCAATTGTGTCTTGGATTGAATTTGCTTTGGAATACTCCTTTGGTGCCCCTTATCTCTCATTTACCAAGATTCTCTCCGTATTCTACAAAGAGAGGCGCAGCTTTACGCCCTCCCTTGAGTAATCAGGGGACGCGAGCATTAAAGCAGCTCAAAACAGCATTTATCTAATTCAGCAACTTAATATATGGGAACGCGAAGTCTTGTAAACATGTTTTCTTAAATCCGACGTTTTAAAAGATACGGGACCTCCCCTCGTACATAAAGGTAATTTAGGACACATTAGTTTCCTAAGTATTGAGTTTTCTATATATACTAAGCCAGATTCAGTGCCAGCACCTCAAACCTCCTTTAATGTTTAATAGATATTGCCTCAGTGTACTTAGTCAAATATTATCTTTGAGTGCACCTCTCAATAAAGTGAAGAAGCCTCGCGCCTTCTGTAATACAATTTCTCTTTGCACCAATTTCTTCTATTTTTTGTTTATTAGTCTCTCTTTTCTTGTCGTGCTTATTTTCCCTTCCCAGGATTCTCTACAACCTATCTCCTCTTCTTTCCTTTATCTTTCAAGAAACACTTCTTCACTCTTCGGTCTACCCTTTGGTCCCCCTCAAGCACTTCTCTCTCTCACCCCTTCTGCCCTCCCTTAGCCCTTCACCTTTACCTCTCCGAGCCCTCCAAGTGGCCCTCCCTCCTTCTTCTCTCCTCTCAGCACACTGTTGTAGATCATGTAGTGTCTCGTCCCCGCCAGGCACTCCCTCCCTCTCCTGGTGATCCACGGCAACTTTTAAAAACAGGGCTTATATCATGGCCACAATAATCATGAATTATCCCTGATGGATCACACTGAGACTGATAAAGGGCCCCATAATTTTTCTGTCAGAGTCTTGTAGATAATTCACACACAGGTGAGAGATTTACAGCGCTAAGGTTGATTACGGTCGTGGTGATCATTACTAGAGATGGCCGCGTTCCTTTCAGCCCCACGCCCCTCTCACAGCCTCGCATCCTCGCACTTCATCTTGGGCACCCACACCCTCCTCACCCTACTCACAATATCACATCTCCTTCGCAGTATCACTTGTGCTTCCTTCTGTGCCACTTGTTCTATTTGCAAACACATAAATTCCTGATAGATATAGAGCTCTCTCCTCTCATCACCTTGTTCTTAATGATTTTTTTTTACTCAACAACCTTTTTAGGAAATTGGTGTATATTAAAGCAAATGAAAAATGGAAATACATAAGATTTGAAAAATATATATAATAGTACAGAGACAAAAGCTGTGTGTAGGTGGATAAGTAGAACTGTTATGTGCGAAATAGTAATACCGACACCCGAAGTCTTTGAATAATTCGTTGCATGAATATATTTTCAAATACTTTTTTTGTGTATATAAACATTTGGTAAGTCTATTAATCTGCTCCTCTCTTAACTCATCCACTACAAGGAAAAAAGCGTTCATGTATTAGTTGCCTGCATAAATTGTGATGAATATATTCCTGAGACATTTGTCATGAAAGACACTAGCGACCACGAGTGAATTGTTGCTTTATTACTAACTTATGGTGGGGGAAAATAAGTGTTGAACAGAGAGAGAGAGAGAGAGAGAGAGAGAGAGAGAGAGAGAGAGAGAGAGAGAGAGAGAGAGAGAGAGAGAGAGAGAGAGAGAGAATGAATTGTGACAAAAACAAAATAAAACCCAAAAAAGAGAAAACCTACCTATTATGACACTTGGCCGTGGGATTATCATTAGTGGAAGTGGTGGCGATGGTGGTGGTTGAGGAGGGACAAGCTGGATATTAACAAGGTGCTGGGGATGATGTAGGCTTTTGTGGAGGCCTCTCATTAACTTACATACTTTGTGGGGCTCGGTGCAGGATAGTGGGGCTGGGGATGGGAGGAAGAAGGCATGAGAAGTTTTACGAGTAAAGACCAAACCTACATTTAGCCTCTAGGGGAAGAAAATAAGGAGAGAGGATGGCAGGGAAGGGAGGGAAGGGACACAATATACATACATACGCTGCGGCAAGAGGTAAGAATGTAATAAAATGTGACACTCCTTTACCGCCTTTAGGGACGTCCCTTAGCTACTTAACTCAAAAAGGTTCAATTAGACGACAAAGGCCACACAGCCTCATGT
>NC_059303.1:10700359-10752859 GCF_017591435.1 Portunus trituberculatus | reverse complement strand
TAATGTTGAGACAATGAATTCCTCAAAAGCAGTGGAATTAAAAGTAAACCATAAGGCGATGAAATCAGAGTACATAAACAAAATGAAGGAATGTAAAAATAAGGAGGAAAAAAGGAGAAAATGAACATGCGCACTCAGAAAAAAAATATTTACTGATAATTATATTTTCTCGGACGCATTAAGAAGGCTCAGGTGTTAATCCCGGGTTTGTCTTCACTCTCCATTACCCACAAGAACTTCATCTGCCTTAATGCTGCCCTGGCTAAAGGAAAATAGAGAGGCTCTCCAAAGTATAGTGAGAAAAATGACTCGTACCAAACCTCGTCCTTGTACTTTGGGAAAATCTAAAAAAAAAAAGAAGAAAAAAACAAGAAAAAAAGCACCAATTCGGAACAAGTATTTTCTTTCGCCTTCTTTCTTTTATATATCGTGACTTTTCTTATTCTCTCTCTCTCTCTCTCTCTCTCTCTCTCTCTCTCTCTCTCTCTCTCTCTCTCTCTCTCTCTCTCTCTCTCTCTCTCTCTCTCTCTCTCCTACATCACCGGATATAATATAATGCGAGGATTCCTTATCCTTTTCGTACTCTGCTTTCAGACGGAGAACTGGAAGCACGAAGTACATTTTCTGAAGCTGCGGACGTAATATTTCTATCATAATCATACAACCAAGAAATTTCTGTATAAATATATGAATAAAATAGTAAAAAAAGACACGATACTTATATTGTCTGCCGCCTCGGGCCATGACAGACGGGGGTGGCATAAGCCCGGCCGCTCTCTTAAGCCTGAAAGTTATGAAAGTCGAATAGCCTGTCATTACTTAGGGCTGACTTACGGGAGGTGTTAGGCAGTGTTGACTTTTTACCTCGCCAGACGTATGGTGGAGCTGCCATTTGCAAACCAACACCACGACTGTCTCAAGAAGGAGAGAGAGAGAGAGAGAGAGAGAGAGAGAGAGAGAGAGAGAGAGAGAGAGAGAGAGAGAGAGAGAGAGAGAGAGACATCAGAATAAATAAATGGCAACAAAACAATGCATAATAATATAAGAAAAAAAACTTGCTCCAGAACGATAAATACCAAACGTTATTGATAGTATCTAGAAAAAAAAAAGAAACATATAACTTAATAATTCACATAGTTAATAACCCCCAAAGAATGAAAAAAAAAAATAAAAATAACACTCGGATTGAAAATAATAATAAAAAAGTAGCATTTTCTTTTACCACCGCTACACATTTAAATTCATCCATATTCCTTGACGCAATTCTGCCTTACTCCGCACCACTTTTATCCTCATTAATCATCACTCCCTAACTTCCTTTACGGGATCTAATTAGGCTGTACACGGCTCTATCCTACATTTTTTCACCCATCAACAAGGTGACTGCATAGATCACCCGTAATTTTGTTAGTCGTCTAATGTTGATGCCGCTTGAAATATCACCTATCAGGCACAGCTTACGGGGCTAAAGCTCTGAAATATCGCCTCCCGCCACCATGTAATTAGTCATATAAATTGCTGGTCTTTATGGATTATGCACAAGGGAGACGGAAAATAATATATGAAGCCTTGACGAGGGAGATGGTTGGCCTGATAGACTGACAGATTGATGGATACGGTAGATAAGGTGAGATAAAGGTGCAAGAAAATGTTTTGAGTGATATGAGCAAGTAGGTGTTTTAGATTGATTTCAGTATTTGCAATTAGATAAGTGATAATGGTGAAGTAGAGATAAGTATGACAAAAAAAGGAAATAAATGTACTGGAAAAAGGGGAGTCAGAGAGAGAGAGAGAGAGAGAGAGAGAGAGAGAGAGAGAGAGAGAGAGAGAGAGAGAGAGAACGATCGCGCTGCAGTTGCCAAACCCGACGACCGAGTACTAATTTTTGTTAATTTGCGTGATAGAAAATTAGGCATAGGCCATTTCCGGGGGAATTAAGGAGAACTTGTAATAATCGAGATAATTACGTTGCTAATTACTAAAAAAAAGTTAGAGAGGGGAGAGAGAGAGAGAGAGAGAGAGAGAGAGAGAGAGAGAGAGAGAGAGAGAGAGAGAGAGAGAGAGAGAGAGAGAGAGAGAGATAATCTGAATGAAAAGAATAAATGAAATCTCAGAAGTAAAGAATTTATACACAAATAACAACAAATATAACAATAGTATAGACAACACCTACGATTATTTTTGTTCTCTCGACTTGCTAAAAAAAAAAAATAAAATAAAGTAATTCACTGATTATAGAACGACATATTGCACGACATAAACAACGCACAGTTCCAATAATGTTCCGACTTGAGTCATATTGTACCAGGAAAATGTTGAATAGAATATACACAACCACATTTTATTTATTCATGTGTGTATATATATATTTTTTTATCTATTTTATTCATTTACTATTTTTTTTTTATCCGTTGGTCTGAGAGAGAGCGAACCTATGGAAGAGTTATGAAACAGTTGCATGAGCATTCGACATTGATACAGTATATTCCTAAATTAAAAAGTGAACACCATACGTACACGCAAAATTCAGATAAAAAATGTATACAGATGATCAGTGCTGAAATTAAAGGATATCATATTGAAATCATACATAAATATAATACACACATTTGTCACTTTCACTTTTCTTTTTTTGTTTATATTTTTTTCTCCCTCTCTTTATTTCCATGGTGAAAGAGTGGAGTAATAACAGATATCCACTTTTTTCTTTCCAAACAAGAGAGAGAGGGAGGCTGGCGAGCGGTGTCCATTGCACTGCATCACCCACGAGGGAGGTTTATGCAACAATGTAATGATATTGTGCATAGTGAGAGATAGAGAGGGGCTGTGCGTGCGTGGTGGGCCAGTGTATGGTGACGGTGGCTGTGATTATGTGGTGAGCGAGTGGTAATGAAGTGACGGTGATAGAGTGCTAGTGTGGTCCTGACATGCTCCCTGGGAAGGCACGGCATGGTGCTGCTGATGTGCTGCGTATGGTGAAATTATGGTGTTTGTTTGACCACTCCATTAGGATGTTATGTGTTATTTTCCCTACCAACGATTGATTTTGTAATGTTGACACTTGATAGGAAGCACTGCCACTCGTGTAGTGTTCCTAGGAGAGATTCAATGGAAAAGAGTTGTAGGAAGTTGTTATGTGTGTAATACACGAAGCTTAACGAGAAGTAACTGAATAGATTAACTCATATAAAGAATTATTAAAGGGACGACAGGAGGAGCACTAGAGCACTTTAATAATGTGGAGAGCGTGATCGTAAGACATCGCACACACACACACACACACACACACACACACACACACACACACACACACACACACACACACACACACACACACACACACACACACACACACACACACACACACACACACACACACACACACACACACACACACACACACACACACACACACACACAGAGCTACCCTAACATTCTCACAAACAAGATTGCCATTAGCATCTTATCTACAGGTAATATCACTCATCTTTCCCCCCGATAACATCTTCTTTCATGTTTGTTATTAGGGTCAAAGTCCACCACTGATGAGAGGAAGAAGAGACCTTGCTGTCCATAACCCTCCTGAAGATCCTGAATAAATCGCTTGCGACAAGAGGTCCTCCAGCGGCCTAAGGCAATTACACGATGTCTGGCAGAAAAAAAGAGAACCAATAAGAGAAAGTCCACATAACACTAATATCTTGTGCCGCTGGAGTCCCTTGGGCCCCATTGACGCTGCTTTTGCTTTTCATTTGCATATTTGCTCGCTTTGAAATTTCCTTTTTATTCTACTAAAGCACCATGAGAGAGGGAACGAAAAATTCCTACGGATTGTGTTCTGAGATGAAGTTAATATTATTTCTTAGTATATCAAGAAGTTTATTAAGAGGGTCAGCTTATATATCCAATTCGTAGAAAATTACTTTTAAGCAATTATAACTGAAAAAGGAAAAAAAAACCAATGAATATGTATATATATATATATATATATATATATATATATATATATATATATATATATATATATATATATATATATATATATATATATATATATATATATATATATAACAAGGAAGGGCAAGGTGTCTCGCCAGAGGACGGTAATGAGGTAGGGAGGAGGGTGGTGGGAGGAGGGCGTATGTTGGCTCCCACAGAAGGTAGCGTCACGGCGCGGGAGGGGAGGTGAGGTGAGGGGAGGATAGCCACCTGGATTACGGTGTTCCCTTGAATATGATAATGGCGAAAATAACGAGAATAAATTTTCAGGCTTAAATCCCTGGGATGTTAAATTCGGGTAGCCTTTCATCAGAACGGCCGCAGTAATGGATAGATTATACGGGAAGCAAGTTACCCCCGCCAGCCATCACCCAGTTTTATCCTCCTCTCCGTCTTGTGCTCTGATGGGCCTCTGCGCTTTAACTCTGTCCTGTTGCTTGACGTTGGCCCGAGTTACGTTTCTGAAATTCTGAAGCTGAATGAAAACTGGATGCATTGGGTCTGCCTTGCTCTCAGCCCCGAGGTAACGAGTTGTAATTGACGCTGTGATCCATACATGTACGCTGAGTCAATAACAAAACTGATGGTTCGGCTTGCCTGTCAGTTTGTGCAGCGAGGGCCTTGGGTGGTCATGAAAGTAGTATGACTATTCCTTTGCCAGTCACATGTGGGCGCCATAGACCTCCGTGTAAGCTACGCCTGCGGTTACTCGGTACACATGCCCTAATGTCGACATACGCTACATTTTCTACCCATGTAACGCCACTTCTTGCGTCGAAACCGAAGCAAAAAACAAATTCTACTCCGGTAACACCAGTGGGAGAGACGACCTAAGGTGTCAGCTTACTGCCGAGGAAGTGGAGGAGGCGGCTGATATATAACTGAGACACACTAAGCGGGGAAGGAATGGCAACACTCGGCAAGTTCGAGATAATGAAACTTTAGAGCCATTGCCCACAGCGTCTTGCGGGCGAGAGGGGCACCCGGGCCATACAGACCTCGTTACGACCATCTTGTCGCCATTCCACCTCACCCTGAAACTACCACACACTATTTCTCTCCTTTCCTGACTCCTCACCCGTGACAATTCCTACTTCCTTACCTCCTGGACGTACGGAGCTTGACCTGGAGCCTGATTGAGGACGGTCTGAGATACGCGGAGAGATGGCCTGGCCAGGGCTTACTGGACGGGTTCTCCTTCATGGCAGTTTGCGTCGTTCCTTGACCAACCACCGAGGTCGGGTTTAGGGGCGAGCAGAAGCCGGGGTGCGTCTAGCGGGTCCCTCAGTCCGGGGCAGTAATGGAGGACGCGACGGGAGGGAGGCGGTCATAGAGAGACGTCGTCGCCCTAGAAAAATATGCCAACGTTTAGGAGAGTTTTGAGTGTAGTGTGAGGAGTTGCTTGACTCGTGATAAGTTGTATGATTTCTCAGTGGGTATTCTCTGTGAGTAGTAACCTAAAGCTACTAGTTGTGTAGCAGGACAGGCGTAGGCGTGTTGGCGGAGTCATAACATATATAGATGATGGTGCATACAATAATATAATAAAACAGTAATAGCAGTTGCAGTAGTAGTAGTAGTAGTAGTAGTAGTAGTAGTAGTTATAGTAGTAGTAGCATCGGTAGTAGTAGTAGTAGTAGTAGTAGTAGTAGTAGTAGTAGTAGTTGTCGTTATAGTAGTAGTAGTAGTAGTAGTAGTAGTAGTAGTAGTTGTAGTTGTAATAATGATGATGATAATAATAATGATATTGATAATAATAATGATAATAATAATAATAATAATAATAATAATAATGATAATAATAATAAAAATAATAATAATTGCAATGATAATAATGATAATAATAATAATAATAATAATAATAATAATAATAATAATAATAATAATAATAACAACAATAATAATAATAATAGTAATAATGATAATAGTAAAAATAATAAAATATGATAATAATAAGATAATTGTAATGTTGATATATCATGTCATGAACTTGTACAACTCTAATAAAGAACAGTGTAGTTGCAGTGCAGATGTTAGTACATTATTTAATTACGCACAAATCAAAGGAAGCTAATTTTGTGTTGGCATATTTTTATATTTACATTTTAATACAACGTAAAATATCTACTTCACACCAAATACAAGAGAAAAAAAAAAAACGTGATAAAACACCAAACACATTACAAACTTCTAGACAAAAAAAAATAAAGGTAAACAGGCACACAACTTAATGTCGACAGTGTCATTCATAAAATCAAACAACTCGTATTTATTTTGTTTGTTTTTACGTATAGGAAAAGGGAAAAAAAAAGTATATTGCTGCAGACAACTTCAGGGTAGCGGGGCCCAGGCAGGCACACGTGACGGTGGTCGCAAAGGCTACAACGCTGCCGGACCAGACTGATGGCCGCCATAAAATTGGACACGCAGCAATTACATCTACGTGTCTTAATATACACGACTCGCCCCGACCCGCCGCACCGCACCACACAGGCCGGGAGTGGTGATGGTGGTGGTGGGGAGGGTTGTCGTGGTAGTTGTCGTTGGGGTGGTGGTGATGGTGGTGGTGGTGGTGAGTGTCGTTGTCGTGGAGATGGCTGTGGAAATGGTCGTGCCTATTGTGGTGTTTGTTGGTGGTAGAGGATATGGTTGTGATGGTGGTGGTGGTGTTGTTGTTGCAGGCGTGATTGTGGTTGTTTATCGGGGTGATGGCGGCGGCAGCGGTGTTGATGTACCGCAATGGATGTTGTGGTGGTGATAAGTATCGGGTGGTGGTGCTAGTGGTGTTGGTGGTGAGGGAAAGTGATGGTGTCGGCGGTGGTGTGTGGGTGATGACACATGCAGATGTTGGCGCGGGTGTTGCAGAGGCGGTGGGTGTTGTGGCTGCGGTGGTCGGCTTCTCGCCACTAAAGCGAAAAAGTGTGTGCTGGTCTTTGCCACATATTACAAAAAAAAAAAAACGAAAAAAAATATGAATAAAACAAAAATAAAACAAAAAGTAGCTATATAAAAATGTATAAAAAAAAATCCTAATAAATAAACGATGGAGCGAACCAGCTAAAAATAAGAACCAAAGGAAAACATACACACACAATACACATCAAACAACAACAACAATAGCAAAAAGATAAAATAATGAAGTCCTCGCCGCTAGTATACGAGTAGTGAAGCGGATGAGAGAGCAAAGTCTACAAGAGGATGTACGATTTTCGCTAATAACAACATCGCGGCACGCTAGCTCTGGCCTGACGCCGCGGCGGGGCCTCCCCTCACCGCCAGACGGCCAGGGATCAATAAGCAGTTACGTGACGACGCCAAGAGACGCAGGTGACTGTTCCATGACACCAGCAGATTCCTGTCTCTTGTAACACCACTGTCGCCTATCTATTTTTAATTAATCAATTATAACTATGTTTTTATTATCTTTATTGTTATTATCATTATTTTTATTATTATTATTATTATTGTTATTATTATTATTATTATTATTATTATTATTATTATTATTATTATCTTCATCATCATCAGTATTATTACTGTTATAATAATACCTAATAATTATTATTTGTCATTCTTTGTATTTTTTTTTTCATTCTTATCATGGTCATGATAATGATAATCCTGGACAAAACTGTCGTTATTCTTACTACTACTACTACTACTACTACTACTACTACTACTACTACTACTACTACTACTACTACTACTACTACTACTACTACTATTACTGCTACCACCACTACTACTACTATTAATGCTGCTGCTACTGCTACTATTACCACTACTGTTGATGATGATGAAAATATTAATAGTAATAATAATAATAATAATAGTAATAATAATAATAATGATGATAATAATAATAATGATAATAATAATAGTAATAATAATAATAATAATAATGATAATAATAAAAATAATAATAATAAGAAGAATAATAATAATAATGATAATGATAATAATAATAATAATAATAATAATAATAATAATAATAATAATAATAATAATAATAATAATAATGATAATAATAGCAATAAAGAATAACAACTACTTCAACAGCAACAAAAATAACAACAATAAAAAGAATGACAACAATTATAATGGTAAAAATAACATGTAGTAATGAAAATAAGAATTGTGACAATAACAATAGGAATAACATTTATTACTGATGGGTTTGTTAATGATAATGAATAATGATGATAATGATAATAATAATAATAATAATAATAATAATAATAATAATAATAATAATAATAATAATAATAATGACAAAAAATAATAATAATATAGATGAATAATGACAATAATGATGATGATGATAACGATGGAAATTACTTCAGAATCTATTTTCATATTAAATGCTTCTCTGATTCCTGTTCTCAAGTGTTTCGATGATGATAAATTTTCAGAGATGAGGAAATGTAATTGTTCCTTGCTGTGTCTTGATGCAATGTCAAGTTTATCCCAATAATACCTCTACAATGATGTCTTTTAGTCTTTGATCAAGGTTTTTTTTTTTTATTTGTTTCCTTTGAAGGCTATTAATTTATTTATGGATCTCGGTTATTTTACTATACATGTTAAGAGAGAAAAAAATATTCTCTCTCTCTCTCTCTCTCTCTCTCTCTCTCTCTCTCTCTCTCTCTCTCTCTCTCTCTTTCTTTCTCTCTCTGTCGTAGTCCACCTTTTACTCCTACCGCCCTCCCTTTCCTCCATTGCTCCCTCCCTCTCTCCCGTCCTCCTACTTAAGGTCCACAAATATCAGCGTCGCGTATTCTCCCTCTATCCACTTTTGACAGCGAGTCGACGCATAGTGGTCGTGAGCGTCTCTGCTAAACGCGCCGAGATATTTACACCGTCATCAGCGCGTCTCCTTAATCTCGAGCTTGGTGTTAAGTGTATCGGTGACAGCGGGATGGCCGGGCAGGCGTCTTGAATCGACCAGATAACCAAGCCCCTAACAAGCGAGGTCCTGTTGCGGCGTGGCTCTAGAGGCTGCCGTGCTGATGAGGGAGATGTCTTAAAAACGAAATGCTTGTCACTAGTAGTCGGGAAGAGTCTGTAAGGAAAGGGAAGGATGGAAGGCAAGACGGCGGGTGGGAGCGGAGAGAGTGAGAGAGAGGGGGAGGGGCAGTCTCCACTCAGGTTAAGGTTTATATTCAAGTGTTCAAGCAAGACATTTAGGTGTGGCGTGGGAAAAAAAAAATATATGTATATATACATTATTTGCTCCTCTGTCTGAACGCGTCTCTTGTTGGTGCGTCGCTGGGTGCTGAGGAAGAAAAGAGCAAAGTTCATAAAGTTTGTCAGCGGCACCGATACATAGAAGCATTTAGTATTTATGAATATATATATATAACATTGCTTCTTAAAACGAGCTGGATAATTAGTCCAAAAAAGCACTTTCATCAAAAATCAAATAATAAATGAGCGACAAAAAAAAAAGATTAAAATGAATGAGGAAATGCTGGCAAATATCATCAGCGGCGGGGAGAGAGGATGCCTTGCGACACGTGGAATGTAGGTTACAAGCGAGACTCGGTGATGCTGCGTGGTACAGGTGAGTCAGTGTGAGGTAGGGTAAGTGGGAGTGAGGAAGGACAGGTGTGAGGAGAAGCATGGAACACTGGAGGGTGAGTTGTAGGTGTGAAGTAATAACGGAAGTTGATCTAATTATGTTATTAAAAATGACAAACGTGTTCAGCCCATAGGGGGCAAAGTGGCCTTATCTTTTATAGGATCACAATAATTAAAGAAACATTAACAGATAAAGAAGCACGTCAATTAATTGCGTTAATTAGAGTTTGTACAATTAATTATTTTAATGAGATAAATGTTATTCATTATCAATAAGCGAAATGGGTATCAGTTAAAAGTATAAGCGCAAATACAAAGCAAAGAAGAATAATTGCAGCAACAATATATCATGAAAATGGATTTGCTTCATTGTCAGTTTCCTTAGATATCTTGATATTATTTTCCCAAGCACGGTGATATATTCAAAACACAGCTGTGCCTACAGAGTCATAACTGGGGCAGAGAGGCGGGAAGGAGGTGGTTGTGGCAGCATCATGCCATGTCTCAACCGGTTTCCACCACGCACTAAAAAAAAAAAAAAAAAAAATCTTGTGACAGCCTCATAAAGCGTCCGTCGCCTGCGCTCCACTTCCTTGGCCCGTTTCCTCAAGTCTGGAGCCTCGTGTTGGAGGTAGTGGTGGTGGGGGTGGTGGTGGTGGGGGTGGTATTGGTGTTGGTGGCAGCAGCAGTGGTGGTGTTGGTGGTGGTGGCGATGGTGGCTTGATTGGGGGAGTGCAGGAGGAGGAAGCAGCTGTGCTTGTGTTCGTGATGCAACACTTTTTGCCCCAGCACAGCCCCACGCCACGCTGTCTCGTCATCCATGAAACATTACTGATCGGAGAAAACTTGAATAGTAAAAGAAAAGTAATCTTGCCATAAACCAAACTAACACCAACACACACACACACACACACACACACACACACACACACACACACACACACACACACACACACACTCGAGGGGTTGTGACCTCGCTTTCCCGGTTTGTGGAGTGTGTTGTGGTCTCAGTCCTACCCGAAGATCGGTCTATGAGCTCTGAGCTCGCTCCGCAATGGGGAAGACTGGCTGGGTGACCAGCAGGCGACCGAGGAGGTGAATTACACACACACACACACACACACACACACACACACACACACACACACACACACACACACACACACACACACACACACACACACACACACATATTCTCTCTCTCTCTCTCTCTCTCTCTCTCTCTCTCTCTCTCTCTCTCTCTCTCTCTCTCTCTCTCTCTCTCTCTCTCTCTCTCTCTCTCTCTCTATCTATTCATTGTTCTGTTTATTACTTTTTTTATTTATCTTTTTTTTTGCATTTCTTTGTATAAATAAACAAACCACAACTGTTGAAAAAAAAATGTACATGCATCGTGTTAGTTGCTAAAGTCGTGTTGTGAAAATAAAACCTCTGGACTTTGGGGGAAAAATAACAAAATATACACTAGTATGTCGAACGGAGAATATGTAGTGTGTCCGGAGTATATAAAAATCCGTACGGTTAAACAAAGCGGACTGGCAGTAAAAACACAGGGCAACGTAAATAGACCAAAGTATTTACAAACAATAAAAAGCAGTGTGTGTAAATAAACAAGAAAAAACAGCGTGTGAAAGCAATAACAGAGTTTACGCACACATATAGTACAGACATTTAAACGGACAATATTTTCGATAGCGGTGGCCCCGTATCGGTTAGGGAGACTCGCAACGATAAACAAGGACAGCCAGACACAAAACCAGGAATCCACTGGCCAACCCGCATGGCGCATGGTTGTGTTTACGACGCAGTGGATCACCGCACACTGTTGCATCTTACATAAGTTCCGACAGGCGCGTCTTGTGGGCATGACGCCATGCCAGTGACACTGATTCTACCACTCACACCCATATGAAAGGAAAGGACGCCTTGCAAGCAAAGCTTTCGTGATTCTTATTTGTTATTGTACTATGCTATTTTATCGTTAACAGTAGCGAATATATGTTTGTTAAACACTACCTAATTAGGTAAAGAGATAATCAAGTGAAAATAAAAAAAAATATGCACACACACACACACACACACACACACACACACACATACACACACACACACGCACGCACATGTATATATGTGTATATATATATATATATATATATATATATATATATATATATATATATATATATATATATATATATATATATATATATATAGAGAGAGAGAGAGAGAGAGAGAGAGAGAGAGAGAGAGAGAGAGAGAGAGAGAGAGAGAGAGAGAGAGAGAGAGAGAGAGAGAGAGAGAGAGCTATATTAAAAAGAAAAAAAGTGCTTTGACACCTGATCAAAGTTTCAACACAATTATCATCATATATCGTGTCAGTGAGAGTGGCGGGTTTACAACATGTGAGGCGATATCGTTTTGAATTTCTAAATGATAGCATATGTCTAGATACAGTAGAACGAAAATTTTGACAGCTGCGGACTCCTGTCAGCTGATGCCTGTGAAGACTGCTGGTAATCTCATCGGCCGTTAACATTTCTGTCTGACCTCGTCTCGCGGCACCAATGGCAACAACAAGATGTTAACTTCTTAAACCCGATGTTAAACGCCGTGTCTGCGGCTCCTCCGGACAGCAGTTACAATCCTAGAAGCTTTTCCTCCATGCGGAGAACAATAGAGATTGAGGCGCGGCGCTTCTGCAGACACGACTGTTCTCACACACACACTCTTTGCTCGCGGTGGCGGGAGCAGCAGCTTGTGTGTGTGTGTATGTGTGTGTGCGTGTGTAACGGCGGAGGGGGAGGGGGCTTACGGCGAGCACCAAGACAGAGAGAGCAAAACTTCCCTCTTTTAAAGTCGCACTAAGCCTTGCTGCTTTAAGGAACAGTCTCACGTTTCAGTGATTGAGGGAGAAGGAGACGGACCATTAGCTACAGTGTTACCCATGGGTTTGTCTCTACTGTATTTTTACCTTAATTGATTTAGGAAAGTATGGTAGCTTGCGTGGGGGGAGGAAGGATGGGAGGGGAAAGAGAGGAAGTGAGGGAAACAGAAGGGGAGGAGTGATTAAAAATTCATATGTATGGGATGGCTGGGAGACTCATTATGGTTTATGTCTCTCACCCGCCGAGGTACTGTTACTCTGCAGCGCGCGCGTGTTGCATTTGTTTTGTCCCATAGTGGCAGACAGGCAGCAGGGCTTCGCCTTGCCTCCGCTCTGTATTTACTGCGTGAGTATCTTATCGTGAGCTGGCCACCATCCATCACATGGGGGAGAAAGAGAGCTCTCAGGCTATGGTGAACTTGGCTGATATTACCCGATACATGTGGCAAGTAGCCAGTATAGGCCTATGAAGGAGATCAATAGTACGAGGTCAGAAGATGGTAGGACCCTGAGGCGGCTGCGTGAGCTACTCCACCTTTTCAGCTCTCTCCTCTGACCGATTTCAGTCGCTCTATCCTTTCACCGACAAAGATTCCCGTTAGGTTCCTTTACAGCAAGTACTTAGTGTTCCCTATGACACACACCTCGCGCGTATAAGGCTTAAAGAGGCCTGGGAACACGCAAAAAACAATAAAAGTGTCGTAGGCTCGCGCTCCTCCTATAACCTCCAGGCGCTACGCTGATTGGTCTACGTCACAGGCCCGGGGACCAATGAGGGGCGGGTAAGTGGGTGATGGATGACCTGTCCCGGAGCGCGCACGGAGGGGCCCGGTGTTCGCTGACGGCGGGCTGTACAAGTATACAATTTTCCATGTATCTCAAGCTAACACAGATAATCATTTTTTTCTTTAGATTTATATATTACTCATAAAGAAATTTAACACCACGCATATAGGTTAGAAAGAGGCTAAGTTTTAAATGGCGGTGCTGATGAATCTGGGAAGGGATGAATGCGATCGCCAGCCAAGGGAGGAAAGTGGATGAGCGCTCAGCACTCAGACAGTCTCACACGCCAAGTTGGCACACACAGGATGTTAATTCATGTGGACAGGTAGTCGCAGAAGTTATAAAGAGCACCGCAGAGAGAGAGAGAGAGAGAGAGAGAGAGAGAGAGAGAGAGAGAGAGAGAGAGAGAGGAAAATATATAGCCGAGGAAGAGAGCAAAGAGAGGGAAACAAGGAGAGGGGAAAGTGAGGGAAAGCGATAAGAAAATCAATAAATATTTGACCTATGTGCAGAGGTGGCGAGCAGGAGGTCTGGCTCGGCTTAGGAGACCTGCCGCAGGGATTTCACTAGCGGCCGAAATATCCCCCAGATTTTGTTGAAAACTTGACCTGCGAGGCAAAACAAATCTATAATCCATAATCTATTCGATATTCCGATTGTTGAGCCACGGCAAAGCCGATTCAGGATTTATTTTCGCATACTTGAGACTATTGTTTTCCAATGTCAGACGTATTTCAGGTTGTGAGGTACCGGCTGTGGCTGATGTGTCTTCCTGCTTAAACTGTCCACAGTGTGACGAACTAACTTGGGGCAGGAGTGACCAAAGAGGATCTTTGATGGGGCGCTAGATGGAATAAAAAAATATTAAAAAAATATATGCTTCCGTGTGGTTGGTATTTTTATTTTAGTATTTAATAAAAGAATGTTTAATATATTTCTAAGTTGATTCTAGTGATTTTCACATGCGTTTAAATAATGGAAAACGATGTTCGTGAATGTGTTCAAAAAGCTAACCCGGTAAACAAAGTTTTTGCGGTCCCAATGTAAAGATAAATTTTGCAAGAAGCAGTATGAATATGTATAAATAACTGAAAGCAATGTATGTTATCTGTTAAATTGTGTGTGTGTGTGTGTGTGTGTGTGTGTGTGTGTGTGTGTGTGGATGGGTGGGTGGGTAGGTGTGTGTGTGTGTGTGGGTTTATGTGCCGGAGGGTGGGTGTGTTTTGTAAGTGCAGACAAAAATGAATGTGAGATGAATTTGGAGAATGCAAACTCGTGAGGTGAATTTGGACGCTGATGTGAGTTGACTGTATCTTAGGAATAGGTGTGTGTGTGTGTGTGTGTGTGTGTGTGTGTGTGTGTGTGTGTGTGTGTGTGTGTGTGTGTGTTGATCGGTTGGTGACAAAGTACTGAGTTAGCGTGTTAGCAAATGTGCAAATGAATATAAACCAAAATGTGCATTGTGAGAGAGAGAAGTGAAAAATAATAGAGGCAAGTGAACGAGCTGGGTGAGTTGGATGCGGTGTTTAGGGAGCATGCGACATTGGTGAGAGAAAGAGTCTATGTGAGGAGGTGGGTCAAGTGTAGGTGGTCCGGGAAGCACGGCCACCCACACACCACATCATTTGTTCTCTCGCCCCTCGCAAACACCGACGTGTGTTGCTTAGTGAGTGCGTCGGGAACACCTGTGACTCACACACTCTAAATGAATTTTGATCTTGAGAATTTTTGCCTTGATTGCTTTGCTGACGTGTTTGTGTGTGTGTATGTGTGTGTTAGGAGGAGAGGGGGATGAAGTTTATTCGTAAGTGTATATATCTTTCTGAAAGGAATGTGGGTGGATGTTTTCTTTTGTGAGATTTTTTTTATTGTTATTATGTATTTTCTTATTTATCAAGCCAGTTATATCCCTTTATCATATGAGCACAGAAGCTTTCACATTATTATGAACATCATGTATTTTTTATTATTTTTGTAATTTTTGGCCATTCCTTATGATCTCACTAATTATCCTTTTTTTTCATCTCTCTCCTCCTCTCATGATTCACCATCATAATCGTCAAGATCATCATCCCCATCACCATCATCATGATTATGATCATCATCACCATCATCATCATCATCATCATCAACATCGTCATATTCATTGCCATTGCCGTTAGTACTGTATACTCTTCTTCCTCCTCCTCCTCCTCCTCCTCCTCCTCCTCCTCCTCCTCCTCCTCCTCCTTCTCCGCTTCCCACACCCCCTCTTCTTCCTCCTCTCTTCATTCTTCTCTTGGTGCTGCCATTGCTACTGCTGCTGCTGTCGCTGCTGCCACTGTCGATGCCTTCTCCTCCTTCTCCTCCTCCTTCTCCTCCTCCTCCTCCTCCTCCTCCTCCTCCTTCTTGTGTCCCCCTGGTGCTCCTATAACTTGTCCTTACAGGAGAATTACAACAGTCTGTACCGTCAGAATCCAAGTCGGACGCGGGCGGAGTGGACGGTCAGTGCGGAATTATACATGATGGCTAGTTTAGACCAAGTGCGAGGTTTCGGACGCGTTTAATGCGTACGGGCCTAATACGAACTCGCATTAATTCGAACGAGTAACATTCCGAGGTGGTGAGATTCATGGGACGCGGGTCGTGTTCGTCACAATGCATCACCGGCGGTGTGCTCGGCGGAGGCGGTAATTTCAGGCTCTGTGTATTCGATTGCCAATGGCGGCACGAAAGTGGGTTGTGTCTTTACCTGGTAACTGATGATGCAGGTGCAGGTGGTGGCGTGTCCTTCAGAACCGGTGATGGGTCTCGTCTAAGCGTGACAGGTGTTATGTTTCAGTGGAGGAGCCTCAGTGTTGCTTAATCTGACTGATGAGTTCTGTAAAGAAATGTATATTGGTAAAAGTCTTTTGTTTTGTTTTCTTCGAAATTTCACTGGAACCATTTTTTCCAAGAAAGAAAATAGAATGTTCAATTATGTTGTTTTCAAGACGAAATTTCAGATTAATAAATTAAACAGATCCGAAACTTGTGAAAAGAACCACTAATATTGTACCTGAGAACAGTTACCTACATAATTTCCTTTACTTCAACTTCTTTTGTTCTCCTCAACCTGTGTCACCAATGTGTCTGTGATAAATAGAACGCGTCTTTGTTTTAATAGATAGTTTTTCGTAGTAATCTAAAACAGTATCCTTGTGCGGACTGTATAAGTTACGTGCGATTAAGTATTCTGGAATGTTATTATTACAGTCGTGTATACACCTCACTTTATGCCACAATCAACCATGTAAATATATTCGGTCGTATAATGCACTGTATAACAGCAGGGCCCGGAGAAAATAGACATGACTCACAACACAAATAAAAAATCTGTAATTGCTAGCCAGTCCAAATTTCCTTTAAACTAAACTTAATTGCTACAGCGAATTTACACTTAGGTTTACTCAGAAAGTTATGCTTGTTGTAACTCTGCTTTTTTCTCCACACTTTTTTACCCAAAAAGAGAAAATAAGTTTCTTTATATATTTCTTAAGTTGGAGAGACGCCAAACCGCCACCCCTAGCAGCTTAGGGAGGGTCGTGTGTATGTATGAAAGTTAGTAATGTAGGGAGTGTTCTAGGCTGGCTCTGGTATGGGGGAGTGAGGGAGGTTGAGGGAAGCGGTGGGTGAAGTTAAGAGAAGGATGGAGCCTGGATTGTAAGGATGGTGGAGAGGGAGGTGGTGAGTGTTGTAGTCTTTTGGAAGGCTCGCCGTACTTTTTTCCCTCTTGTAGCGACGGTCTGAGAATGTTGAATGGAGCACAATGAAATACTTGGAACTTGTGAAAGAACGAAAAACTACTTGGTGTATTTCTTGAGTGTTTCCGGATCATAGACGAAAACTGCAATTCATTCTCGTCTTCTACTCCTTTTGTCTAATTAGTTCAGCGTGATGTAGAAACTTCACTCATTAAAACCTATCAGTCTATAATAAAACAATAAAATGTTCAAGATTAACAAAAAAAATCCATAGTTTTTTTTCTTATTTTTGTGGTCAAACCTGGAAACATTTTCTTACTTAAGTCCTGCTTTACCATGCAACCAATCCCGTGGTAAAGTCATTCCCTGGATCAGCAGCGTCGGCCTGCACATTTCTTATAAAGCAGAGCCAAGCATTCCTTTCCTGCGGTCCATACACACTCTGAACTTGACCAAACCATGTGTCTGTTAGGGGCGGAGGAGCTTCAACGTCTGGTCTTTTTTCTTCTTTTTTTTTTCTTCCTTCCTTCCTCCTGCTCCATCTCTTCCTCCTCCTCCTCCTCCTCCTCCTCCTCCTCCTCCTCCTCCTCCTCCTCCTCCTCCTCCTCCTCCTTCTCCTCCTCCTCCTCCTCCTCCTCCTCCTCCTCCTCCTCTTCCTCCTCCTCCTGCTTCTTCCTCCTCCTCCTCCTCCTCCTCCTCCTCCTCCTCCTCCTCCTCCTCCTCCTCCTCCTCCTCCTCCTCCTCCTCCTCCTCCTACATCACCACCACTTCCTGCTCAACTACCCCTCCTCTACCTCCTCCTCGTCCTCTTCCACCTCCTCTTTCTTCTCCTCCTTCTCATGGGAAATTAGGCAAATTGCACAGCCTGGCGTAAAGTGGCAATGACGAAGCGTGTTGCGAGTGGCCACAACAGAACTTAAGGATCCAGGCCAAGAGTTTAGTGGATCCTCGTCTTCGATGTCGTACTTATTTCGCACACTTCGCTGCATTATAGATCGCCGAGTGTAACAAAATTAACTTTTTTATTACGCGATGAATGCATAAATTGTGGATATATGGTTGGGTAATGGTGGAAGTGTTTGTGTTGATTGTTGTGTTAGTGTGTGAGTAGTGGATGAATAGTAGTAGATGAAGAATGCAGGGTATCCAGATGGTGTACAGTACCCATGTGTGGTGGCGTAAGGAGGAGGAGGTGGTGGAGAGCGAGGAGGAGAAGAAGGAGGAGGAGGAAGAGAAGGAGGAGGAGGCGAGACTGCACAGCTGATGAAGGAACTCAGCTCTTAATTAAACCGATCTTGTAATTTAATGTTATGAGAGTTAACCCAGCGAAAAAAAAATGAGTATGAATCATATCTCTGTTTTTTTATATGAGTTTCCTCAGGTCTTGTGGGTGATCCTGGCAGCCATCTTGGGTCTTATGCGTCATTTCCCGAAGGTTAAATATCCTTCTTAATGAATTAGAAACCCACAGTCAAGGCTTAAAATCAACGGGAGCTTAAA
Source organism: Portunus trituberculatus (assembly GCF_017591435.1). Lineage (NCBI taxonomy): Eukaryota > Metazoa > Arthropoda > Malacostraca > Decapoda > Portunidae > Portunus > Portunus trituberculatus. The sequence continues at coordinate 10,734,388 of NC_059303.1, read as the reverse complement.
ACTTCTCATCCTACTCACAACTCTGTTCCAATTTGGTCCCTCGGTTGTTAGTACTCAAGAACTATATTTGGTTGTTGTGGGTGAGGATTATGTCTTTAGTTGTGAAATGATGCCATGATGACTAGATCTTAATGGCTGATCACGCACAATATATAAGAAACACGAACTAAAGGCAATTAACACTTTGTTTTAAGGATGATCTACGGCTGTTCTTCTATGGCTGCCACAAAGGGACAAAAAATGGATTCTCTCTCTCTCTCTCTCTCTCTCTCTCTCTCTCTCTCTCTCTCTCTCTCTCTCTCTCTCTCTCTCTCTCTCTCTCTCTCTCTCTCTCTTGGATGTGTTTTCTTTATGTTGGTGGAGCCGTAAGCCTTCCCATCTTCTTGTCGGTATGGGTCTGTCTGGGTGCTTGTTCACCCGGCCCGTGTCCTGTTCCTTGAGACGTTACGGATGGCCACAGCAGCCCTTAGCAGACACTGTAATCAGACTTATTATCGTCATTGTCCCCGAGGCAGAGACGGGTACAGGAGGGGGAATGTTTCCTCTTGCTGGACTCTTCTTTTCTTACATTCAGTCTTCTATACGTTCGTGGTTTAGGTTGAATTTTTGTATGTATTAATTGCTACTGTGCTGATAAATCATACGTATACTTTATTGTTGTTGATAATATTGTAATAATTATTTTTAATATTATTCGCGGTTGTAATAATAGAGGTAATTGCTACCTACTAATGCTATAACAGAAGCTAATGTAATTATGTTTGCATTGCTTTAAATTTTTTTATTTTTCTTTTATTTTAGAGGAAAATATTGAAGAAAATTTCATTGAACTGTTGCTCTTTTCCTCCTACCATTGATAAATCCTTGATACTCGTAAATCATCGTGGGATTACTTCATATTTTGTCCTTAATTTTTCTTTTTGGACGTTAATGATGTTCAAGTGTTCTCTCCCTGTTTTCTTTTCTCTTCATCACGAAAACAAGTTGTTTCGTCACTGTTCCTGTCGCTCACTCGCACTCTCTCTCCGCTCACTGCCGGTCCCGTCACCCCTCCTGTCTGCCTCCCGCTGATGCTGTCACATAGAGTTATGCACTCACCGTATTCGTAGACAAATGGTTATAGTCAGCACACGGTTCACGTGGAATAGAAATTGCCCGCATTCGTTCACTCGCATCGGTGGGTGGGTGGCGCGCCGTCAAAGGCCTCATCCGCTGGGAGTCGCCCCAAGTTCAGTGTCAGGGGCGCAGTTAGTGCAGACCCCAGAGCCAACGGCTTTCACTTCTCTCTGCCCGCCTCCTACTCACGCCTCCTTCACAATCAGTTCCCACAACGTTCCGATGCACCTAATAATTTCGTGGATACCGTGGTGCGCCCCAGCCCTAAGGCAGTCGAAGGGCCTTGGGGGAAGGTTGAGATAAAGGGGTTAGTGAGACTGGCCAGGAAGGCTGCATGGCCGTGGTCGGTACGCAGAGTTAGAGGGAATGGTGCTGCTGCTGCTGCTGCTTCCTGCATTCCGACACCGCGCTTAGAGACTTCACACGTGATGCATCCTTCCCACTCGTTTTCTTGTCATCCCTCAGAATAATATTAAAGATAAGTTGTCTGAAATCAGTTGTTATTTCAAACATGCTAAATTTAATTGCATAAATTGTTATGCTTACCAGCTGTAGGAATTTGTATAAATATTTTCTCTACAACAGAACATTTTCACCAATATCAAGAAATATTTGAGTACTCAGACGTTCATTACCTGCCTGCAAAATATATGTGGTATGGCTGTCTGCTATTTATATTACTGATAAAGAGAAAAATGAAACAGTATGAAAAATATACATATGTAAATGAAAGAAAAAAACACGGGATTGAGAATCGTAAGGTAGAAGGGGAGCACGACTAAGAAGAGTGGATAAAACAAATAACAGGAATAAGGAGGAGGGAGAATGCAGGCCATGTGTATGAACAGTCCATTCAAGGGGAAGAGAACCTAAAATAACTAAGTAAAAAGGCGAAAAAAAAAGTCAGAAGGAAAATAACCAAAATTGCTGTAAACTTAAATTTTAAAACTTAAGAAGGTAAGTTAGAGATGGAGGAAAGTGAAATCGTCGCAGGAGACAATAGAAAATGAAAGTGCTAATTAACCACTAAATCATATAAAACACAAAATATTTATAAAGCTGAAGAGGGAGTGGACTTAATAGAGTCTTCATTGTTTACGTACGATTATTATGTGTGTGTGTGTGTGTGTGTGTGTGTGTGTGTGTGTGTGTGTGTGTGTGTGTGTGTGTGTGTGTGTGTGTGTGTGTGTGTGTGTGTCTATGTGTGTTTACTAAGGCTACTATGGACAGTGACCTTTTATAATCATATGTTTTTTCCTTACCTTTTTTTCATTCTTCTTTTCTTTCTTTGTTCATGAAATGCTTACGTCGCTCTTCAGTCCTAGTACGGGGAATCTCCAAGTTACAAGTCCACATCAGAGCGTCATTTTCGAGGAGAAGCTTTCAATATTTACTTCGCGGAATAAAAGCGAGCAATGTTTGAATCCCAGGTTGGCGCCGAATCACGACCTTTCATCAGCCTTTGTCTTTTTATCCCGCTAATCTCGGCATCCCGTTATCAGAGTTTTCTTCCAACCCTCTCATTTCTTTCTTCTCGGTTCCCTTTCTTCCCTCTGGTTCGTGCTTGACCTATCGCACGTTAATTTCCCTCGATCCTGCAATCTTTTATTGTCATCTTTATTCGACTTTTATGCTTCTCATGCTAACGTTTTTTTTTTTTTTTTTCTTTTTGTACAGTCTTCCCTTTTTTGGAGGTCGTCTTTTGCTTTTACTTCTTCTTAATCCTGGGTGTCGTCTCCTTCTTTGTGATGGTTATGGTGCTTCCTGTATGGCTGTTTTTCCTGTTTTTTTTTCTGACAGGTATTACCAATTAGTGATAGTTAAAATCATTGTCACCTGTTGTTTTCACATGACATAATGATTAACAAAAATATTCCTTAAAAGTAACGAACACAAAGATATTGTCCCAATTAGTACATAAAGGAAACATTAAAGTAAGTGTACTGATAAAATTTAATCACTTTAGCAATAGAGAACACGGCACACATGGAAGGAAATGAAAAAAGAACCGTGTAACACTCTTGAAAGGGGAGGAAGGAAAGGAAAAGAGGAAGAGTTAGAGTGAAAAGGAGTCGAACCCTCAGGAACAAAGTGCTCCCCTTTACAGTATCTCCCGGCGGCATAACCACCCTCTCGCGGGGTAGATATCCACCCTGTAGTAGCTCGCGTTCAAGTGCTGGCTGGGAATGAGCTGTGGTGTCTAAGCGGAGCGTGATAGTCTCGATAAAGGTTTGCGTGAATCCTTTAATCCTTAGCTTGAGTTACGGTAGGATCCCGGGTGAGCCACATCCCCCACTCCTGTCAGCCCCCCACCACCCTATCTCTGTGTTCCTTCCCGGGACCCGCCGTCTCAGCTTGGTTTGTGTCTGGGCAGCAGTTGCTTCGCGCCACGCATTCCACTTTGCCATCACACCCTCTCCACCACTACCACGCGCATTGCATGCCACTACATACTCTAACAGCTGCCGTGCATTCACTCCACCACCACACACACTGCTTACAGTCATATATTCCTTTCACCATCTCACACTGTCCCCCTACCCCTCACCCCACCCACACCACAACGCGCAATGAATGTTACCATGTATTATCTCTTTTGTCTCGCCTTTCCTTAGCTGTCGCATACCGTTCCCCCTCCATACACACTGCATGCTTCCACACTCTTCCCACAATATATTTGGTTATTCGTCGCATATACCGAGCCACGAAGCTAAGCATCCTTACTTTCAATTACTTTTAAGATGATCTCATGTCTTAGATGTAGAGAATATGTAGTGTGACACCGGTGTAGTGGTTAATCTGACCAAAATAACTCATCATCGTTCTGTTTGGGATCCTTATCAAACTCTCCATTGACAGATAGAGATGCAAAAGCTAAGCACTTAGATCACTACCGAAATGACGTGTATATTGCAGAGGGTAACACTTTGAGTCTCCGCCTAGTTATGATGATTTAACCTGCTTGTTCTCCCTTCCCTCCTTGCTCGTGAGGGGACGGCTGGCTTTGCAGATAGACCTCCTTGCGGTAAGAGGAGGCATATCGTTCTTGAGTCTCCACAGGCCTACCCTGAGAGATACCAGAGCTGCCCTTCCTCGAGGTATCTGTAGTGAAGTGAGGGGTAATAGACCACAAACACGCTCCAGCGGGGGGCAACGGGAGGACGTAGTGAGGTACTCCCGCTCTCCTTGGGACCCCTTCCCCGCCACCTACTTTTGCTCTCCCCCGCTCACTCTCACCTCTCTTCTTCTCTTTCAGTTTCTCTTTTTCATCGATTCTACTCATGTTTAGCCTCACAAAGTGTACTATAACAAAACAACTATCTCCACCAATACAATTCCTTAGAGAAACTCGGAAATAAAACACCGCCAAAAAATTTAGAGAGAGAGAGAGAGAGAGAGAGAGAGAGAGAGAGAGAGAGAGAGAGAGAGAGAGAGAGAGAGAGAGAGAGAGAGAGAGAGAGAGAGAGAGAGAGAGAGAGAGAGAGAGAGAGAGAGAGAGAGAGAGAGAGAGAGAGAGAGAGAGAGAGAGAGAGAGAGAGAGAGAGAGAGAGAGAGAGAGAGAGAGAGAGAGAGAACCGCTTCACCTCAGCACATAGGAAGTAGCGCGCCATTCCCAACATCCGGGCTTGGAGATGGACAATTCGGATAACGTGACGGGCCCAGGTGTGGCGGGCGCTCCCACCTCCTCCCTCCGGCTTGGTGGATGGTCACGTGACGCATTACTGGGCCGTTACCTACAGTTTTTAGTGGTATCACGATATTTTCATCAATCCGTATGGTGTCCTTTATGGAGTTGTACATGACTATGAGCATAGATTGCATTCAGTCAACATCGCTTATCCTCGTCTTACTGATAAAGATTATATTGGCACTTTTTCGTCGTGCTCGGTATGCAACTCGAATATATTCTCGATAACCCTTGAACGATGGCGTCATAAATTGCTTGCATGCGCCGAAACAAAGGTAATGGTATAGTCCCGCGGGTGAATTTCTGCTTACACTCGCCTAATTCTGGGACACGCGCTTACTTCCCCCTCTCCGAATTCCAGGATGTAACTTTGCTCCCTGGTCGCCTAATTCCTGGGCGCAATATTGCTTCCAGCGGTCAAACTCTGGTAGGCAATTTTGCCACCAATAGACAACTAAAAGCTCACAATTTAGCTCCACTAAGACCTGGGTGCGCCTTTAAGGTCTCCTCTTTCTTTCCCGAGGTTTTCCCCAGCCGCCTGGTCCCCCGCCTCGCCGTCTTCCCCTATCCTCCCACTCCCCACCTCCAAAATCCACCATCTCTCTCTCTCTCTCTCTCTCTCTCTCTCTCTCTCTCTCTCTCTCTCTCTCTCTCCTTGTTCCTTGTGATTTCCATTTGTAACTTCTCTCTACTTCTAACATGGTTCCCACTTGTAACATTTTCGCTCCCTGTTGTTCCCCTTCTAGTCTCTTTCCTCTTCCAGGACCTCCCAGCCTTAGTTTAGTATCAGCCCCTTTTCAAGCGAGTCTTCTACCTTGTTTTCCACTTTCTTGCATTTCTGTTAAATCAACATTTTTATTCAACACGTTCATTTCTTTTATTTAAATCTCAAATAGTCAACATCAACTTTCTGTTTATTGTTTTCGGCAGTTTTATTTTTGTTACTCTTCTCCCAAAACTCTGCAGCAGGCTCTGTTTCCAAGCAAGTCTGCAATTCCGGTACTCTCCAATTTCAGCCATCCTCTCCATCATGGGTCCGGCGTTCTGCAGCCTCGAGTCAGAATTTAAGAGAGACCTCAATTTCAAGTTCAAAAGTTCCCGTTTACCCCCACCACCTGGTTACCTTAATAACTCTCTCAGTCCCCTACACTCCTGTTCCTCCCAGTAACTTGCACAACTCGACTGGACATCCCTCCCCTTCTTCCTTTACTCTCCCTTGCCTTGCTCTTTTCTTGAAGCGATTACTTCCTCCCCTTTTTCGCCTTATCTGACGGTGATCGTTCTTCGCTCTCGCTCCCTCATCATATAAAGATATTTCTCTGTATTACTTTGCTTTTTTCTCTTGGTATTCTGAGCTTTCAGACTTAAAGAAATTCCTTTCCTACTTTTTTTCGCCATTTGGTTATATATTACAGACTTTTTCTTTTTTTTCCTTTATTGTTCTTCACACGTTCTTAATCTCTGATATGCGTCCACCTGCTACTGCCTCCACAGTTTGTATCTTCTCTACGCGCCCCACCCATAATTGGAAGGCCCCAAGGCTTACTGCACAGCCTCGTCTTCACTTACATGTCTCCGTCCTCTAATTATCCCGTCTGGCTGAGGCCTCCACCAGTTGATGTCCTACTCCTTAATAATTCGGCTTTGTCTGACGTTGAAATTCTTGTCAATTACCTGGAGAGTGTGATAATGGTTGTGAGAGAGATGAAAGTAGAAGAGAAAAGAAGTGCTAAGAACAGGAAATATTTGAGATAATTTATTTTTGATAGTTGAATTTCTTTTTCGTAAATAGTGTACTTTGCATCATGTAAGATATAGTAATCTTGAAGAATAAATAGTAAGTCATCTTTGTCTAGAAAAGTGAGGTCTCTAAGAACTAAACGTAACGCCCAAGTAATAACGAGGAAAGCTATTACCCTGCAGTGAACCGCCTACACTCACCCTAATTGAGTAATTCATAATGTCTACGGCTATTTCACAATATGAAAATAGACAAGGCCTGCTAAATCAGACCGGATCTTGCTTAATTGCATTTTGATTACCAACGATTAAACACGGGAAATTATACCTAATGAGGGACTAATTACCTCCAGCAAACTAAGCTGCCGCCCCTCCCTCTTCCATACCCCCTGACCCTCCTTGCAAAAGCCTCGTATTGTTTGGCGAAGGAGCAGAGAAGGGGGAAGTAGAGTGGAGGAAGAACACATAATCCATCTTGTTAACTCCTGAAGGTATGGATCTACATGGACCAGCGAGGTCTTATGACAAATGTGAGAAGGAAATTGAAAATCACTCTGGCGTTGGTCGTAAAGAAGCAGCTCGAGACGTTACGTTCAGAAATTCTGCTTTACCATCCACTTAAAAGTGGACTTAGAATAATGTGTTGACGCTTTTAAAGTGTTGGATAATGGTGTGGTTTATGGGATTTATATATATAAATACCGCGTGTATTTTTGCCACGGAGGAGGGAAGGGACAGAGAGTTTGTTGGTTAGAATATAATGGAAAGTAATTTACTTGTGTCGGGATCAACGATTTGTTACCCCTGTGTTGGAAGTTGGGCTGCGTTGTGCTTCCGCTTGCTTGAGTGTGTGCTCCAAAAGGTTTGTGTGTGCTTGTGGCTGTGTAAATAAGCTACCGTGTGTGTGTGTCTGTGTGCGTTGTAAATTTGGTGTGTGCACGTGAAACGGGCAGCATCCAAGAGTTATAAGAAAAGTTATATACATTATATGTTCATTTATATTACAGTGGTATAGTTTTCTCAGCTAGTAATTGTCAAGGTTTATTACTTTTCCGATTATAGAACAAGAGAAGCCGTATCACCGAGCCTCTGGCCAGGGGGACGCCTAATCACCAGGAAGAAACTCCGCCACTTGATATAATCGCCTAATGAGCGTCGTAAAGCTCCGCGTTCTATAATCTGAGGCGGGTAATGCCAGTATCCTGTTTGGGATAAATGCCGACCGTCGCCACGTATACCCACTGCTTCTCTCGCTGGCGGAGTGGCTCTTGTTCCTTACCCTCTCTTCCTTAAGCCTGGGAGCTACTTTATGTGGTGTACGTGTGTGTGTTTTTTTTCGTGTACGCTCCGGCTGCTTTTGGTACTACTTTGTGCTACTGAGCAGGTCGTAAAGTAGAGGCGATATTCGGTGCGAAGAATGTGTATAAATTGGTGGTTGGATGCAGTGGGATGAGGGAGTCGAAGTGTTTGTTACTTGTCTTGCAAAAGGGTGAATATTTCAGAGGGGGAATTAGTGGGGAGATTAGGAAACTGAAAATTATACATCACACACTGGTAATGAAACTTGAGAGAAAATATGAAGTGTTGAATCTGAATGTAATCTTAACATTTTTTCACTTTGTGTTTTGGGATGTGAAGGGATGGGAAATGTGTCAGAGGGTAAAGCTGAGACTATCACTAACACTTTCCAAGGTTTAGTAAGAGGTTAATTTTGAAGTTATTGCAGAAAGTTTCTCTTTAGCTCTCACCATCGTTGCCTAGAGACTTCAATTTTTCACTTCAGGCAATGGTACTTCCGGCGCCTGTCTAAATTGCAGCTGTGTCAAGACCTGTGGCAACTTTTTTATGATTTTCGAATACAAGAATGACAGTAAACCTTCAATATATAAGCTAATGTGTAGAAATCATTTACATCCTTCATCTCATAACATATGTTTTCCTCTCGCAACCAATGATATTTTTGGGGTGAGGTAAGCCGGTTTGAGCACCGAAAAAAAAGTGAGTTTTGAAAAGGCAATTGGCTTATTGTGTAGCCGTTGTATTGTAGCCACACCGAGTCTGCCAGCGTGCACCATATGTGTCACTCCACTAAGGAAGGCAATGACTGGTCTATGAGCAATGTAAAATATATGTATCAACCAATATGAATATGCATGACCGTATATATGTGTTACTGAAGGTAGGTGTCCTGGAGCAACACTTCCAGGTGTCCACGCAAGTGACAGCGACTCATAACTCTGGTGGCTAAGATCGTGAGTCATCTGCAGGGAGTGAGGGGGCCCCGTGTCCTGCCTCGTGTAAACAGCTCCCCACGTCACACGCCTGAAACACGACACCCCGAAACGCCACTCTGCCATTCGTCATACAAACGGGTTATACACAACGGCCAGGATCGTACCGTCCATTATTTCCGCCGCGATGCCACTTGTCACCTGTTTATCCGGACGCCATGCGAACACCACGGCCGGTCTGGGAGCGAAGGAGCGGGGGTGGCGTGTGGCTGGGCAAGATAACCGCCTGACCTTAACCACGGTAATACGGAAATATTTTCGTAAATAATTTGAGGACTTTCACCCCTGAGACACAAGAAGCGGAGGGTTATTGTGTGAAAAGAAATATATAAATTTATTATATATTCGGCTGAAAGTATATACGAGAACGCCATTTATATTGCATGGTGAACTTTGTAAACGCATATGCACTTTGTTCCACCGATGATATACAGCGGTCCCGAAAAAAAAGGGAAATTATTCCTAGATATAGACATAAATTTTGCACATCGACAACCCTCTCTTGCAAAAATATGGCCCCACTAATTCTCTCCCTTTCTCATTCTCTTTTTTCTCTCGCTTACTGTATCTTCTTGTTCACATTACTCAATCTCATGCTCACTCCTGCAACACCTCCTCCTCCACTCCTCCTCTTTCTCCTTCTCCTTCTCCTTCTCCTTCTCCTTCTCTTCTCTTCCTCTTCCTCTTCCTCCTCCTCCTCCTCCTCCTCCTCCTCCTCCTCCACACACACACAGTGTAGTTAGTATAGAATAGTTAACCAAGCAGCCTAGTAAGGACCCCAGGGTCTGTTGTTGCTTGGTCTTTTCTTTGTATTCCTCCTCCTCCTCCTCCTCCTCCTCCTCCTCCTCCTCCTCCTCCTCCTCCTCCTCCTCCTCCTCCTCCTTCTCTACCTCTTCCTTTTCCTTTACCTCCGCCTCCTTCTTCACCTCCTGCTGTTGCTGCTGGTGTTTCTCCTCCTCCTCCTCCTCCTCCTCCTCCTCCTCCTCCTCCTCCTCCTCCTCCTCCTCCTCCTCCTCCTCCTCCTCCTCTTCCTTCCCCTCCTCCTTGCTCTTCTCGCCCTGTAACTGGTTCGGTTCTCCTATTCGAATTCATTGATCCCAGTCTTATCTCTATCACATATCGCACGAGGGGTCAACAGAGTCCATTATCCCGCGATGTATTAGCCATTCTCCTCACCACATCTTATCTCCATTTCTCCTGAATGGTTGGGGAAATTCAAACTCTCAATCTCCTCTTGATTTCTTGGTCTCTCTCTCTCTCTCTCTCTCTCTCTCTCTCTCTCTCTCTCTCTCTCTCTCTCTCTCTCTCTCGCTCTCGCTCTCGCTCTCGCTCTTGCTCTTGCTTTCTCTCTCTCTCTGTATTTATTGATTTATCCATTCATGTTATCAGTCCTACATTTCATAGAGTCCTTCATTACGTAGGGCAGTCGTGGTTCCTCAGTCCATTCGTCTTAGTCTCCCCACATTATTGTCAGGTCTTATTCAATTATCTCCTTGGCAGCGTCTTCCTTCATCTTATTCTCTGGTCCAGCGGTTCTTCTGCCACTCTCGCTTCCTCCGCGATCCCCCATTTGTCCGCCCTAGCACATCATTCTTGAAGTTCTTCCATCCTTCACCTCGAACTCTTGTCTCATCACTAAGATTCCCCGGCCAAGCGAGACTCTTCCTTCCTCGTCTTCCTGCGGGTGGTGTGGACGCAGATGTGTGTGTTCTGTGGCACGAGTTTCTTGACAGTATCGTTGCTTTATTTTATCAAGATTCTGTACAAGAAATGTTTGAATTAACTTCTTGAGGTGGTTTTTATTTGTACTATCACTGTTATATTCATCACTACCCTTTCTGTATTTTTTTTTCCATTACTACTAGTACTACTACTACTACTACTACCACCACCACCTCCACCACCACCACCACCACCACCACCACCACCACCACCACTACAACAACAATAAAACGTGCATTTGAACTTTCTGAACTTTTCAGCGTGCTGTTTTCTCGGATGGCGACTCACAGTTTGAATGTTTACTGAAGGATAATTGTGTTTGTAAAGAAGGAACAACAAGGAGACTTTTCTTAAATTTAACGAAGCTCCTCATCTCGCACAACCAAATGTGGACGTGAATTTTAAGCGCCTTCATTAATTCACTCCCTCCACTTACTAGCATGTCCACCTTTCTGTTCTCTCTTTCTCTCTCTCTCTCTCCGGCCTAGCGCGACTCTTGCACCTCTTACCCAGCGCACTTGTTTACACATCACCCCTTGTACCCTTTAGCAGCCCACATAACTTACCTCCTGCTTACCTCTAGTTGCCCACTTGTAGCTCACTTTCTCATCCGTATCCTTAGTTACTTACCTTCATGCCAACACATACTTTTAGTCCTCCTTGTGTTATCGCCCGAGATTCGTAGAGTACTTGTGTGATGTTAGTTTTGCCTTGAGTGTCCCAGTCTATTTTCCACATTCCACTTCATAGTCTCTCTGTCTAATTGTCTCTCTCTCTCTCTCTCTCTCTCTCTCTCTCTCTCTCTCTCTCTCTCTCTCTCTCTCTCTCCTTTTTTCTCCTCTTAAGTTCTTTATGGTTCTTTTTCTTCTTTCTCTCCATCTTGCACTTTTTATCCTTTTCTTTCTCTTTCTTATTTACTTTCTTTTTTAATTCTTTTCTTTCTTTCTTTCTTCCTTTCATTCATTCTCTCTTATATTTCTTTTAAGTTTTTCTTCTTGATGTAATCCTCTTTCCACTCTTACTTCTCTTTCCCTCCTCTTTCTTCTCTTTCCTCCTCCTCCTCCTCCTCCTCTTCTTCCTCCTCCTCCTCCTCCTCCTCCTCCTCCTCCTCCTCCTCCTCCTCCTCCTCCTCCTCCTCCTCCTCCTCCTCCTCCTCCATGTTATCAATAATTCCTGTCTGGTCGCTCCACCTCATGCTCCCTCAAGTTGGCATTCATCACAGCCCCCTCTTGGCATCATCACACCCCCTCCTCCCCCACCTTCACATCTCCGGAGGGTAAAACATGGCTGCCTTATCTCAGTACTCAGTGTAGATGCGCTCCCAGTCTTCTCTCTGTCCTCACCTTCTCAGAGTTAAGTAAATTCAGTACTACGTTGCGGTCTTAAATTGTGTCTCTTTAAACATTGATAAAATAAAGGAATAATACGATTTTTTTATTTTTTTGTATGTAGGACAGTGTATTGGGATGTGAGTTTCTGTATTATTCTTGGTTAGTATGTGTGTGAATCTGCTTTTTTTGTGTGTGTGTGTGTGTTTATCTGTCATGTTTATCTCCCCCAACGGCCGCTTGTAAATTCCCGCCTCTGATTTATTTCTCTGCGCTGTGTTATCAGATTGTTTGTTTTTTCTTCATTTCTTTGTGTTGTCTTCCGCGTGGAATTAGTCTCCTAGCTGTAATGTTCCTAATTCTTTCTTCTTCTTCCTTCTTCCCTTCAGCCTTGCTTGTCCTCTTGTAAACAACTTAAAGCAGTGAATCAGACTGGCTTGTTTACCATAGTTCGTTTGCTCTCTCTCTCTCTCTCTCTCTCTCTCTCTCTCTCTCTCTCTCTCTCTCTCTCTCTCCTATTTTCTTTAGCTATTCTCATTGCTATTTTCCTTCCCGGCGTGGTTCTGGCCAGCTCATATATCACCCGTGTTCCCCTTCACTCGCCTTGCCTCCCTCACCCTCCCTTCTCTCTCTCTCTCTCTCTCTCTCTCTCTCTCTCTCTCTCTCTCTCTCTCTCTCTCTCTCTCTCTCTCTCTCTCTCTCTCTCTCTCTCTCTCTCTCTCTCTCTCTCTCTCTCTCTCTCTCTCTCTCTCTCTCTCTCTCTCTCTCACACACACACACACACACACACACACACACACACATCATTTCTCCTCCTCTCCATTCTCCCTTCTCTCAGGCGCCCTTCTGACTCATATTCTCTCTCTCTCTCTCTCTCTCTCTCTCTCTCTCTCTCTCTCTCTCTCTCTCTCTCTCTCTCTCTCTCTCTCTCTCTCTCTCTCTCTCTCTCTCTCTCTCTCTCTCTCTCTCTCTCTCTCTCTCTCTCTCTCTCTCTCTCTCTCTCTCTCTCTCTCTCTCTCTCTCTCTCTCTCTCTCTCTCTCTCTCTCTCTCTCTCTCTCCTCGTCCTATTTAATTAATTAGAATGATACCGGCCATTAAACTAAGGATCGATTCTTCAATACACGAGAGAGACAGGAGAGAGAGAGAGAGAGAGAGAGAGAGAGAGAGAGAGAGAGAGAGAGAGAGAGAGAGAGAGAGACAGAGACATTGAGGACATACCTATAGGGGACACAAGTACTAAGGAGTAATAGATTTGTGCCTTTTATTCCTTTATTAATCATTATTCTTATAGGAAAGTAAAGAAGCCAAATATCGTCTGCTTCTAGTTAATTGCGCCTCCTCTGTTAATTAAGTTGTTGGGCAGAATAACTACCTGAAAGGGTCGCATAACACAAGTATACATAGGGAGAGGGGCGTCGGGATGAGGGGGTGGGGGGGTGTCCTTATGTATGACGGGTCAGGGTGTATAATTTGCACCAGACGAAGGCAAGACGTAAATTATTGATGATAGAAATAGTGGATGGAATTTATATCGAGATCGGATATTCAGTGCAGGTACCTTGTGTATATATTTATCACTGCCGCGGCGAGGGTCGAGAGGATGAGGAGCAACATTTTATGAAGCGACTGTGTGGGACCATTAAAGTAATTGATATCTAGAGTGAATATGGATTGGAAGAATTTTGAAATGCTGATGGTTCTAATTCTAATTGTGTCCACGATAGATCTCATTTGCCTAATTGTCGTAAGGCTGACTCTCCTGCCGGTTTATGTTGCCATCTGAGAATACAACTCGATCGATCCGAGGGAGGCGGGGTCGCGGGGCACGCTGAGCCACGTACGCCTGCCAGAGTGTAATGTACTCTGTGTCTGTCCTTCAGGCGCCTCAGGATGTTTTTTGCTTTACATGTATTAATATTAAACTGGTCCCTCTTCAAAGGTCAGGACTCATGTTTCTCTTCTTTTGGTTTCTTTTGTCGCCACGGTTCATCTGTCTGAGTGTTGTTGCGTCTCTCTCTCTCTCTCTCTCTCTCTCTCTCTCTCTCTCTCTCTCTCTCTCTCTCTCTCTCTCTCTCTCTCTCTCTCTCTCTCTCTCTCTCTCTCTCTCTCTCTCTCTCTCTCTCTCTCTCTCTCTCTCTCTCTCTCTCTCTCTCTCTCTCTCTCTCTCTCTCTCTCTCAGATTTATATATAAATCTATAAATATATATATTATCCACATATGTAAGCGCGCCTCTTTTTCCTTTTACCGTGGCTAGTGTATTACTTATTACTCATGTTGTTGTAGCTTAGCATATCTTATCACCGAACAATCTCCCTCATCTCTGTTCCAGTGTTGCGCCAGATCCCCTTATCCCTACGCTCCTCATCCCCCTCTTATGTGCCTCTGTGTTCCTCACTTTACGGTAGACACGTATCTAAATATAATCTCGGTCTCGTGATGGTCCGCCTTAATCTTCCAGTTTCTGCCTCAGTCTCGCCGCCCACCGCTGACTTTTCATCATGTGCATCCCGGGAGATATACGAGTTCATTAGGCCTCGCCCGAGCCATGGGAACTTCTCCAAGTTTATGCTCGATGGAGACTTACGAGGGAGGTAGCGGAGGCATTACTTAGGGGCGGCAGGGGCGGGAGGAATAGTGGGGGAAGAGCCGGAGGATTGTGGGAGCAACCAAGGACGGAGGTGGAAGGGAGGGAAAGGGAGAGGGAGCCGTGTCGCTTTGTGGGTGAGATATTTCGTGCACTGGAATGTCTTTATGAAGCTCAGCATTTATTCTGATATACTGTGGACTTAGTATGAGTCTTCATTAGCGTTCTAGTGTAGCTGAACGTCGGACAATGTTTAGAAATTAATTTTAATATATCTCTGGTAAAGGTTAACCCTTTTCTTCAACTTTTTTTTGTTTATTAAGCCATTTACTTATTGCTACTATTTCTTATCACACTTGCAATGATTAATCAAATACCATAGGGAGTGGAAGCTGCTGAGGGACCAGTGCCCGGAGCTATTCAGAAACTTGTGCCTCTTGTTAAATCACCTCCGCTCTCTCTTAAGGTTTATTAACCTGTCGTTCATCAGCGCATTGGTGAAAGGTTAAAAGCTATGCTCAGCCACAAATTGATGTTGCAATAGCTAATCTTGTATTCACTTCACGGATAATATTTTATATATACAAAGACATGCAGTGACCACGATCAAACTACCAATAAGGACTACGAATGCAGTGAAAATGCACTCATTACGAGTGGTTTTTCTAAAGCAAAGAAATTTTGATAAATAACACACAGCCAAGATACTTGGTCTCCTCCTCCCATCAACTCTAGACCTTAGAAGAGGTCGCGGGACGGGCGTGGGAGCCTGGCGTAGATGGGCTGCGAGGCGAGCATCAGCAGGCCTTCACCATCCATTCCTGCGGCGTTGTGCAAGTCCCGCTGGGCCTGGGGGTGTCAAGGTGGCGGGATAAATGACGTGATAGATGGCTATAGCGGAGGCCGCGCCTCATCAAATTCCTGCCAGCAGCCCTTCCCTTCCTCTTCCTCCTCTCTTCCTCCCCTCCCTTTCCCCTTTCCAAGTGGGCGTGTGGAGGGGGTGAGGGAGTGGTGTGGGTGGAGAGGCCCAGAGGGAAGAAGGGGTCGCTATCTCCCCCAACTGGTCACTGTTTATAAAGGATTTTAATGGAATTTTAATGGGGGTCCTAATGGCCTTTGGTTTCCACAAAATGGGGCTTTCTGAGTCCCAGCCTCCCTCGCCCTTCATGCACACTCCCTCCCCTTGTCCTCAGCGGTGCCTTGTACTGCTTCCCCCAAAAGTTACTCTTCTTTCTTACCTTCTACTCTTACACCCAACCCACTGACCTTTCTTCCCTCAGCGACCTTCAGATTATCCCCTCCATCAAGCACTCATAGGCCTAAGCGCCCATTCATTGCCCTTCGGCAGCCGCCCCCAAAACGCCACCTGAAGCTCGGGACACCAATCTTTCCCCCAAAACAGGATTCCCACTAGCGCCAGAATCCATTGGTGCTCATGTGTGCTCTTGGGGTCGGCGGTGTTTGGTAATGAGGGTGTACCAGCGGCGGTCACTGTAACGGGCGTCCCCTGTGCCCCATCGTCCCTTCTTTACGACGATCCTTTGCGTACTGTCAGATTTATGGGGCGAGGATGTCGGAATCAGTCACGGAGAGGAACCTCGCGCTTGGTGCCCGCCTTGACGCGCCAGATTTAAAGGGTGCTGGTGCTTGGGTACTGTAAGGAAAGGTGGGGTACGGAGGGCCGAGAGCAGTATGAAAGAAAGAGAGAGAGAGAGAGAGAGAGAGAGAGAGAGAGAGAGAGAGAGAGAGAGAGAGAGAGAGAGAGAGAGAGAGAGAGAGAGAGAGAGAGAGAGAGAGAGAGAGAGAGAGAGAGAGAGAGAGAGAGAGAGAGAGAGAGAGAGAGAGAGACACGTGGTATATTTATGAAGTCCATAGCTAAAAAACAAAATAGAAAGACGTATTAGGTGGGAGGAAGGTTAGATTAATGGGGTGACAAAGAGATAAGGTGAAAAAAAGGGAAAGATAAGGATACATGAAGCCGACTTGGAGGCACAGGCTGAAGCACAGGAGTATAAAAAGTAAATGGAATGAATAAAGCAGAGAGAGAGAGAGAGAGAGAGAGAGAGAGAGAGAGAGAGAGAGAGAGAGAGAGAGAGAGAGAGAGAAGAAAAGGGGAGGGAAGCAAAGAGAGAGAAGGGATGAACAATGTAGTAGGAAGGGAATGTGTAAGGGAAGGAGAGTACGGCATAGGGCGTGTTCCCCTCTCTCTCTCTCTCTCTCTCTCTCTCTCTCTTATTACTCTTATCACATTGTTTGGGGGAGGAGACGTTGGTGAGAAATGGACGGGAAAGGTGTATTTTTCCTCCCATTTTTCCCTTGACGCAGATTAGCGTGTACTGAGGAAACTTATAACACCTTCCGATGTCATTTTTGCGTCTTCATTTTTTTTCTTTCGGTCTGCGTGTGTGTGTGTGTGTGTGTGTGTGTGTGTGTGTGTGTGTGTGTGTGTGTGTGTGTGTGTGTGTGTGTGTGTGTGTGTGTGCACGGGCCAGAGAATGTGGAAAACAGATCACGGATGTTTACAGCGGCCATTATCTCACAGCGCTGGTTTGACGCCGGCAACTTTAGCGGATAAGAGACGAAGTTACGAGGAGCCTCTATCTTTTATGTATGGCCCCCGCGCCCTGTTCATGCAATACTTTTCCACGAGTTTGATTTTTACGCTCGAATTTATCACGTGTTTTTTACCCGAAATATTTCCCTGTGTAGTGCTATGTTAGTTATGCTTACAAGTACACATGCTAGTCTGTGTGTGTGTGTGTGTGTGTGTGTGTGTGTGTGTGTGTGTGTGTGTGTGTGTGTGTGTGTGTGTGTGTGTGTGTGCTACCATGTGGACTTAAAAACAGGTGCACATTGGTGATTGTGTGTGCCTGCATATATCAATGTGTGTGTGTGTTTGTTCACCAGCGGAGAGACACACACACCTCTATGCAACCACAAACACACAAGGACGCATAGGTTTTAGGTATTTATGTGGGCCCACGCACGTCTCTCGTAAGTGTTATTGATCCAGGTTAATGATCAGGTGTAGGAGGCCGCCCATGTATATCACGACCCAGAGCCTGCCGCTGGTAACTAGTCCCACCCGCTTACGAAGGCAAGAGTGAGGAAGAGAGGCGACTTAATTAAACAAGAACTGTAAAAGAAAGAAAAAGGGAAAAAGATGTCGAGTAAATTAATGTCTAGTATGAAAGGAGTGTATGAATGTTTATGATCTACTGCATGAATTTCAATTACAAATAAAAATGGGGATGAAAAGACAGAAATTTATCAAACGTGTATGTAAGTAGTCTCGTTTTTATGTGTGTGATAGCAGGACAAAGAATACTAAACATGATAACTAAAATAAAATAAATATATATATATATATATATATCATACGGATGCGTAGATACATTAGTCCTTTCTCTTTAATTACGTGAAGAGAATCTCTATCTCCTGTTTGAATAAGGAATGCATCTTTTTTTCTTCTTAAGTCTGGAGAGTTGACAGTGAGCGACGAGTGACGGGAATAATATACGAGAGTGAGGGAGTTCGCGGAAGGCTTCCTTAGTTAATGATGCATTAGCTGTGTTGTCAAGGGGAGTGGAGGCGTCGTGTGCGTGTTCCCCCATGTATGAGTGTGTATATGTGTGTGCGTGTGTATGGGTGCGTGTGTGTTTGTTTCCCGTAATTATAATGTGTGTATGTGTGATATATATATGTGTCCGTGTTTTTGCGTAATGATTGTGTTATTATGGATTAGAGTTGGATAATTATACTTAATCTTGGCTGCTTATAGATGATAGTTATTCTGGCAGAGGCTGGTGAGATGCACGAGATGTCATTAAAGTGAGATTATTTTTTTCTCTCTGTTTCCCATTCATCAACTTTCTTTCCTACTTCTTCGATTGAACATTTGCATTTACATAACTAATTTGCCTCTACATTTTATTAAATTTCACTGGGGAGATGCTCACTACACTTCTTCCATTCCTCTTGTTAGGTGTCTGCATATCGATTTTGTCGTCGTGTCTCCTTCAGCCACGTTAAGCTGTAAATCTTGTCAAAATCAACATGTCTATACATTTTTTATTTTTTCATTCAGCCGCTACCTGGAGCTCTGACATCGGCTGCTACCAATCATTGCCCTCTCACAAGTGTTTGTACATGTTCTTTTATAGTTATTTTTATTCAAAGTTTTTTTTTTTTTTTGCTGTATGAGTAACATTTAATTACTTTTATGACTTATCGACTTTTAGGCCTTCACGTCTACCTGTTGTAGGTCAAAAGTTGTTTTTCTTGTGTTTTTGTTTACTACAATCCCGAGGTCTTCTTGTGGTTCCTACTTTATAAATGTGAGAATTAAGTGGCTCTTTATCATATTTTGGTCTGCTTGGCATCTGTAGGTCGGGCGAGGGGTCGTGATGAAAGACCTTTTATTGAAGGGTCGTCCACCTGAACTTCGACGCACCTTATGACCTTCACGTTCAAGGTCGGTTTCCTCGTTACCGTGTCACAGTGATTGTATGTTAGGCTGCTGTACTATTTTTATCCTCCTCTCAGAGTGGCAGTTTCTCGTGCAGCGTTGCCTCCTTGCTGGTGTGTTTCTGATGCTCCTTGTTATCTGTCTTTGTTCCTGAGTATCCTCTCATGCTGTAAAGGAACCTCAGGTCTCACTCCCATCACGACCATTACATCGGTGACAGTGCCCGGTGTATGATATTATGTCCTAACTTACTCCAGCCACAGTCATGCTGCTTCGCTGACAGTGCATTATAATTCACGCTTCGTGCTCTGGTCCTCTTTCTGCAATCATCTTACCACCCTGGAAATCAATGACGCAGCTACTGATAGCTTCGTCCCGGCATCTCTTCTCCCTTCTGCCCTTACCTCATCATCCTACTTTTTTTTTTTCTTCTTCCCTACCTTCTTTCCTTTGGACTCTCTATCCTCCTCTTCCTCCTCCTCCTCCTCCTCCCTAGTCGTTCTATTCTTGGTTTGTGCAGTCTTTGTGCTATGTCTCTGCGATGACTGGTCGCTGCCCGAGGCGTCTCCCACAATCACTACCGTCTGCAGGCCGCGACGTCCTCGTACATCACGCCGCCTCCCTCCAGACCACACACCTGAGCGATCACCGTCCCACTCAAGTATTCATTTTTATCCCAATTTTGCCGCCCGTAAAGGATCCACTTACCATGAAGTTATTTTTCGTGTGTCTCCGCACCAGTACTCCTGTGGGGTTGAGTATTACACACACACACACACACACACACACACACACACACACAGACACACACATACACACACACACACACACACACACACACACACACACACACACACACACACACACACACACACACACCAAAAAATATCCCCGCATGTATATCTCCCCTCTCCACAACCTCATCCTCCCCAGCTCTCCCAACCCCCAACAGTGAGGGTGAAAAACTCTCTCCCCGATAAATTCTACGCCACCATCAACTTAACTTGTACATGAAAGCCCCCGACTGAAAACTCACTAACATGGGGACACTCGCAGCAAAATTGCGTTTTCACACATTTGCACGTATATGAACACGGGCCGGCCAGGGTTTATTGTGAATCCGCAATTTAAGGGGTTTTCTCCCATGCTATGCCGGAGTTTGTTGACGTCCAGTATTAGGTGATAGCTTTGGGTAATGAGCATTCTGAATAAATTTTTGCGCGATTGTAAAATAGGGATCTGCTCTCGAATGGGTTGAATATAGTTTCTATCATCCACCAGTATATGGCGGAGTATATCTCCAGCATATAGCGTATACATATCGCATATATGTCCAGGCTTGTGGTATATTACTTGGCCTGTCCGAGTACCCCGTGTTTATGTTGGACCAATTTGCATTATGCGTCGTCCTTCCGCCAGCTGTTATAATATTTGTTTCTTGTGTAATTAGTGAATCAGTAATTACTTTGCGTTTTGTCGCTCTGCTGACTTACTGTTGCTGGCGATCAGCTGTACCAGTCTGATTAACACACACACACACACACACACACACACACACACACACACACACACACACACACACACACACACACACACACACACACACACACACACAAAACCACACCTTGTTTATTTCCTACAATTAAATATCAGGGCGTGTGATATGTGATCCAGTATATTGTTTTAAATTGGGTGATGTTCCCCCGTGCCCTTGTAAAATTTTTCTCCTCTCCCACCTCAACATTTACACTCCATAAACACAGCAGGTATTTCATCAGTCAATTCTTCAGACACGTAAATTTATATCCTCCCAAGTTTTCACAGGGAGTAAATTGATTCAAGGTGGCTTGTAAATTGATATAAACACATCGGGGCCGGACCCTTAATTCAGGGCGGGGCATCTGGCTACAGTGAAGGTAGCTGTTTGGATGTTTAGCCGCTCGTTATGCTAGTTATTGCCGTAGTTAGCGTTTGATTGGGGTGTTTTTTGCAGTCATTCACATAAGTGGGTGCTCGGAGGGCGATCGTCAAGCGATGAGATTCGCTCGTATACTTCGTGGGCCGCCGTTTATCACCAGCGCATCTAGTGGAGGTTCGGTCGAAGGTCCCTCAGACAACGACACCCTCTTTTGGTATCACTCGCAGACTCATTTGCCTTGGAAGCCAAACAATTAATGATGGAAGGCAAAGGAATATACTTATTTTTCTTCTTGCAAAAATGGAAGCAGCCGACAACCTAAGAGGGCAGAGGAGGAGTTCTCGACAATAAGTCATTTATCAGCACTCTTTATGGCGTTAATTAAGGCTTTGCATATGATTTAGGAAGATTAATGTGGCCACGACGTTGATTATAGAGGCTGGAGGTTGATTATCGAAACCCGACGTAAATCTTGGCTGCACCCCGTAATATTCTGGCCTTCGTGCCGCGAGTCATTTTCCAATTTGGAAGAGAGTGATTCAGGTGCTTCTCTCCACCACTCGTGGAAACTCCGCAGCCTTGTTTAATAATGTTCTGCCTCTGGTCGTCCCCGTCCAGGATGACAAGGAAAAAACTCCGGAGATACTTCAATGGTAAAACACGAGGTGAGGCCAACTTCCTACTGATAGCTTAAAGAAATTATTGATTTGTTTGTTTTCCCCCTCGAGTCTGGGCCGTAACTAACCGGGGCTACAAAGCGACCAGTCTCGGCATGATCGTTGTCTGGCCCGTGAGTTATGGACATCCAAAGCCGTGGCAACTCAGCCGCTCGCTTAAGATTCTTGGCAAGCTGGAGTGCCGCGTGTGTGCCACTGAATGAAAAACAAGCGTCCCGAGAAGAGCAAATTTCGTAAACAGACCGACATCCCGAGAGATAAAATGGGGAGGAGGAGAGGAAAGAGGAATAGAGAGGGAGGAGGTGTGGAGAGCAAGAAGAGGGAGGGGAGAAGGAGGAAGAGGAGGGGGGAGGAGGAGGGGGAGGAGGAGAAACAGGCGGAGGAGGAGACAGTGTCGCTTCTTTCACTCCTCCCTGATATACGCTGGTTAGTCTCTCTCAGACTGTTCTTCTAATTAATGCTTAAAGCCGAGTCTTCGCTACCAATTTGTCCTTCATCACCTTCCCAATACCTAAGAAACCCGAACACAAACTTTTAAGTAGCCAGAGTCATTTATTTTATTATTTCTACGGGTGTGTCTTAGGGGCGCGTTTATGTAAGACCCTCGTCAGAAAAACGGCGGTGCTTCTCTTCGTCTACGAGATCCAAGGAAGGGATGCTGGGGAGAAATCGGTGCGTGAGGGAGCAGGAGGAAGAACACGACAGTGGTAGAGGGAAGGGAAAGAGGGAGGTAGGGATGAGGGGGGGAGAGGGTGAAGCAACCGTGTCGTCGTCATCTAATTTTGGTTTGGAGCATCTTGTCTCTCTCAACACTAAGACGCTGGTGTTTCTTGTCCAGGATGACAAAGTTGTGTTGTTCCTTAGAACTCGACTGTTCGCAGTGGACTCTGAACTAGAATTTTAAGTTTTCTTGCCTTTATCAAACCTTCATAAGTCAGCTTAGGAAAAAAAAAAAAAAAGGTTCTTACAATCATTTATGTGTCGCAACATTGATTCTGGTCGTCTCGTTTTATTAAAAGCTCGGTTATAACTTTGTTTCAGTGAGATACTTTATTAGCTACTAACATATATGATGGAAAATTTCATCTCTGTACTATTTTCCTAACTGCTATTAGTTACATCAGGTATGAAAAGTATTTGCCCTGAGGAGTCAAAGAGCAATAACTGTCAGAGTGTTATTTCCTCATTCTCTTAGGTTATGGTTTAGTGCGCCTGTCTCCTTTCGCACTTAACGACTTTACTTGCCCTCTCGATTGACTTAGCCATCACCAACCGTCCTGAGTACTTTAACATGCAGACGAAGTTTTGGGTTGCCCGCCACCAGTACCATGTTTGCGACTCTGCACCTCCACCTACTGTGAATCCGTAACCTCTGTTCCCCTTGCATCTACACCCCAGAGGATTGTTGGTTCCACCCCATCAGCACCCCACAACGCTGCCTCCGGGTTCTGAGACATCTGTACGCCCGAGGTGCTACGACTTGAGGCTCTTCGGGTGCACCTTCAAGCGCCATTAACTGTGGAAGAAGAGGTGGAAGACGACCATAGTGTGGGGGAGATACAGTAATTACGAGTCTCTCTTGTTTACGGACGTAGCGCTAATTGTCGGTGACGCTTGTTAGCCGCCGGGTGAGGCCTGGGTTGGCTGATTTGAGACCCTTTGCGTTCCCAAAGAAATAAGGGAAAGTGCCTAACCGAGGTACGCGGAATGAATAGGTGAAATGAGGGTATGAAGCACTACCGTTTGAGGGAAAAAGGTGGAGCAACACAAAGACTGGTGTTCTTCCAGCCGTTAAGGGAACATGGTACGAAACACGGTTAGTGTTGTGCCTAAGTATCAAATATGACAAATTTATATAGATTATCTTAAAAGAAGGATAGATTCTTATAATGAATCAGGAACCGACGTTTTATCAAGAAAGTTTCATGTCTTTATAAAACCCTAATTACGTCAATGTCACAGAAAGTTATGCCTTAGTGGACTCCATGTTATATTCATAAATTGAGAATCTTGAAACAATGATAAACTGTCCCTCTCATTCTACATTTTTACAAGCTCTCTTTGTATAAATGTAACTCTCCGTGTTCTCTTGGCGACTGCGTACACTTAAAAACCAGCTGCTTTAAAAAAGATAAGTGGTTCATGGCATTGATATATTAGTTTATCTGAACACGCTCCGAGTCTCGAAACTACACGAGAGTTACTGCAACTTATTTCACCGATGAGCAGACGGCCTCCACAACATATTCCCAACTATTTACACAATTTCCAGCCAATAATTATCAACTTTCTCCCCTCCACACATTGTTTGCGAGGCTAGAGTTGTGGAGAAGCGCCTCGTCTCGTTCGGCCGTGCCAATAACCAATACCAGACTCTCGCTTCAAGTTTACTTCTTGTAGAGACAGGAAAAAGTAAATATAAGAGGAAACGAAACTCTCAGCCGTGTGCCATATCCTTAAGACTTAGGACCAACTGCCCCAAACTGCCACCATTGAATACTCCTTAGCCTGGCCGAAGAGGCAAGCGACCCTAACTCTTGGTCTGAGGTCTGGCTGAGCACTTTATAATAGTTTGGCCAAAGGGATGCCTTGCAGTGGTTCAGGGAGACAGTTGTAATCTGTGCTCCCAACTCTGGCGGACCAGAGACTCGAGTTATATTGGAGAGTTTGTTGGCGAGGCGTTCCTCTCAAAATAATAGTATGCATATTTTGGGTGATCTAATGTTCTTAGGGACATAAAGAATATTTAATTTCACATTATTTTCAAAGTTTTAATGGGGACCTGAATATTAACTGCCTGAAAAGTTTATATTGAAAAAAAGAACTGAAAAAAAATAATATTGTGAAAGTTATCATAGAAAGGAAAATGATTATGTTAAATATTTCGGTGAATTGCGAGTATTGATGATTGTGTATTATGGTCTGTTGCACTTTTAAGGTCCTGAAGGGTGACGTCCATCATTAAAAGGTAAATAATAGCCATAACATAGTAAAGTGAGATCAACTACTAAAAATACACGTAAAAGTAGAGATAATATCACAAACACACACACACACACACACACACACACACACACACACACGGGCGCTCGTGTGCGCACGCACTCATGCACGCGCACGTACTCACGCACGCACACGCACACACACACATACACACGCACACTCGCACACACACACACACACACACACACACACACACACACACACACACACACACACACACACACACACACACACACACACGGCCCGACTTTCCTATCTATCCTTCTCCAACCTTCAGTCCCAAGAAACAGGAATGTAGAGAGGCTGCTCTGCTTGTTTACTGGAGGCAAACAAGGAGAGGAGAGCTAGTGGCCCTCTCCTAAACCCTTGCCTCCCTGCGCCACCAGTGATGGGTGCATAAAGAGAGAGAGAGAGAGAGAGAGAGAGAGAGAGAGAGAGAGAGAGAGAGAGAGAGAGAGAGAGAGAGAGAGAGAGAGGAGGGAGGAAAACGGACACACAGATGGCAAGAAAGATAATCAGACTAACGAGGAATGGAAATCTAGACCGGAAAAAGAGAGCCATTTTATGTGAGTTTAAGTGAAGAAACAGAGGAAAGGCCATTAGGGAGATGGATGTGGAGACAGGTACATAGTTGTGAAGATAGAGCGAGGAATGGAAGTTAGGGTGCAGAGAGAGAGAGAGAGAGAGAGAGAGAGAGAGAGAGAGAGAGAGAGAGACACACATGGAGAAGTCCCCCAATAACTCAGGGGGGACCAGCAGCGCCCTTGTACCGTAGTCTGGGTGGAGGTTATCCATCATTAGGACTTGTCAGGTCTGCTCCTCAGTATGCAGACCGTAGCCTCCCTCCGCGGCTGCTTATGGATATCAATCTGCATCTTATATATATGCAAAATGAGGGACCTTTCTTCCACTACCGCCTCCCTGTTAGAGCAATACGAGTGATGAATGGCAAATCGGACCTCCCAATGTCTTTGTCTTGCCCCAGAGAAGCTATAATTATTCACTCATTTCATCCTTGCGTGAGTTGAAATTACAAACGTTTATGCCATTTTGTTCGGACGCTGCAGGGGAAAAAGATGCAGTGCTTACGTGAGATTCCTCCAGTGCCGTGCCTGCATACGTTAGAGTGGCTCACTTATCGCTGTTGTGTCCCGCGTTCCTCTGATCCCCTCCGTCCCCTCTGGCTCTCCTGCACGCACACTCAGATGAATTTCGAACTCCCTTATCAGTGCTCGCAAGTTCAGGGGGGAGAAGAAAGCAGTTCCGCGCCACTATGCGAAACTATGTGTTCTCTATTGTCTGCCGGTTTATCCTCCCCTTAACAAATGCATCTAAGATTAAATAGGAAAAATATAAAGTAAGACGGACACGCGCGGCTTCTTAAAATCATTAATTAGATGTGTTTAAAAAAAATATACTTATCGCAGGATTTAACTATTTTCCTTTTTCGTGCCTTCCCGAACACATACAACACGGGAGCGGGATTTACTATGCAAAAGTTTTCCTCAGAAGAGTTGGGTTCCTGTTTACCAAAGACTGGAGAAATAAAACACCCCGGCAAGGAGTTATGGGGCCGGGTGGTGGGCTCGGGGAGTTTTACCTGTAGCTGGACAGCCCGATTGTGTGTCTTAATTAGAGTTTCGCCATTTCGGGGTCTGTTCAGGTCTGTAATGGTCTGTATCTCTTCTTTAACGTAGTTACCCGCGAGACGTACGGGCGATCAGAAGCCCGCCCTCAAAACTTTATGTCGGCTTTTTAACATCGTGCATCATTTCTAACGTCGTTAACCGCGAAGAGGCAATTTTCGAGACGGTTTTTGTGTGTCTCCCCGGGCTGGCAACAATGGCCGCCGCATAACTAAGTGCAAGCGCAATTAAAGTGATATATTGCAATAAGGATAATGGGGATAATAAATCTTGCCAGGTCTTACGTACGGCCTTGAAGCTCGGCGCTGGTCTTATCTCTGGTTTTAATTACGACTGATTTGCTTCTTCTCCGTGGTAGCCTTAAGTCTTTCGTGTTTGTATTTGTATTTTCTTGCGCTCTTGTTTTGTTGGTCTTCCTCCTACTGAAAAGAAAAAGTCTTCGTACATAGATTTTGCCAATCTGTTCTTTTGTGGCTGATTTTCTGTTTTATTGCTGTTATTTATTGGATGTTGGTATGTTTGTGTGACTTTCTTCGTCCTCAATCAAGGGGTCAGTGTCAGAATGGGTCGCAGAGCAGCCAGGTACTTCTAATTAGTGTGAGACGCTACGTGTACCAAATCCCAATTACCATCAGTAGCCTGGCTGGCGCTGGGATAACTCTATGTAACCAGCGGCGTCCATCCCTTGTGATCGATCAGGGCACGTCAGGGATCCATATTACAATGATGTCTTAAGGGTCTCATGTGGGTCGGAAATATGTATCATCGAATATAATCCTCATCGTTTATAAATTGCAGATACATTTCTTAATCTGTCCTTGAGGTAATATTATAAGGTCGATGATAACTATTCGTTTAATCGCTTCTCATAAAAATATATACAATAATAACAGCCATCTATCTGTGGGAACAACTTGTTAATGATATTACGTACTGTGTGTAATTATTTAGCAGTGGAAGTAGTCAGTGTTTACAGCTGAGAGCGTGAAGGTGGTGGCGGAATGCAGGAGGAGATAAAGAGGAAAATTGAAGCATTGATAGCGTTAATAATAGTAATCATGCTGTGTGATGATAATGGTAATAATTGTAGCAATGATGATGATTATGATCATTATATTGATGATAATAATAATAATAATAATAATAATAATAATAATAATAATAATAATAATAATAATGGTAATTACTACTGCTGCTGCAGCTGTGCTACTCGTACTGCTAGTAGTACTACGACTACTACTACTACTACTACTACTACTACTACTACTACTACTAATACTACTACTACTACTACTATAATAACTACTACTACTAATAATTGTAATAATGACAATGATAATAATAATAATAATAATAATAATAATAATAATAATAATAATAATAATAATAATAATAATAATAATAATAATAATAATAATAATAATAATAATAATAACAATAATAACTATACTAATCACAACACCAGTAGCAGCAACAAAAACAACAACAAAAATAACAACAACGGCGATGGTAATAGTAATAGTACTACCAACAATAACAAAAGTAACAACAATAATGGCGCTTATATCGGCGTGGCCAGTTACTCGTTCCCGCGTGTGGCGAACAACACCCACGCTACCAATGTTCTACTTTAAGTCAGTAATGGGCAGGTGTGAGGCGGAGGAAGGAAGTATCAGCGAGCACAGGGCAGCCAAGAGGCGACCAGACTGGGTTCCGGGAAATAGCTAGAGGTTGAGAGGCAAACGCAGGGTGGAAGAGAGGGAGAGGGAGGGCAGACAACCGGCCACAGGTGGGTAGTTGAGCCTCCCTCCCTACCCCACCCACCCCACTCACTCTCTCTCTCTCTCTCTCTCTCTCTCTCTCTCTCTCTCTCTCTCTCTCTCTCCCCTGCACTCACTCTGTTTCTCCAGCCTCCGCCTCTCACTCGATCTGACTCGGTTCAAACGCCCTCCATCTCTTTCCCTTCACGTTTTGTAACTCTTAAGACTCCCTCCATTCATTTTTCCTCCAGCGAGTTCCCTCCACACTGCATGTTCCCTCCGTACGATATTTCCTCCACAAATGACTTTAGGGTCAATTTTTTCTTATTTCTTTCCTCCATCCTACACTTACTTTACTCGTCGACTTTGCTTTTTGCCTTCATTTCTCTCCCTCTGTATATCCTCACCTCCTCCCTCTTCCCCTTCCATTCTATTAATACAATTCCAGTTTCCATTTCCTCCTCCATAGCCCATCTTTGGCTTGTCTCATCTCCGCCCCTCGTGTCTTGTGTCAGTTACTCATTCTTTCCCACACTGGTCCTTCCTCCCTTACCATCCCTTATGCCCTACTCGTCTTATCTGGCCAACCTCACCATTAAAGTTGTTGTTGTTGTTGTTGTTGTTGTTGTTGTTGTTGTCGTTGTTATTACTATTGTTATTATTTTTATTATTATTATTATTATTATTATTATTATTATTATTATTATTATTATTATTATTATTATTATTATTATTATTATTATTATTGTTATTATTATTATCATCATCATTATTATTATTATAATAATAATTACTATTATTATTATTATTATTATTATTATTATTATTATTATTATTATTATTATTAATAGTAGTAGTAGTAGTAGTAGTAGTAGTAGTAGTATTGTTATTATTATTGTTACTATTATTATTATTATTATTATTATTATTATTATTATTATTATTATTATTA
The DNA here is from genome assembly GCF_017591435.1 of Portunus trituberculatus. Lineage (NCBI taxonomy): Eukaryota > Metazoa > Arthropoda > Malacostraca > Decapoda > Portunidae > Portunus > Portunus trituberculatus. Next base: position 10,705,493 of record NC_059303.1, on the reverse strand, counting down.
TTATTATTGTTATTATTATTGTTATTATTATTACAATCATTGTTATTATTGTCATTATCATCATTACTTTTTTTCTAATATAACACTTTTTAGCCTTATTACGGTACCTTTTCATTGGAATCTTTCGCTTACATTGTGTTTTTAATAGTTTGTCTTCTTTTGTTATTTTTTGGTAATTGAAAATTAATAATTTACCGGATACACTATTTTCATCCTAAAATAATTCGTTTGAGTCGTACCTGTAAATATCTTACTGCTAGGATTACGTTTAACATATGCTAGCTCTGTATATGATAACAATTTTCTAAGGTAATTCGCCTCGTCCACTGTGAGAACCAGCATTTAATTTGATAAACACACACACACACACACACACACACACACACACACACACACACACACACACACACACACACATATATATATATATATATATATATATATATATATATATATATATATATATATATATATATATATATATATATATATATATATATATATATATATATATATATATATATATATATATATATATATATATATATATATATATATATATATATATTTATTTATTTATTTTTTATTTATTTATTTTTTTTATATATACGCGGAAATATACCATTTTGGTTACGCGTTGCCATATGGAATTATGATTTTTTGTTTTCTTCCACGGACTCTGTGATATGTTTCAATTGTTATTTTCACGCTTCATATAAAATTGTGTTTATATTTTATAAAATGTTTTCATAGCAACTATCAGTTTAATCTATTCACATTGATAGACACCTGAAATAATCATAATTGTATATGGTAGTTCACTCCTTTTCCTGTCTTCGCCCGGGAAAAATCTTGCTCCATGTCTTAATTTTTTTTATTCATACATGAAAACATCAAGTAAATAAGAAGCGAAAGTCTTTCTCCATGCAGAGTGTGTAACCCTGCAGAGAGGAGAAAGACAAACACTATTTTCACACACACCTGGCTAACAGTGTGAAAAGAAGTGAGGCCGATATACATAAACACAATGATAATTATCGTGGTATCGCCGCCGCAAAGAGTTTCCGCGGCCATAACGCGTCACCGGCTGCAACATTACATTCAGTAACACCCGAGCCCAGCGCGGCGCACCAGCGGGGACATACAACGCCGCGCCACACACCCGGCGGCTGTAGCAAAAATCAACCTGAACTAGAACACTAATCACTATACACATGAGGACCTAAACCCTCAACTCGAAGAAAAAAACGCTGACTTTCCCAGTGTTGTTTGTTGGTCTCGTAACTGTCACTGGCCTGATCCAAGCTGACGGAAATTTCAAAGCATCCATTCCATCTTACAAATATTTGTTCAAGATAATCCTTTGGCATGCTGAGTGTCTGAAGAAGCTTCGTTGTTAATTTACCATCACTATTTTAAGATCTCCACTGAGGAGAGCTTGTCACTATTCTGTTGTGAGTGTCAGAACGGTGGCCGTACTGAGCAGAGTGTGGGGAAGGCGGCCAGCCACAAGTTGAAGGCTGGGTTTGTCCGGCGATGAAGGTCAGTCGTTTAGGGTGCTTGGGAAGACTGCCGTGCCCGCTCTTAAAGGGGAGTGTCATGCGCCAAGTCGTGGCCACTAAAGGAGGTACTAAGTTCATCATACGATGGAAACGCTTAAAAAAACATAATAGTAAATAAATAAATAAATAAGTAAACAAATAAATAAATAAATAAAATATAATTTAATTTTTGGGCTCCATACGGGTAAATTATGCTTCTGTTCTAGTCCAGATTACCAAAACTTAATAGAAATTCATAGATAAGGTAATTAACGAAGACGAAGGAAAATATGATGATATAGAATGAGAAAAAGAGCGAAATTGTTTATTATTTTTTTGGGATGGTTTAGGACCTTACTATCGTTAAATGGACGTAAGCTATAGAGGGTGGATATGAGGGAAGCAAAGGCAGGCCATTCCAGGGCCGTCTCTCAGTATCCGCAGTGCCTTCAGCAGGAAAAATGCTTCAAGCCGCGGAGCCCACCGCCTCACTGCTGGGGAACGCACTGGATAAAAAAAGTTATATATTTCCAAAATAACAAAAATAAAAAAAAGACTCGTAAATATTCCAGATTTTTATTATGTAACGAAAATTCGGTCATACACTACAGAATGTATCTAAAATATGTATGCAATTATGGTGTGTATGTGAAAACATTGAAATATATGTACGTTAAATATCATAACTAAATTAATATTTTCTGTGTGGAGGTGAATCGCCTAAAGCACAGTGTTTCGCATATGCTTGCTCATAATAATTCCAGTAATCAATTTGCGTTCATCAGTGTGCCTCTGCCGATGAAAATTTATTCATTTTGTAAAAAGCACGATCACTTTGTTGTCATAATTTTTCACAGTGGAAAGTGAGCTTAAAATTTCCATACTGGCCTACTGAGACTGTCAAGGGCGCCACTTACCTCACTCAAGAGGACATTAGTAACATATGCAGCGTGAGTTACGGAACGGGCTTGATCACGGAAGGCAAGGAGCTGTGAGGAGGAAGGTGCGTGGAGGGTGACGATGTTTGGGCAGAAAGTGAGGGTCAAGGGAACATTTTGTCTGACTAAATGACGCGACTCTGAGTTTAGAATTGTTATAAGAAAGATATTTAATTTATTCCCCAACGTCAAGGTAAAATAAAAAAAACTGAGGATATAAACGTTCATAACTTAAAACCTATTAAAATTTAGAGGAACGCTTTATAAGTGCATGCAAAACCAAATTAGTGGAAAGGAAGAAATGGAGATGGAGGAAGGAGGGGAGAAGGAGAGGGAGAAGGAGGTAGCGGTAGTGGCCACTCTTAGCTTAGTGGCACTCTAGGAGCCACAGGAGGCCCTCAGCGTTGTCAGAGAGGTAGCATGTGACAGACGAGTGCGTCACGTTAATGTTATGGTAAAGGAGACCAGCGGGAAGGGCGCCCGTAGTAGCAAAGGGAAGAAGAGAGAGAAAGAGAAGGAAAAGGAAGAGGAGGGGAAGCACAACACTTCACATTTTTTTCCTTGCGAGGTGCCTCTTTTCCTTCACTACCTGAACATTCCATGACTCTCACTTTCATCTTTCCTCTCACAAACTCTCTCAACTTACTTTTAGAGAGGTGATAATGAGAAGTTGAAAGCAGTTCTTGCCCTAAAAATAATTATAGTCGTACTGCGGTGGTGAGAGATAGAGAGGAAATAGAGACAGTGAATTCTTGAGATGGTAGTGGTGGTGGTGAGTAAGGTCAAGGAAGCATCCATGTGCAGCCGATAGTTTGAAACGGGAAGAGAAAGAAAAGAAAAAAAAAGAAAAAGAAAAAGAAAACTTACAGCACTTGAATACGTAAGATTCAGAAAGAAAAAAGTGTGTGTGTGTGTGTGTGTGTGTGTGTGTGTGTGTGTGTGTGTGTGTGTGTGTGTGTGTGTGTGTGTGTGTGTGTGTGTGTGTGTGTGTGTGTGTGTGTGTGTGTGTGTGTGTGTGTGTGTGTGTGTGTGTGTGTGTGTGTGTGTGTGTGTGTGTTTCTCTATTTTCCACGGCCACTTGCACTAGCTCGACCTATGACAGCAGACTCCATGGCTCATTAGGTTCGGCACTTCGATGATAGTGAAAGTTGCTGTATTTTCACTGTCCTCACAAACACCACAGCGCTGCCAGCACTTTATAAGCCACACCTACTACTCCACGCAGCCACAAAGATGTTCACGTAAAACCTCGGACATCATTAAGTGACCATTCTAAACAATACTGAAGGATAATAATACCGCATAACTCTGGCAAAATTGTGGTTTGAAAATGATGTACAGACACGTTATAAAATGCGTCGTTTCTCCTTTCCTTGGTTAATGCATTATACCTGCACCCTCTATTATGCTTGTTGATGATCTAGGTGTGCATCACAACACTATATCATTAAGATTTTTTTCCTTCTTTTTCTCAGCTAGTTTCTTAGGTTGTTCATCACTAACCATTAAGGAGTGTTGGTGTTACTGAGCAACTGAGACGCAGGCAGCGGAGAACCAGACCTTGTATTATATTTTACCTGCATACGCCCAGCAAATTTTTGGACATTAGAATCGGTGATATATTTGTGGATTGAGTCTTCACGGCGGAGGTGGAGTAAGATTCCCGCGGCGCCGGTGGATTGTCGGAGAGGTTTAAGTGGAAACAGTGGCCTAATGTGGCACTTACCTTATCGCACACACTCTCCAGGCCTTTACCTGCTCCTACCACATCGCCGAGTATTTAATGTGCACACTATCTTGTATTTTTTTGCAATTATCCCCTTCATATCTTGTATCGAGCGATCGTCTTCAAAATGGCGGCGGCAAACTGGTTTCTCTCCTGGAGCCCGAGTGTTGCCGTATCGCTCGACGCTCCCACCGTGAATGTCGGAAATTCTTCTTTCCCTCCTTCACAGCACCATGGCTGCAAGCCTGAAATATTCGTATACCTTACATATAGAGCTGGAAGTAAAATAGAGTATATACAAGTTGCGAAAGCCAAGGGAGAGCAGTAACATTGTCAGAAGATGCCACAGAGCGGTATCGGGGATGGCGGACGCGGCGGCCGCTAGCCAGCAGCCGCCGAGCCCGTCCTCCCCGCAGGGAACACTGGGGCTGAGTGTTTTAACGCCATGAAAGGTAGGTGGTATGGCACTAACAGTAAAATCACGTGTATCACATCGATTCAAAACTATAACAGAGTTGATGGTGCCTTAGATGTCCATTTTAGCGCTACCATTTGAGACAAATCGGCAAGTGAGGGCGGGAGGCGGGAGCATCTCATCTCAATGGAGCAGTGGGCCGGCCCTTTCCCACGGTTATTATCCTGTTTTACATTTGTTTCCTCCTCGTGTACGCTTGTGAGAACGCCAGTAGGATCCAACGCTTATTTTGCGATATGGAAGTTAACTGAAAGATGAAAAGCTTTGGAGATATTTAAAGAATATGAGCAGTGAGCCCGGCGGCCAGAACGAAATGGCGCCTCCGATCCCGCTGCCATGTTGGATTGTGGAGTTGGGAGGCGCTTGGTCTGCCCGCCGCCAGCCAAGCTCAATGGCGATCAATGTGGTGCTTTCTTTGTTATTTTTGATATTGTAATAGTTTCTGATGGCCAGA
>NC_059303.1:10632859-10692859 GCF_017591435.1 Portunus trituberculatus | reverse complement strand
TTATATTGGATATCAACGAGCGGGGAGGAGGTCTTGTGATGGTGTGTTTATCGCTATTGTTTTGTGAGATCCACGAAACGAGATGTCGCCTGAAAGAGGGATGTGTGTGTGTGTGTGTGTGTGTGTGTGTGTGTGTGTGTGTGTGTGTGTGTGTGTGTGTGTCTGTGGGTGTGCCAGTGTATGTGATGGGGCGTGTGGATCATCTCAAGAATACTGAAGATAAATTATAAAGTTTTTAGTTTATTAACTGTCACATGAAAAGAGATGCTAAATCTCGAAGAATAAAGCTAATATGTATATTGTCACTTTACATATAAGCTTCATTATATAGAAGTAGACAGTAGTGTATATCTTTGCTTTGCCACATATATTCAATAAACTTCTGTCACACGCCTAGCAAGCTAACCTAACCTTGTACTTTTTTTTTCCGTTGGCCGCTGGTCCACTGAGACACATAAGGAGCTGCTATACACGTTTCAGGAGCAGGAGATGCATGTCTACCTTGGGAGAACACCCCTATATGTGTCCCTGTGGTCGACTGATGGAGAAGTGCTACAGAAAGTGACTTTAAGTACCACTCTATGGGTATTTTGGGATTAGGTGAACGGCAGGAGCGATAGCTGACGAGATTTGTGGCAAGTTACTCGACGCCGCATCAAGTAGGGGAGCAGGAGGAGCGGCAGGTGGTTAGGGAGTGTCATAGGTGAGGCAGGTGAAGACCAAAGATACGAGGTGAATATATATATATACTAAGATCGAATATATTACGAATGGCAGTTGTGGCGAGGTTGGCGCGTGTATATGCGTGTAGCACTTCTTATCAAGATTACTTCCCCGATGATGGATAAGCTTAGTTTTCCCTTCGGGCGCAGGATTCTTGGTCTGAACACATTTCCATTCGTGGCTCAGAAACAAGTAAATATATCCTCCATCCCTGAGTCGACTTCTTATTAGCCATCAATATGGAAATTTCTACTCTATAGTCTAGACACAACACGACCATGAAATTTTTTCGTTGTGCTCCCGCAGTGGCGCAATCTTATTCGATCAGCAATTTATTTATTTCCCGAGTGCCGGCCTACCTCAATTCAGGGAGGCGTAATGGAGGTGTAGAATTATGTGACAAGAATACACGTCTCCTCCCCAGCCGGCTTGGGTAGGCCTAGACGCAATATCTTTATGGCCGGAGAGGGAATGAGGGAGGCTGTGTGCCCGAGGGACACACACACACACACACACACACACACACACACAGAGAGAGAGAGAGAGAGAGAGAGAGAGAGAGAGAGAGAGATCTATAACAGTAAGACGTATGGCAGTGTTACGTGTTCTCAGTTCCCTGCATCACATCGTTCGCTACTTCACTGGTCTTGTCTTCCTTCATTTCGTGCTTCACTTCTTGCCGTGCCTCATTGTCTTCCAGTTGAGAGGAAGCAGCGGCAGCAGGAACACCATATATGTGGGAGCGAAAAAAAAAAAAGTTCATTATGTAAAGAAGAATCTCTCTCTGCGGCAATAATGTATGGAGGCAGCAGGATATGGTGTGACCGAGTTTATGACGAGTTTTCCGATATATATGTTGAATTCAGCGTCGCATCCATTGCACTCGGAGTACAGCAGCGATACTCGTTGTTGCGTATGTGTTCTTTTCTTCAGTCAGTCTGAATTTGAGGGTTGATGTGGTGCTATGCTGCATGACTTCCACGGCTCCACAGAATGAAAATTGCACTTCAGAGATATATGAAGGCACTCACGGATGCCTCTTTTCTTTCTTCATTTTTTATCTACCGTCAGACATGAAATATATCAGGCTTGAGGTAGTTATGTGCTTTTGTCTTTAACTTTTTTTTTCGATCAAGGAAAGTGGTAAAACAGTCCCTCTGTTTGCCCCGGATTTATGAGCCACTGGTAAAACGGGTAAAGGCTACTAGAAAAAGACAGACGCTCTTGACAACCCTCACTTATCACCGACCTCAAAACACGCCGCCCAGATCCTTCTAAACAAGGCTCCGATTCTTTCGTACGGAATATTTACGGCTTGGTAAAATGTGGCTCCAAACAGTTCAGCCGATCGCGCCAAACTCTCACTTTGCTTCAGGAAAATTACTTTTCTGTTTGGCTGAATAAAACTTGATTTTAGGATGAATCGAACAAACTCAGCCTTCAACGTGCAGCTGCGTGCATCCAGCTGTTTTCGCATACCTTATTATGAATCATTTAAGTAGTTATAATATGTAAGGCAGCCGTTGCAAATTCTTAGCTTGTTTACATGTTAGAACAACGTGTTAGTAAACATTCGTTGGATACTAAGTCCTTTTTTTATGTTTGTATCCCTATCTTATGTTGCCGTGAATCTGCTTCAGTTATCATACGATGCTCAGCGTTGCCCAAACCTTTTATCTTGTGTTTTTTACGAGAAGATTCATTATTTCTGATGGATTTCAAGATTAATATAAATTTAGATTAAAGAAAACATCATAGAAATTTATGCTTCTAGATTTTTTTTGACTTCCCAAATATTTTTCAGTTTCCTTTCATCTCACGCAAGTTCGTCTGTTGTACAGCTTGCACAATGATTGAATCTTATTTACTCGCAGACAGACACAGCAACAGTGGTCTATATTATATAATTTTTTTCTGGTGCTGATTACTGGCTCCCCAAGACCAGGACACAGGGGCAAGCAAGTCCATCACTCGTTTATCACACAGACCAGCCAGGGATTAGTCTGGGGCCTCTGTTGGTGGTACATCTCTGTCCCCCTCTTGCTCTGTCTCCCTCCGTCTCTGTCCCTTTATCTCTCTCTCTCTCTCTCTCTCTCTCTCTCTCTCTCTCTCTCTCTCTCTCTCTCTCTCTCTCTCTCTCTCTCTCTCTCTCTCTCTCTCTCTCTCTCTCTCTCCATGTTATTTGGTTAGACTGTCACCGCGACAAAAATTATTCCTATGTATCCATTTTTATTTAATTTGTAAGTATATTCCTTTGCGTCCTTGTGTGTTAAGTAACCATATTTTTGTCGTTTCTTGAGTTCTTGTTCTATGTGCTTACCTTTCTTTCCCAGGACTCGTATTATTTCCACTGTGTGTTTTACGTTTTACTTTTATTCAATTATTGCTCTTCTTTTTTTTCCTTGTGCTATAATTTTCTTGTTCCCTCCTGTATTCGTCTCGACGGCATACATATATATATATATATATATATATATATATATATATATATATATATATATATATATATATATATATATATATATTTATTTATTTATTTATTTATACTTGTCTCCTTCGCTACTTTATTAATCCTTCTCTCCTTTCTTTCTTGCATGCATTATTAAAGTTTTCATTCTCTGCTTTTCTCCTCTTTTTCAAATGCGTTTCTTCCCTCCTTCTCCATCTTCTCTTTCTCATCTGCGTTTCTCCCCTCTTTCTCCATCTTCTCCTCTTCCTCATCTTTCTCTCCCTCTTCCTTTTCCTCAACGCGGCACGAGAGCCTCTGTCGACCCCTGGGGGACACAATTTACAATTTAGCATCGTAGATCAGCAGCGGGCGTGTTGGGAAGCCAGCGGCTGGGTGGGTTGGGCCTGATGGAGGGTGCTCGTGATTAATATTTTAGCCCAGGTGCATTGGCCAGCCCCTCCCTCGTCCCTTTTCTCTCTCTCTCTCTCTCTCTCTCTCTCTCTCTCTCTCTCTCTCTCTCTCTCTCTCTCTCTCTCTCTCTCTCTCTCTCTCTCTGTTTCTTTGTCATTCTTTTGACTTTTTTGTCGTCTAAATGTGTGGATGTCAGTCTGTGTTTGTCTGCCTGCCTGCCTGTTTGTCCGTCAACCCTTCCGTCCGTCTGTCTCTCTCTCTCTCTCTCTCTCTCTCTCTCTCTCTCTCTCTCTCTCTCTCTCTCTCTCTCTCTCTCTCTCTCTCTCTCTCTCTCTCTCTCTCTCTCTCTCTCTCTCTCTCTCTCTCTCTCTCTCTCTCTCTCTCTCTCTCTCTCTCTCTCTCTCTCTCTCTCTCATCTTCCTTCCCTTGCTCACCCTCCTTTCCTCTCCCTTCCTTGCTCCCTTGATCGGTGTGATACTGAAGCCCCGTCATTCATTAATATACCAGGCGGTGTGGCGGACTAAATGAGGCGGGGGTGATCTAGCAGGGGAAGAGAACGGAATGGAATAGATGGGGGAAAAATAGGTAGGAAATGAGAGATAATTTGAGGGAGTGAAGGTGATGAGAAGATTGAAAAGGAATTAAATGATGTGTGTGGGAAAAAAAAGCGGCAAACAGGCTGAATATAGATAATCTTTTGAAAACAATCGATAAATAACAAAACTCGTGCATTTTGCTTACAAATATATAGTGAAAATGAATAATTGTAAATATCATAGGAAAAAGCCGGAAGGAGACACCATTTTAAAGTTCATACCATCATGCGAGAAGGAAAAATCCCAAATATTTAAGGAAGGTGTGAATGGGACTGAGAGGGAGGGAGGTAGGTATTGCCTTATATGGGAAGGAGAGAAGGGAGAGATGAGCAGTCACTATTTAGGAGGGAACGGTGGAAAGGAGGGAGGGAGGAAGGGCGGGAAGAGCAGCAAGGGAGAATGGTGGGAAGGAAGGAAAGAGGATGTTAGTGAGCTGGGCAAGGCTTGGTGCACAGACCCACTGAAGGAAGGGACGGAGGCGAAAGATTGGAAGGAGGACGAACTGGAGTTAGGGTGGGGAGCTTATCCAAGGGAGGGAGGGTAGAGAGGTAAAGAGGCGTATACATGTCCGTTCATCACTGTTAGTCATTAATGCATCACCGATAAAGAGGTGAAATCGATTTAGCTGCAGATATATACAGTTTTTTGCTCTTTTTCTTTTTATCCTCCTTGTACCGCCAAGTTCTCCCCTTGCTCCCTGTCTGAGCCTCCCTCCACTGGCTGCCGCACTCTCCTCTTTCTCCTCCTCCTGCCTTTCCCTCCTTGATTAATGGGCCCACGCGGCATAACTCACCCACGGAGTAACCATTTTAAGATTATCACAATGCAAATCACAATGCAGGCAGGCTCGAGGCGGACGCAGATTTATATTCAATGCTCTGACGTCGGGGAGAGCCTGCTGGAGGGGTCATTAAGATCCTAATTCGCTCCTGTGAGACACCTGCGTGAAGTCGAGACTCGAGACCCAACACGGCGAGGAACACTCACTTTTGGGTCTCGAGACCCAGCTTGAAGGGGGCTGTGGCTGACGAGGCTGTCCAGAGAGAGAGAGAGAGAGAGAGAGAGAGAGAGAGAGAGAGAGAGAGAGAGAGAGAGAGAGAGAGAGATTAGTATTTGTTAATTTATTTTCAGTAGTATGGTAGAATCACCTGATTTCACCTAATTTCATCACTACTAATAATGGTAACAAGAAATATTTTGTCCAACAAAACTGCAACAAGATAGATGACTCTGAAATATCGTTTCTATTAATCAACTAAACTTTGTTACTGGTCTGCTTTTATATATATATATATATATATATATATATATATATATATATATATATATATATATATATATATATATATATATATATATATATATATATATATATATATATATATATATATATATATATATATATATATATATATATATATATATATATATATATATATATATATATATATATATAAGTTTATTTATTTACTTCTAGTATATTAGTTTATCTATTCGTTCATTTATGCATATTTAGCAAGTAGTGTTTATGTAACCGATTAAGCTTCGCATTTTTCTTTAATATCCTTAATAAATATTGACCCTTGGCAATGATTTATATAGTGTGCACACTCGGCAGTCCTTACAGGTATGCTCCCTGGCATATGTAGCCTCTGTTTGGACCTCAGTGCACCTGATCGTGCGTATGAATGCATACGTGCTTTGTCATACCAAAGCATCCTCATGCAGAAGATATTATTAGCGATTTTTGTATACGTACAATATACTTGAATGTGCATGCGTATTGAATATCTTATGAAGGGAAATATAGGTAGTTCTTTACCTAAATAGAGAACGTTGCGGAACTACTTAAAATGCGTGACGTAATGCTTTGTGGGTGGCGAGAGGCGGCCCTCAGCGTTGCCCAGCGGGATTGGTAGGATTACGTGACCTTGAACTCTCCATCGCGGTTGACAATTGTGTGTTATTAACGTGAATGAACCTGGTCAGTGGGACAGCCTTGCCTTTCCTCTTGCTGCATCCTTCCTTCGGCCCGCCTATCAGCCCCACCCTGGCCACGGGTATGAAGGGGGAGGGATGAATGGCATATACTTGCATGGCAGGTAACTGACTGACACATAAGGAGAAATTTATCCCCACAAACTTCAAGAATCTTTCCATACTCAACACTGCTTTCACTTATGGCCTCATCACATGTATTTTTTTTTATGATGCGTTGAAATACTTTCTACCTTCCTTTGAGTTGTGGGAGGTCATAACTTGGGTGGCAGATGTGAAGCTCCTGAACACGAAGGAAGAAAAGGCGAGGTGGTGGAGTTGTAGAAAGTTGGTTGTAAGTTTCAATTACGTGTATATTTTGACTCCAAACTGTTTACATAGATTTCTCTGCCACATAATACTGTGCATATGTGTATTTGTACGCGCTGTGGGTAATAGACGAGCAGTAAGTGTGTTTAGTGGAAGAGAGAAGGCGGTGGGATGGTCAGTAATGAAAGTCTGTGCATTTGGGAGGGAGTAGGATAGCTGAACGGCAGGCTGCCCAGGCCACGCGCTGGATGCCATACATATTCTGTTTATTCAGCCCTCATACTTTTTTTAGCGATATTACTGATGTTTCACTCTCTTTTTCTCTGTTTTCAATAATGGAACTATATATTTAACAAGTTTTAATACTGCATTGACATGTTTATTTGCTGCGTTGGTGCAGTTTACGAGGAATTATTAGTTTTGTCGTTCAATCTGTCATCTCGTAGCATTTATTACCGGAAGATACCTGCAAATCGAAATGGAATGAACGCCTGGGTTGCCAACTGATATAGTCATGTAAGTTACAGGACATTCATTCACGTCTTTTATGTAAAATTTTCATTGTCTTTATGTATCATATTCATCCTGCGGAGCTATAGCCTACGCTGGACTAGGGCGGGAGGAAAGGGGGTAAAGGACCGAGGCATGAATGAGGAGTAGAGGGTGGAGGTATACGGTACTTGTTCCCCACTTTACCCTCACGTCAGTCTTGTAGCGGACACAACGAGGCCACGTCCGGTGTTATATGACAGCAGGTCACACTCCAGGAAGAATAATAGCATAGGAGGCTGAAAAATCCACTTTGACTCACACGACTGCTACACACTGCGATTTGAGTTACGTTGCATATTCTGAGGCAAGAGAGGACATGTTACTCTGAGTTGAGTGTTCTGTAAATATGTGCCGTTTTCCTATTTGTTGTAGCGTGAGGTGGACTAAAAGTTTAAACTTTCCTGCGGGGTTGGAGGGATATGTGGTGAGTGTAGATAGGGTGGTGGGAGGAAGGGTGGGAGAGATGAAGGATAGGGCATGCTAGGACGGGGGTAGAGGAAAATAGAGAGGGATACAGGGGTAAAGGGAAAGGCAGATGAATGGCGGTGGTGATACGGAAGCTGGTGCATCAAAACATATTATGCAATTTTAAGTAATGTTCCTTGTCTTTGGAAACAAAATGAAATGCATGAATCATAACATCATTTCATCACTAAGACTTAAATTTTAAGGCCTGCATCGTGATACGTATATGGTGAAAATGATGATACAAACACAAACTCCCTCTTCTCCCTCCATCCCTCTTTCTATTCATTCATCGACACAGCCTCCGTCCCTCCCTTACTCATACCCTCATCCCCGTCCCTGACGCCCGTTCCTTCACCCTTTCTTGTAGTCGACGCTATCAGTGCGATTTATTCAGTCCTCATCATGCCTTAACGAATACGAAAACGTTTATCTTTGCAGTATTTTTTTGTTCAGAATAACATATTTAATCTCGTTTGAGAATATGTGATACACTTTGCGTAGCAGTTCTACAAAAAGACTTCATATGTGAAACTTAGAGATAGCCTCAGAAATTAACCTTTCATAGATATACGTAGTTACTTTCTTATTTCTATGGTAAGGTAAATGTACGGGCAGGCTGAGGTGCTGGGGTCGGGAGGGTCACCACCATCACCACTACCACCACCACCATCACTGTCGCCGCCGCCGCCCTCACCTCCACCGCCGTCACCAGAACCTGTTTTATTACCGCGTCAGACAGGTTTCCCGTGCGTCGCCCACCACTGCCGATAGTAAAATTAGTTTTTTCCATCCTTTTTTTCTGGCATTCTCAGCCGCTCCGCAATGCATCGGTGGATTATACGAGGGGCAGAGGCGAGCTGGTGGGCTTTAGAAGTTACATAACCAGTTTTTGTCAGATGGGATACGGGAACATCTGTATTTTTTTGACGACTTGCTTTTGCTCGAGACTAGTGTTAAATTTTAGGCTCCAGATATTGAGTGTGTGTGTGTGTGTGTGTGTGTGTGTGTGTGTGTGTGTGTGTGTGTGTGTGTGTGTGTGTGTGTGTGTGTGTGTTTGTTTGTGTGTACATTTTCCGTACATTTACATAAACGAGTAAAATATGAAGTTTTAGATTCTCCACATAAATTTAAACATATTATACCTCAAACTCTTTTGCATGTGCTGAGTGGATAGCAAGTGGGAAGGAGAAACTTGTGAAAATAAAAAGAAAGAAAGAAAGAAGAAAAAGGTAAATAAACCGTAAGAGAAAGCCACAACGGATAAAAAAAATAGAATAGAAAACGAACACCAGCGAGAGAGGGAGGGAAGAGATAGCGATACGTGTACATATGCGGCAGCGATAAAAATTAAGGAAACTACCACAAACAAGCAGCAGGCACGCACCGGGCAAACATCGCATGCAAACAAATCATCCCCTCCAGCAGCATTGGGACGGCGGGGTGGGGGCGGGGCGGGTCACAGTGGAGTGGGATGCGGTGTCCGGCGAGGCGTGGATGGGTGGGGCGGGGATGTATACAGTGATGCAGCATTAATCTAAACAAAAGCCGTTGTTTATTTCCTGTGAGACTGACACACACACATACTGACATACACACACAAACACACACACACACACACACACACACACACACACACACACACACACACACACACACACACACACACACACACACACAACACTTACACAAACCAAGATAAATGGCAAGGAAATGGTGTACATAGAAAAAAAATAGTGATATATAACAAAAAAAAAAAAAACACACACACACAAAATAAAACACGCATGCGGAGAAAATAGTGACACATCAAACCGTGGCACAAAACAAACAGAGACAAGACAGTGCGAGACAAGCAGGCAAGACAAATGCCAAACGCCAGGCGCATCCCATAAGGAACACCTAATAATAATATCACAGCGACAACAAAACTTAGAGGTCATTACTGACGACTCTGCCTTGGCTTCACCCGCTAACAAGACATCGTCACAGAACTCGGGGAAACACAGCAGACTCCTCGTTATATAAGACTAATAACTTCACTATAGGCAGGCTGTGAATAACATCAGTCTTATAATCACAGCCAGACGGAAACAGTGGAGGCAAGAACTCGGCTGTGGCACTGAGTAATGCCGGCAGTATATCGCAGCCCCGCCACGGTATATCACGGCAGGGAGAGATATATGACCAGAGTCGCAAAGTAATGAAGACGAATATTATGTGTGAAACTGAGGGACGGTCTGCGTGATGGCGTCCATAATGTAATACGGGTATCACTTGTAGCGGGTAATTTGGGGAGTTCCCGTCACGAACTGAATAGCTAACACCCCCCTTCCTCTCCTCCTCTCCCTCCCGCCCCACTCAACCTTGCCTCACCTCTTTTTATGGCCCCTGTAAAGACCACGTACTCACACAGCCAGGACGTCGACTGGCCCTCGCGAAGAAATGATGGGTGGTGGTTTGGGTTGGTGTGAGCGTCGTGCCAAGGTTAACTATCGCCACACCTACCAGCTTGACAGGAATGGCCCCGACACGTCAACGCGAAGTGTGTTCACTGCAAAATGTTACCTCTGAGGTTGTAAATATCATTTGTATTCAATTACAGGAGGCCAGAGTGGATAAATTCAGCTCTCCACCGGCGCCCCCGCAGAGGTGGAAAATGGCGAATATACGAGTCTTTGTCCCCGAGTAATCCTGCTTCTCATTCTGACTCGGTTGATCTTCTCCGCTTAAAGTTTTTGACAACCGTAACGTGGGAAAAATCTGGTATTTCTGATATTATTTTACATTTTGCTTATTCATATATGCAGATGTAATGCTGTAATGATTCCATTGGCCTTAGTTAAAGTAAGTAGGTGGCATTGAATACAGAATAATATGGAAAACAATAAAGTCTAGGGGAAGAAACTTTCAAAATAAAGACTTTGTAAAGTGCAAAGCCCAGACATTGATAAACACATTCCTTCCCTGTATAAACATCAACATTATAATGATAAGATTTATTGTTACAATGCGAGCAAGAACTCTATGAGCACTACCAAATAGGCCAAGACAAACATAGGAGAAGCAAAGCAAGCACAACATAAATAAACATCAACCATCACCACTTAAGAAGAGGAGAACACGAAGGACGAGGACGACAAGTAAGAGAACGACCAGTAGGAGGAGGAAGGAGCAGCGTCTTTCATTAAACATCAGTGTTTTCTTGGCTGTCGGGTAGCTGTGGTGGAAGGGGAAGGGTTGGCGGGAGGGTTGGTCAGGTGGCCGGTCTCTCGCGGTTTAAAATAAAATGGCACCAGCTTCTTGGGGGCAGATGAGCAAGCTAACACAGCGTTCCCTTGTAAGGCATCGCCTTGGGAGTCGGCCAAGAGGGAAGCGAGAAGTGCGTCTTAGATGGAAAGGGAAAGAGGGATTGGGCCACAGAGAAGAATGATGTTGAGAAGAAAACTGGATTTGTGGGAGATAATGGAAAGTACGACGTTTAGGAATGAATGGAGACAGTAGAAATGAGAAGGTGGTAATAATGAATAAAGGTGAAAATTTCAATGGTAGTTATAAAAATGTTGATAATGGCGAGAAGGATAATGGTTTTGTTGTTGATAATAATGGTAATGATAATAATAATAATAATGATAATAATAATAATAATAATAATAATAATAATGATAATAATAATAATAATAATAATAATAATAATAATAATAATAATAATAATCGTAATAATAATGAAAAGTAAAACGCAAAAATAATTCGACGAACAAAGCGGTGGAGGAAAATGGGTTAAAAAATAAAGGTAAAAGTGAATGTCTGTAAAGAAAGAAAGAGAAAAAAAAAGTGCTAAGGGAAGAGAAAGAGAAAATTAGAGAGCGAAACTTAGTAGAGCGAGGAGTGAAGGGAGAGAAAGTAAGCAACGGAGATGAAGAGATATGAACTAAAGAAAGATACCACAGGGATATCTAGTGCTGTAAATTGTATGCTAATTTTATTCTTTGTGTATAACCTATCTTGTTACCCATTTCATTTCAACCAGAGGCGCCTCTCTTTCTGCTTCCTCCCGCTGACAAAACATAATTCACAAGACCTGGTTTAATCTACATAAGTATCCGTATACATACCTAGAATGCGTAAATACATAAGCATGCATATTGTAGCGTAGTATTATTGTAACGTACTCCACTATAGTTTATCACCGTCGACACAGCGGGCAAACAAACAACCCGGCCCACCTTGCTTTATACCGGCACGCCAACATATGCTCTAATATTTTAATGAACTTAATGGTGGGGGGCAGGAGAGGAAAGGGAGGGAAAGCAATGGAGATGGCGCACCCTTAGTCTCGCCAGTATTCCCATATCCTTCCCTTAGACCGTCTCTCTCTTCCCTCCACTGTTGCCACAAGCCGTTGAGAGATACATTGTTGCTTACTTGGTAACACCTTTTCTTCAGGCGTGAGTTTTCTCAGATTCCTCTGTAATTTAGTTGTCGCCTTCATCATAGATTATTTCGTAATTTCAGAGTAAGTGTTGAAGCTGCGTACACACATTTATTGATTGATGGTTTGCTTGCACGCTCGGCCACCTCACCCTTAGCGCCGCGTTGGCAGGACTGTGTCAAGACAGAAGCACATGTACACGCTGCAGTGAACCAAGCAAACAGGCGAAGCACACGCCATTCAGGACGCGACATGCGATGGACGCACGCGCGCACAAAGACACAAACACATACTGTCATTAACATTTGCCTGTGTGGCACATAGGCGCGCACGTAGACGCAAGGTTTCTAGACATTTGTCCCTCAATTCTGGATAACTCTTATGATCTTTAAGGGAACTGGCAACCCAATGGGCCTTTTCCTTTCAAATTCTTTCTTGCCCTTGGCCAGTTTCCTCTCCTGCATAAACACACACACACACACACACACACACACACACACACACACACACACACACACACACACACACACACACACACACACACACACACACACACACACACACACACACACACACTAGTAACTATCAAATAAGAAATAATGAAACACACTCAACTAAAATCAAACAAGGATGGGTACATATAAATATCTTTGATCACTATCACTCACATGTTTACTCTGTGATCTTTCTGCGTCAAACTGCATCTGGATGGACTTCAACACATTTTCTTTCCCATTCACACCTTCATCCGTCACACTTGTTTAACACATGCCATTCTCGCAGATTATGTGATTATGTGGCGCTGCAAATGTTCTCTGATGTCATAATTTGTCATTTCCTCTTCGTCTGTGCATCAGTCTTATGTAAATAGGTACATGACGGCGTGCCTGTGTTGTAATGATAATTATCAGGGCATCATAAGTCTGAGTAAATTATCTCAGCGTGGCGGTGCGTCACTGAGAATTATAATGGATCAACTAGCTGGGGTTACAATTACCAGGTACGGTTGGCTCTTGCCTGGAATTATGTGCTTTACTACGCTCGGGTGAATTATCAGGAGTTATGATAAGCAGGTGTGAATAACTACCGCGGGAGGTTTATGTGGCTTCGTCTTGAGCAGTCAGATTGGTTTCCACAGCCAAGAGTCAATATTTTGTATTCATAGATTTTCTTCTCTTTGTCTATACCCATATTTACCTTGTTAGCTAATGTTACTGTGGGCATGGCATCTCTCGCTTCTGTGTTTTATTGAGCAAGGGAGAAATAAAAGAGGCACTTCCAGTTTCATCTTAAGATATCCGATTCATATCTTTACGAAGGTAGTTGAATAAAAGCAGGTTTTATATGAGCCGCCCTCGAATCTTGCCTGAAAATAGAATGCAGGTGATAGTAGGAATGTGTTTTATGATACCTTGTAAATTATAATGAAACAGGAAATGGCATCAACAGAATCACCAGATTGCACATGCACAGAGATCTCTTTACACACAAACCGTCCATTTGCACCTAATTTAGAAGTGCACTCCACTCTTTACGCTCTGCCGCTAGAGAGGCCGGCGTGAGGCACCGCGGGGCACCACACTTCACCCTCCCCTATATATTTAGAGGCAGCGTCCCGGGCCCTGGCGTGATTGACGAAAACACTCTTCATTATGTGGCTCACGCGGCGCTGAGGGTCGAGGTTTGGGTCGGGGCGGAGTGCTGTGGGGCGGGGCAGGACGGACCGGGGGGGATGTAGGGTGAAATAAAAGCTCAAACTTGTGGTAGAGATAATAAGTGGGAAGGAAGACAAGACATTCTTAGGAGAAAACTCGGCAAACTATAACTCTCAGAATTTTACCCATGCCGTCTGATGGAAAAACAACAGATATGATATTCTGATGAGAGTATCAAAATATCCCTAGACTTTTGTGTCTGCTCGAGGAACGTTAGAGTGCATATCGACTACCACTGCATATATTACGCATCCGTGTCCTGGTCTACCTAGCATGTTACTGGGAAAGATTCAGGGAGAGAAAATGGTTGTATAAGATAATATTTGTACACAATTCCTCCCGTTTTAGCTCATTAGCAGAAATAGATATGAAGGTCGATTTCAGTAAAGTGTTATCATGATATGGATATGTATGAGTATTAGTGCTCATGATACGAGACGTTCACACTGGCTCTGAACTTTTATGTGCGCTTGGAATGTGAGTGTGTGTGTGTGTGTGTGTGTGTGTGTGTGTGTGTGTGTGCGTGTGTAGGAGACTAGGTACACACACTCATTGAACACGTGCTGGCAGAAGGAGACGAGAACGTTTAAATTTGTAACAGCAGTGTGTTGCAGCCGCTTACTACTTCCTGATAAATGTTTTTTAAGTGACACTTAGCAAGTTATACTCACCTGCCTGGCCCTCTTCTTATTTCTTTATTCGTGTCCTTGTCTTTGCGTCTGTCTCTCTCTCTCTCTCTCTCTCTCTCTCTCTCTCTCTCTCTCTCTCTCTCTCTCTCTCTCTCTCTCTCTCTCTCTCTCTCTCTAGTTCTTATCTATAGCCGGTTAGATTCAGTCTTTTTATCACCTCGGTTTGCCTTCTTCCCTTCTTCCCCTCATCATATACACACACACACACACACACACACACACACACACACACACACACACACACACACACACACACACACACACACCGTTCTTCCTTCTTTCGTTGCCTCCATCTCTCCTTCCCTCCTTTCCTCTCTCCCTCTCTCCCTCCCTCTCTCCCTCCGCTCATGAATAATCTCCCTTGACTCTCTTCCAACCTCGCCTGCATCTCCGTAGGGCCAGGAATACACCCATCTTTTTGTCAGCCTCACGAGATGGCGGCGCCGGACCTGATGCTTGAACAAGGAAAGTGCGGGTGTTGCAACGTGGGTGTCGCAGCGTGTTCGGAACGAGGTATTAGAAATGCGTACGTTTGACTTGCGTGTTAGAAAATGGAAACTTTTAATGAATTACACGTAGAGGGAAGTGACTTATTGTTGGTTTGTAAGTGTGTTTTTGAGCTTTTTAATGGTTGATATTGTGTAAGTACGTCTCATTATTCTTTTCATTCGTAGGATTAGCGAAAAATTATACATATCTTGCTTTACTTGGGACTCACAATATCTGCTTCTGCATTATCCAGGATGTGAAGCTGCAGCGATCAGCTCGTGCGTATATGTCAGGCTTGAGGTGACAGAAATGAAACGCTAAAAGAGTAGAATCGTCCATCAGCCGAGCCCTGCACACACCTCTTGTCTCCCCTCCCCTCGTGCGCGACAAGGCACAGTTCCTGTAGTCAGTAATATACACAGCACGGAGATATCGTACTTCTTCAAACTTGCCTCCATATAAGTATATCAGCAGTATAATTTAAGCTTTGTCAACATATATAAAGTTACATAAGTTTCATCATCATCATATTTTAACGGTCTTCTTCTTCTTCTTCTTCTTCTTCTTCTTCTTCTTCTTCTTCTTCTTCTTCTTTTTTCTTGTTCTTGTTCTTGTTCTTGTTCTTGTTCTTTTTCTTTTTCTTCTTCTTCTTCTTCTTCTTCATCATCATAGTTTCCGTCTTATTCCTCCTCCTTCTTTCTCCTCCTCTTTCTCTTATTGCTACAGGTATTACTTTTTAGAGTCTTTGATCACCACAGAATCTCTCTCTCTCTCTCTCTCTCTCTCTCTCTCTCTCTCTCTCTCTCTCTCTCTCTCTCTCTCTCTCTCTCTCTCTCTCTCTCTCTCTCTCTCTCTCTCTCTCTCTCTCTCTCTCTCTCTCTCTCTCTCTCTCTCTCTCTCTCTCTCTCTCTCTCTCTCATCTTTTCTCTCACTCTCTCTTTCCACTTTTCTTTACTTTCCACCTCTTTCTTTTCCCTCATTCCATTCCTTTTCGCTTCTTTACTCACCGCCAATCTCTTTCATACCCTCCCATCCTCCTCCACTTAATTTCATCTTTCTCATTCCTGTGTTCATGTTATTCCATCTCCTCTTCCCTCAGTTGATTTACCTCCTCTTCCTCCTCCTCCTCCTCCTCATGCTCCTTCCTCCTTCCTTCTTCCTCCTCTCTTCCATCTCCTTCGCTATCCTTCTCTCCCCTCTGGTCCTTCCTCTTCTTTTTGCTCCATTCCTTCGTCATTACTTTTCTATTTCTTGACAGTATTTGATCTTTACTTTTCGTCTTCTCAACACCCCTTTCCGTCCTGCTCTCGCCGTGCAGCTTTAGTTTCATATCTTTGTCCTTCCCTTCCTTCATTTCTCTCTCTCTCTCTCTCTCTCTCTCTCTCTCTCTCTCTCTCTCTCTCTCTCTCTCTCTCTCTCTCTCTCTCTCACATACAACAGGTCCTCCCTATCCTTCCCTTCCTGTCCTTACCCCCGTCCTTCCTTCCTCCCCCCTCCTCCTGCTTCGTCATCCTGCCCCGCCTTTCACCATCCTTCTGTAGACTCAGCCGTGTTTACGAGGCCGTGTAAATTTGAAAATAATTGGGGGAAATGAGCAACAAACGTCATCATTTACGTTATAAGATGACGGAGGGAATCACTGTCCCGTCAGGAGGCGGTAGGTTAAAAAAGCGTTTCTCTATTTACATAATTATGGAAAAATGATATGCAAATTTTTACGGTGACTTTAGTGACGGAGGGACATGCTTCACCCTTTCACCCCCACCCATGCCACTCTTCCTCCTTCCTCCTGCTCTCCTCCCTTTCCTCCTGAACTGCAAGGGTGTGCGTGGGGTCAGGGGGTGAGAAGGTCGTCGTGGTGTGTCAAGGTGAGGGCAAGTACCTCCTCCGGGTCTGTTTATCGTTCGCACGAAAGTAATCGTCATGTGGAAGTCATTTTCACCTGATTTGTATGTATGTTTATGTCGTTGATTTACATATGTGAATGCCCCTTCCCCTCCTTTCCATCTTTTTTTTTTTCCTACTTCTTTTAATTTCGAAGAAAGATTTGACGACATGCATCATATCTCCTTGATTAGCTTCCGTTTTTTGTCCGTCGATAAGTTTTGCGTGTTTTTTTTTTTTTTTTTTGTCGAATAACTTAAACAGAGGATACTTTATGGGGCTTCTTGCAATTTATATTAACACAGCAATTTTCTTAAGTGATGTCTCAGTCTCCTAACGCACCTTTGTTCTTCGTACCACGTCCACTTCCTCTCCACACTGCATCCACGCACTTCACACTCCATCCACCGTCTCACCCCGTATTCATAGTTCCTCCACCCACACATGAACACCACTTTCCCTCCAGAACATCCCTACGCCGTGTCTTCCTTGTCGCATTACTATAATCAACTATGGCGTACCACTTCATTCCTCACACCTAAGGAAAAAACACTTCAAGCTGTCTTCATTTTGCAGCATAACTCCCTCCTCCCTTAGCTCACAGTCCTCCTCCCCACCCTCCTCTTCCTTTTCCTCTTGTTTCTCCTCCTCACCTCCACTACCAACTCTACTTCCTTCTCCTCCTTCTGCTGCTCCCTTTCCTCCTCCTCCCCTCGTCCTCCACTGTGTCTCTCCCTCTGTGCTATACCTCTCTTCTTATCTCTTACCTCCCCCTCCCCATCCGCTCATTCTTCTCCTCCCCCACCTCCTCTCCCCACTCCTCCACCTACCACCTTGCTCCCTTGGCCCCAGACAGTTAAGTTATGGCGACAAGCTTAACTGCGTTGTTACTAATCCAAGAGGCGGCAGTATAGGCGGTCAGAGCCTTCTCGCTGCTGCATGGGCTTGGCTTGGAGGCTCCCATCCAAACCTTCGCGTCCTCCCGCCCGCACACGCCCCGTGGTGGTAGTGAGTGGTCGTTGTAATGGGTGAGGCGAGGGTAATAGGCGTAGGGGGTTTAGTTAAGGGGAGGGTTTGCGGTTGATTAAGGGTGGTAATGGGGAGGGGAGGGGGAGAATGGTAATCGTGCAGTGTTGTGTTGGTTAGTGTGATAGTGAGCGGGAGGGAGGTAAGGGGGGAGATAATTGGGAATGACTGTTTAGAGGTATTACGGGCGGCGGGGAGGGATGCTGCTGCTGTGACGATGGTTGATTAGAGGGTCATCGGTGTGTGTGTGTGTGTGTGTGTGTGTGTGTGTGTGTGTGTGTGTGTGTGTGTGTGTGTGTGTGTGTGTGTGTGTGTGTGTGTGTGTGTGTGTGTGTGTGTGTGTGTGTGTTCTCTCATTCGGTATGACGTTCCTGAGGTGATAATAGCATGTCGACTCTCTACTGATGGTCAGGTATCGCCGAGTTTCTGGTTTACGAGAAATTAAGGAGATGGGAGACAAGGGATATCGCCGTCCGTAAGAGGTGATGCTGACAGAGAACGCAATAAAAGGGAAAATTGTTATGAAATTAAGGGTAAAACAGGACATAACCAAGGAGAGAGGGAAGTAATCGGAGCAGAGGAAAAGGAGAGGAAGAACATACTGGGAGAAGGATGGTTTAGGAGATTCATCTTCAGAACAATGAGAGCGTTGAGTTAAAGGAGATGAGGGAGTGACGACTACCCGAAGGAACAAAGACCGATTTTATGTTCATTTTAAAAGCTGAGAAACAAACGCGAAGGACACTGACAGAGGAGCGACCACCAGGACTCCGTGTACTGAAGATAAAAGGCCTGTGATGGATGGCAGAGTGTTGCAAATATTGGCGCTGCAACACGGCTTCATTGAATTGAGGATGTAGTCATGGAGGAGTCAGCCCAAGAGCTTCCTGCGTGTATCCTGCGAGGGAAGTGCTCTCTCGACAGACTGATAATATAATAGTTTAGCGTTGGGGGATTGTCCTGAACATTAGTGAAGACGACGATGATGATGATGGTCAAGTTGATGGTAATAATAATAATAATAATAATAATAATAATAATAATAATAATAATAATAGTAATAATAATAACAATAATAATAAAGAGTAATAACGACAACTACAGGAACAACACAGTAAAAGAAGTATAACATATATTAATTTTGTGATAAATAATAGTAATAACATGCACGTGTGTGTGTGTGTGTGTCTGTGAGAGAGAGAGAGAGAGAGAGAGAGAGAGAGAGAGAGAGAGAGAGAGAGAGAATGTGTATGTGAGTGAGTGACTGCTTACGTGGGCGTGTGTGCGTGTTGGTGTGCGTGAGCGAGGTTGCATGGCTAGGCGGTGGATAGATGGTGGTTAGTTAGATGGTTTCGTATCCTGTCCGTTAGTTGACTGCTCGGTTGATTGGCTATCTGTCTGGATAAGTAGATAAATGGATGGCTGGTTGACTAGCTAGCTAGTATTTGGTTGGCTGGTTCGCTGCTCTAGTTGGAAGTTTTCTGACTATCTGACTAGGTAGCTGGCCGGCTTGGGTTGGCTAGATAGCTGGCTGGCAAGTTGGTTGGTTGTGTGGCTGACTGACTGGGTAGCTGGCTGGCTGCCTGCCTATCTCCTTGGCTCTGTCTCTGTTTGCCTACTTGCCTACCTGTTAGCCCACCTGCTCTGTCTGTGAGAGGCAAGGAGTGGGAAGGTGTGTTGTGGGTGGCCGCAGAATCTGAACTCTTGATTCGAACATAGTTTGCATCGTCAATGGGAATGAGCCATCGGTCTGGCTATTCTGCAATTCGGAAAGTATTATTTTTTTTTTTGTATGGGAAAGGCATACCTGATCAAACTAGGCTGGGCTGAAGAGGCAACTAATGGGGGTAATAGAAAACAATGGGGTGGTCCTTCTTGTAGACATATGCCTACCATTATTTTACATCACAATGATAAGAATAAAACCTTAAGGAGGAGAAGACTTTCACCAGTACAAAGACTTAGCAGTGGGTGGAGTACTGATACAAGGTTTATTGTATATGTGTGTGTGTGTGTGTGTGTGTGTGTGTGTGTGTGTGTGTGTGTGTGTGTGTGTGTGTGTGTGTGTGTTTGGTGGAAGAGGGATGAAGCGTGGGTGTTTCTTAGAGCCCTCAGAAGGCATTAACTTGGGAGTCGGTGACGGCTCGTACACCACCTGCGCGGCGTGTTTATGAGGGAGGAAGGGTCGCGCCGCCACGCTGTGCAAAGAAAGTCTGGTGCGTGCCGTGTGATCAGTGCTTCCCGTGTCCCTGGTTGCTTAAGAGTCGAGAAAATGGTACACAAAAGTTCCTTCGTATATTGGCAAGAGACTAAGGTGGGTGAGGTGATGCTTGCTCTGCGGCGAGAACACACAAGTATACGAAAATTTATCCCTAACATACATTTCGCTGTTAAGTTTAGGCACACATCTTAGTAGGTGTAAATTTTCATATGCTCGCTTATGCGTACGTGTTACTAGATATATACACTTAGGCGCGCTCATATGTTCATATATGCAAACACGCACCTACAGTGAATTCAGATGCACACATGATTACGTGCATATAAGTTTTCTGCTCACTCACATTTCTTCTCGCGGGAACTACATCCACACTCACACTCACACTTATACAGAGACTGGAGGTGCCCACAGGCCTTAAAAAAAAAAAGACCAAGAGAGACCACCTTGCGCACCACTACACACCCATGCATGCGCCTTCTTAACACACGAAGAAAATATCCAATAAAATAATAGCTTGTCCCCGAGGGCTATAATTACACAAACGAATTTCAGCATCTGGAGTAATATCTGGTGAGGTCATAACTCTGCTCTATCCGACACGATAAAACCCACACCGAGTCCCGCGGCGGCCCCGACCACAGCCACCACACGCACGCATCCAGAACACGCACCCACAGACAAAACTCTCGCACAGACACGCACGCATTTCCACCACCGCCACCGCCACCACCACCGCCACACAGACACATTCACACCACGCACGTATGGACAGGATTCACGTATAAACGAACAAACTCGCATGCAGTGTACAGACAAAACTCAGGCAGACAAAATTTTCGCAGAAATATAATATCAGCACTGTAACCTTGCCTGCATAGATAACACACACACACACACACACACACACACACACACACACACACACACACACACACACACACTCTCTCTCTCTCTCTCTCTCTCTCTCTCTCTCTCTCTCTCTCTCGTCTGATTCTTCGCAAGACCCCCAAATGTATATTCCCATCAACATGTTTGAGTTATACGTTATTTCTTTGTGGCTGTAATTTCCCTTTGAGCAGATATGTTGTGGTTCTTGTTTGGTTATTGTTTAGCATTGGTTTCTAACTATTCATGGGTTTATTTATTTATTTTTTTCTAGTTCATTCAGAAATATCTCACCACGACATTACCATTTTTCTCTTTATTTTATTTTAACTGTACTAATTTTGGGTCTTGTAGGGAGGAAAGGAAGGGCGAATGCAGAAATAAGTGTCTGTAGAAAGGGAAGGGTCGTGTTGGAAAATAAATATAAAGGAAAAGAAAGGGAATTAAAACATCAACTAAACAATGAACTTTTTAAGTGAAGCATATCGGAACAATACCAACCGGATATTGAAAACATTTCCTTACCTGAAAAAAAGGAAAAAAAACAGAAACACGATGAAACTGCGAGTGAGTTGTGGACAAATACGCAAAAACACAAACAAAATAATGTCGATAATGCAATAAGTTTACGTAAAAAGAGTCACTGTTGGGAGAGTGGTGGGTGCGCGGTGGCTGTGAGATGGTGGTGGCGAGGCGGTTGTCGTCGGGAATCGAGTTTCCCCAAAGGTGAACACAACGGACCAAAAGACTTCGTACAGGACACACTACTGAGGGCCTAGTGCTTTTGGGTGCTCTTCGCTGCCCTTTGGAAGTGAGCGTAGCAACCAGTTGATCCTCTGCTCTCTTTCCTCTCTTTACTCTCTCTCTCTCTCTCTCTCTCTCTCTCTCTCTCTCTCTCTCTCTCTCTCTCTCTCTCTCTACTCTCCTAAACGCGGCAGCCAATCGATCCCTCTTTGCTGAGCCCAGAGGCGTTCTGCTCTCTCTCTCTCTCTCTCTCTCTCTCTCTCTCTCTCTCTCTCTCTCTCTCTCTCTCTCTCTGTGTGTGTGTGTGTGTGTGTGTGTGTGTGTGTGTGTGTGTGTGTGTGTGTGTGTGTGTGTGTGTGTGTGTGTGTGTGTGTGTGTGTGTGTGTGTGTGTGTGTGTGTGTGTGTGTGTGTGTGTGTGTGTGTGTGTGTGTGTGTGTGTGTGTGTGCGGGCGCTCGCGCGTGGCTGGCTGGCTAGCAGGCTCACTGCTGGTCGTCTGTGTCTGTGTCTGTGCGTGTGTGTCTGTTTATCTGTGTGTGACTTTCTGACTGTCTGTATCTCCGTTTGTTCATTTGTCTGTTGTAATCTCTCTCTCTCTCTCTCTCTCTCTCTCTCTCTCTCTCTCTCTCTCTCTCTCTCTCTCTCTCTCTCTCTCTCTCTCTCTCTCTCTCTCTCTCTCTCTCTCTCTCTCTCTCTCTCTCTCTCTCTCTCTCTCACACACACACACACACACACACACACACACACACACTCACACACTCACACACACATGGGATGGGAAGAAAACTATATAGTGGGTGATAGATAGGGAATGTTGGTAAAGAGAGAACCACGTGGAAGAGTAATATGATAAAAATTAAATATATTTACAGTCAAACGATATTCTTAATCAAATGTATGAATATTTAATTATTTATACATAAGAGAAAGATAGAAAAAAAATCCTAGGTGCTTTAGTTTTAATCATATGTTGTTTTCTGTGCAGATGTAAGTGACAACATTACTTGTACATCTTCTATACTTAGAAAGTAACTGAATATTACCATAATGATTAAGTAAATCATATTTACCGTCACCATGTACAGTACATAATCATTACTAGATAATAGTAACACATAATAAAATTGTATTAAAAGACGTAATGCATATATAATTTTTGTTCTTTGTTTGAAAGCTGCCCAGGTTTATAGCAGCTGTCTTTTCACATCGCGTCTTTTCTATGGTGTAGATATAGTGGATATGTGACTCATCCCAGTGTGACTGAACTGGCTGCCTTAATTTCCGTGCGCTGTGAGAGGTGGGTTAGGGTGGGCCAGCAAGCCGGGGTCTGGCCCGCGGCCCCTCGCGGCCTGCCTGCCGGAGACACGTCCACACGGCCGCCTAACTAATGAGTTGGTCAGTGAGAGGACTGCTACCGATCCCTCACCTTCATGCCCAGATAAAGGGGGTTGTGCGCCAATACTTTTTGGATCAGTAAATAATGAATGCGTTATGTACCCGATATGGGAAGTATGTAGCCCTGTCAGTGATGGACGGCCACTCTTAGCCACCATACGCATAAATAGGAATAGATAGATACCTTAAATGTTTTATATGTTTCTTTTATACAAATTATATATATATATATATATATATATATATATATATATATATATATATATATATATATATATATATATATATATATATACACACACACACACACACACACACACACACACACAGAAGTATAATGGCTAGGCAACTCAAAAGGACCTCCACAACACTATTGCTCACTCGTCGCTCGGTGGGAGGCATGCTTCATTTTGTTACCCTCCTCGGGTGTTACTCACTCAATAAATACCTATTTTTACAGCATAAATCGCAATTCATTCGTTGAAAACTTTCCTCCGATCACTAACTGCATACACTTGGCAGTATTTGTGAGCCCTCTGTAGTGATAAAGAAAACGGGATGGCATTACAACAACACATACTGAATCCAAGCTCGCGTCATCTACCCGCCGTCGCCGCCTCTCCCGTGCTGCCATAGGGTGAGGCGTCTCGTGTTATTTATAAACGAGATCTCTGTGCCGGTACTTGGGATGGCCGGTTGAAAGCACAGCGGAACACACGCCGACATTACTCTCGCCCGAAACAATGGACAGGAAGGCATCTTATCCCATTGTTGTAGAGTTTAATTTAATAACTTGTCCCGTGACGGCGGTTATAAATCTTTCCGCTCTGCGAGAGAGATAGAGAGAGACTTCACAAAACACAACCTTAATGAATCAGCGTGAGCGATGGCTGCTGGGGAGTAAGGTGCCTTACGGGGATGGTAGCGTTACTGTCACTCCGGAGACGAGACATTTCCGTGCTTACTTCATATACGGCAGCGAGATGGAATAATAGTCTTGACGTGACCGACTAGACACCATAAAGGTGGGTGAGCGGAACCACACACACCCGGCCTATGGTCCCGGGGATTGGTTGGTGTAATTTAAAGGGGAGGGGCTTGAAGGTCCTGTCAGGAAGTGTGGATGGCTCCTGACCAATCACCGCTGTTTATTCTCCGCCTGGAGGGAATCCAAACTGCCATCTTTTCTGACCTCTTTATTGGAGAAAATGGGAGATGCCTGGGAAATGGTAGGCCTAAGTCAGTATTGACCATTTTCCTTGAGCGGGAAGTCGCTAAGTTATGGAGGCCGGGTAATGGCGGGCTGATGACTGCTTGGTGTTAGTGTTTGTGCTAGGAATGTGTGTGTGTGTGTGTGTGTGTGTGTGTGTGTGTGTGTGTGTGTGTGTGTGTGTAGGCTGAGGTCGGCAGGACAGCTGTGTGGCCCGAGGAATGTTCCCACGCGGCCTCGAGTGTCGCGTTGGTGGTGAAATATTGCAAGTGGTGTTGTGTAGCGTGTTACTCCTTCTCTGCCTCCATTTGTTGTGTTATGATATGGATGCATATTGATGTGGTGCATCTTGCATGCTGGTACGCCCATAGCTTATAGATTGAATAATGTAGTAATATCGATTTTATTTTTTCTGTTCACGTAAAATTCAATAGAAAATACATTGACCTTTATTTTCTTATTTTTATTTGTTTTTTCCTAGTGCTCGCAGTAACAATTAATTGTATTTTTAATTCCATAGCAATGTGTTTTTTGCCTAGAGTTTGTATTTTATATTGGGAAAATATATAAAATGAGGAGGTTTATCCTTAAATATATACGTTTTGATATAATATTGATTTCAGATAAAGAACTCCCGAGATTTGATTGCAGATTGTATTGCAGCTGAATCTTCTTCACACAGCACTTTGTTTTTTATTCTCCCACCAAATCTTCACAGTATATCTTTTCTCCTAACATTCCAGATAATATCCAGGCAGGGCAGGAGAGCGGCCTCTCACTCACCTGTTCATATTTCTTGTGCATGACGTATTTATGTAATGTGTACCACTAAAGGTCACCGGGTCACCACCAACACACCCTTATTGAAGTGTCTTAATGTGCTTATCTTAGGGAGGGAGCGTCTGTGGCGTGCTTTCGAACCATTCTTGTTGTTTGCTCTTAGCTTTTAGAGATAAGTTAATCCTTTTAAGCATACTTATTTCATACGAGCTTTTTGTAGATATATTTCCTCGTTGAAGGTAAAGTGGGAGAAGTATTCTTAACCCTTACTTCACCTTCGTTTCCACTGGTGTAGTCGTTTATTGTATTGATTATGTTTAAGTGTGCGCTACTTCCATTACTCCTAATTTGATAATCCATTGCCTCGTATATCTTTCTTCGCTATTTCTCTTTTCTCCGGGTTATCTCGTGATCACTATAATATTTGTTACACACTCAAGAGAGAAATATGACTTAACAGTAAATAGATTGGGTAGCATCTAATATTTTTCAGAAATTTCACGTCTTGAGTCTTTACTTTTTTGCGGATAGAATAGAAAGAGAAGAAAGAAAACGGGAACATTGAAGTGGTGGGACAGAAAGAGGAGGAGGAGGAGGACGAGGAGGAGGAGGAGGAGGAGGAGGAGGAGGAGGAGGAGGAGGAGGAGGAGGAGGAGGAGGAGAAGGAAGAGTAGAGCGATAAGAGGCGGAAGAGAAGAAAAGGGAAAGGAGAACGAGGATAAGGAAAGGAAGAAGAACCACTTGAGGCTGACTGGTAATAGCCGCAGAGAGGTTGAGGTCCCGGGGCAGGCAGACTAACATGCGTTTTACGGCCCAAAAGACTGGCTTTAGCACTCACTCCATCACGAGGGGCGAGCTTTTAATTGAGTTAGAGGCTGAAGGTTAAACAAACACATACAAGGGGTGGAGGAACTCTGGAGTAGGAAGGAAGAGTAGAAGAGGAGGCGGGGAGACGAGAGAGAGAGAGAGAGAGAGAGAGAGAGAGAGAGAGAGAGAGAGAGAGAGAGAGAGAGAGAGAGAGAGAGAGAGAGAGAGCGGCAAAAGAGTCGAATGAGATCAAAACCTCCGGAGCTGATTAATCCTGCTCCTCATTTCCCCGGCGTGTCACTGCTTCACTTTCAATGTGTCTCTGGGATGTGCAAATATATGGCATTCGTATCTTCACAAGCACCTTCAGAAGCAATATACTTACAATGTGCTCTCTCTTTGCCTTTGTGTTGAGAGTGCTCGCAGGAGTTATTGTGGGCGATGATGTTGTCGTCGACAGAGGGTGTGGTGACCGCCAGTTGAGAGGGTTCATCAGCTTCCTGCGCCACATAAACAAGGAAGGTCTGGGAGGTTCTTGGCAATCGAGGGAGGGAGGGACGAGTAGATGGCACGGAGGAGGCGGTGGGCGGAGGGGTGAGGAGAAGGTAGAGAGAGGCTGATGGTGTGGAGGGGGTATAGGTGCGAGGTCTGGGTGATGGTTAAAGCCCCGGTGGGTGCCGAGGAAGCAGGAGTTGGGTACAGATTGGATAGATAAGTTTTTTAATCTTATGAAACGAGGAGTATTTCTTTATCATTGACATAATTGTGAGTTGGCCTCCTTGCCTGTCAGTCTATGTAAGGATAGTCATAAAGATCAACTATCGATATTAGATTCCATACGTTAGATAATTGAAGACTGCCTACACCACAAGGACAGAGTAAGGCTATTCCGGGAGGTGTGTCCCTTACTAAAATTCCATCCATGATCCCAAACCCTTTAGTATGGGCAGTATCAGTTTGGAAGGACGGGACCATAGAGGCTAATAAAGTTATCAGAACTCTTGCGGAATCCTTAGAGTAGAGACTCTTTGTAGAACTGATTTATTATTTCACAATTAATTCTCAACTAAATGTATAGGAGACGCCTTAAGGTAATGAAGAAAATATAGAGTTAGTGAGGTTACCAATGAATGCACTGGAAGGACTATTTCGTCTGGTCTTGTGGAGATCAGAATAGACTAACGCGGCTATTTACAAGTAGGGGAGTTAATTAAGTACGAGTCTTGTAAATTTCTTAAAGAGAGAAAGAGAGAGAGAGAGAGAGAGAGAGAGAGAGAGAGAGAGAGAGAGAGAGAGAGAGAGAGAGAGAGAGAGAGAGAGAGAGAGAGAGAGAGAGAGAGAGAGCGGGGACACAGTAGCTTAAAGATGAGGAAGACGGTACCAACTTATTTGAGGGGAAGCGGCGGTGTGGGAGGAGGGTAGCCGAGACCACGAAGGGGATCTGGTAAATGAGGAAGACATTGCAAAAGAACACACCTGAAAAGTAATTAACAACATATGAAAAGGCTAAATTATGGAACAATGAAAGGGTAATAACCTGCATACCTCTAAAAGTGATAAGGAAAACCCAGGAGGAAGTCGAGTGGCCTTTAGTTTGGACGTCCCGGCCTGTCTTTTAATGCTTGACACATTGCTAATTTATCCCCTAATAACAGGATTGGCTTGTATCAATATCCGTAGAACACAGAAAGACAAGCGAACACTCACCCACCCAGCCACCACACACACACACACACACACACACACACACACACACACACACACACACACACACGAGTGCCCAGGTGCGCGTTGTGAAGAGAGTGGGCCAGGAAGGAGGAAGGAGGAGGAGGAGGAGAAGGAGGAGGAAGATGAAGAAAAGGAAGGTTGGCATGCTCAGGTGGTGGGTGGAGTGAGTTTCGAACAGCAAGTGGGTGGATCTTTACTCCTGATATTCTCTCTCTCTCTCTCTCTCTCTCTCTCTCTCTCTCTCTCTCTCTCTCTCTCTCTCTCTAAATAATTTCACCATAATCAATTCATCTCCCTTAAATAGAGAGAGAGAGAGAGAGAGAGAGAGAGAGAGAGAGAGAGAGAGAGAGAGAGAGAGAGAGCAAATCACTCACTAGAACGGGCGTGTGTTTTAAGGGCGAGGCCACAGCTGGTGCGAGGTGCGGGCGTGCGGGTGTATGAATGGTGTGAACGACAGGGTTACCGAGTGTAGGCTGCGGGGGAGGTGTGAGGAGGGGGTGTTGGGGGCGTGTGGGTGAGGGGGGGAATTACACAGACCATAGAACACCCTTAATGACATTCTCTCTCTCTCTCTCTCTCTCTCTCTCTCTCTCGTCCTCGTTTTCATTCTTGCGCCGCTCTTTTATTATCTTGCTCTTGTTCTCTTCCTTACTTCTTCGTACTCTCTTTTCCTTTCTCCTCTTC
The DNA here is from genome assembly GCF_017591435.1 of Portunus trituberculatus. Classification (NCBI taxonomy): domain Eukaryota; kingdom Metazoa; phylum Arthropoda; class Malacostraca; order Decapoda; family Portunidae; genus Portunus; species Portunus trituberculatus. Next base: position 10,664,668 of record NC_059303.1, on the reverse strand, counting down.
TCTGCTCTCTTCTCTTCTCATTATCTCTCTCTCTCTCTCTCTCTCTCTCTCTCTCTCTCTCTCTCTCTCTCTCTCTCTCTCTCTCTCTCTCTCTCTCTCTCTCTCTCTCTCTCTCTCTCTCACACACACACACACACACACACACACACACACACACACACACACACACACACACACACACACACACACACACACACACACACACACACACACACACACACACAGGGAGAGGCACAGAGTGCTACACAAAGAATGTGTCCTCAGTCATTACAGTGTAATGAAATTTCATAGCACAAAGATGTACAGTAATATGGAACTAATGCTGTGGAGGACAAAAAGGACGATAGAGCGAGGGAGGAAAAAGCAGCCTTATTAGTGCGTGTAGAGATGACATGAGATGAGCCTCAGTCACCACGTGATGGAGAACCGATGCCTCTCTCCTTGTGTTAAAAGTCGCAAGAATTAAGGGTAAAAGCTGAGCCAGGAGGAGAAGAGCCAAGTAGCAACGTCAGGGTTCCAACTCAGCATCTTCTTCACTAATGCTTTGAATCGGCTGAGTCATCAATCTCTCTGTGTTCTCTTCTAAAGCTCACGCCTGTGTGAGATGTTTAGAATGTGGTTTAACTCGCTCAGAAACAAGGTCGCCCATATTGAGGCGAGGATGTCATGTTCAGGTGTCGAAAACCAAGGAAGGATGTGCTCGTTCTTTACAAGTTGTGCAGTGCTGATCGGTAAACATTTTTAAAGGTTTTCTTGTGCTCCCCATAATTTTTGACGTATATATAGGTTCTTACACCATCGTTTCATAAACCGGTCCACTTTCCTTGCATTTCCTCCAAGCAAGGTGACACTGCATTTCAGCATTGAACCTTGACCGGTAATGAATATGGTTGCGCATAATCCTAATTCATATGCGAGGATCCAGGTTCAGTAGGCGTGGCAGGGGAGAGCAGGGTAGTCCAGTAAGCCAGCGGAAACACCCTGCCAATGGAGTGAGAATAGCGAGATGCTGGGCGGCGCATTACGGTTATCCGTGGGAGTAGGTCCGATGGGGTGTGGGGCTTTGTGGGAGCAAGACTGGCGGAGAACCATAAGCCTGGTGGAGGAGATGGAACAGCAGTAGGCCTGGGGCTTGGTAGTGATGAAGAGGGATGCTGTTAAACGAGGTCTCTAAATTGAGGAAGTTTGAGCAAAGAATTATGGATATAATAACGGAGAGGAAGCCCTGGCGGTAGGCTGTGCTTACTGCATGAATATGTGTCTTATCTCCCACATTAGGCCTAACCATGGGAAAAGAAGTAGTGGTGATGTAAGCCTGCCTGTAGGCCTTGCACGCGTGACACGATGCAGCGGGACTGATATCACAGCCCCGGTAGGAGTAGGCGTGGTGGTGCAGTAGGCCTGGTGGTGTGGAATAGGCCCAGGAGTAAAGCGGGAGGGGAGTAGGCCTGGCTTGGAAGAGTGGGGCGGGGCGGTGTCATGCGGGGAGTGGTGTAGGCCGGGCGTCATGCAGCAGCAGGTGGAGGAAAAGGAGGGAGGGAGGGCCGGGGGCGCGGCCTGCCAGCGTCACGCCCCCGGGCTGCCAGGGCCCGCCCCCACGTGCGCCGGGCCTGGCTGCCGCCGTTGCGTGGCTGGGGGACCTGGGCTCACCGTCACCATTCGGCCAGTGTGCGCCAGCCAGCCAGCCACCACCGAGAATCGCGCGTGTGTGTGCGAGTCGGCCGGTCGTGACGTCACTGTTACGGAGCTAGTTCTTCCCGCGGACTCCCGTCTCAGTCACAGTCGTCCTGCGGCCGTGTGACGCAACCCATCCTCATTGGCTGCTTCTGCCTTTCCGGGCCGTCCTTCATATGTTTACACATAGCGACTGCTATGAGCAAATTTAATCCGGCACATGGTGTGGTAGCGCGGGTAAAATTTACAATTTGAAAATCGTTGTGGTGTGTTGGTGGTGATCACGTTGTGCTACTGGACCTTCAGTTGGTGCTTGGTGTTGGTGGAGTGAGTGTGTCAGTAGGTGCTTGTAGTGTGTTGCCTTCATAACCACAACCATGAACTCATACTTCGAACAGGGTGGTTTTTACGGCGGCGGCTCCGGCGGGGACCAGGCATACCGCTTTCCTTTGGGCCTCAGCGTGAGTCCTTATGGGCAGCCAGCACCACGTCAGGATGGCTACGATGCTTCAGCAGCCTCCTGCAAGTTGTATGGCACGCCCCAGGACCACATGACGCCAAATCCTTTCAAGGTGGATTGCGCCAAGGACCAGAATGGCTATGGTATCAGCAAAGACATGACGGGAGGCTGGGGCCCCACGGTGCGCCCCGCCTGCACACCCGACCCTGTGGTTGCTCGGGGGTACCCACCTGACCCCAGCACCTCACCGCGGGACCGATCCTCACACGTGGGCACCTGGAACACCTGCGGGATGACTCCCGTGACCCAGCCCCACCAGCCTCCTCAGCAGCCGCCTCAGCAGCAGACCAACAACCAGATGAACCAGCCGCCCTCCAACACAACCTTCTACCCCTGGATGGCTATAGCAGGTACGTGTCACGCGACGTCACCGGTGAGGTGTGGGAGGCGGCGGCAGTGTTGATGGCTGGGTACTGTCATCTGTGGGGCAGGTGCCAGGTGTTAATACAGCTGTTGCAGCCCGCACGGTGTCAGGCCCGCCCATGCACCTGTCTCGCCTCGCCTGTCCTCCCTCTATGCTCTGTTATCTTTTTAATTGGTATATTCTCACGACGGGGAAAAAAATCATGTAAAACTCGGTAGTATTTTAATATCTCGACCGTTGCAACATTTAACACTCGTAGTTCTCATTTACGTGAATTATCCAGCGTGTCTATCTTCAGTAACACAGTGAGATAATCAGGATGAGGCTTCCACAAGGAAAAAAAGCTAGTTAAACTTACATTTAGCTGCGGGGGTCGCGGCCTCCCCTACTGCGTTCAATCTCCCACCAAAGAGTAAGACCAAATTAGGTGTTGGGAAAGAGGAAAGCCAGCGGTAATTTACTGTCTCATTTTAGAGTGAAAAAAGTAAGGAAACAATTACTGTAGCAAAAGAAACCAGTAAGAATAATACTTATTATTTCAAACGGAAGTGAAAGAATAATTTGTTTCATGTGCCTTCACCAAAAATCAGTGTGCACGAATTTCTGCAATCCGGTCACGGAGTGCAGCACAAGTGACGTGTGAGTCGTGATAAAAGTGAAACCAAGTGGTGAAAGTCAAAGCAGAAAAAAAATCTGAAAATACAAAAAATGAGACATTTCTTTGAAAAAAAAAGTGTAGTGCCTATTTTTTGTCGGTCCAGTTTGTGATGTGTGCTTATCAACTCAAAGAAATCTCAAAGTCCACGGAAAATAAGAAAGCTTGAAGTGCTGTGCTAAACAAATGTGATCTTAACGATTGCGAGTGTGAACGTAAAAAGCAAAGTCCAAAGAACGACAAACACAGAAATAAAACGCATTCCCACAAAATGTAAATCAGTGTAGTGAGAAACATTGTGGATATGTGGAAAAAAAAAAGAGAACCAAGTAGAAAAGGAAGGAAATAAACGAGAACATTAATTTGTAGTGAATAAGTGAGAGAAACAAGTAGCACAGTGTGAGTAGTGCCTGGCCAGTGACGGGTGAAGGACTGCGGAATGACGGCACCGACTGACCACCAAAACGTGCGGCAAGTGTCTGAGTGGTGGCGATGGACATCCAGAGAGAGTGGCGGCGGCGTAGGTGCGCGCGTAAAATATGAGCCATGCGTAGGTTGCCATAAATTAAAAGGGAGAAGATGAGGGGGGTGACGCATACCTGGAGATAAATAGGAGTAAGAGAGGGAGAAAAAATAATAAATAGATATGGTCACGTCACTGTGATAGAGGCGGGGCTGTTCCTCGCCCTGAAGGAGTGAGCGCTTGGCCCGGCCTGGAAATTACAGTGATTAACCCTAAGTGAGTGTTCCTTGGCTTTAGCGGGGCGGACGTCTTTATTCTGCACCCCACCACCACCATCACCTTCTCCTTTCCTCCCTCTCTTCCTCAAACATCCCTTCCGTGATATATATTTTTTTTCCCCCTTCGTGCCATTTTTTTTCTCAACTCCACCTTTCCCACTTCGTCTCGTCACTTGCGATTACGAAGTGCCTCATCCTTTCCTCTCGACGGTCGGTATAGACGAGTGGAATGCTTCAGACGTAGCGACGAGGAATGTCTTCTTCAGATAATTGCATACAGATGTTGTAGCTCTAGGAAAAGGGATTCAGGCTAAACATACACAACATATTTCTCGTAGTTTTTTCCTTGCTCTTTGGCTTTTTCACCTTTTCCTCCTGTTTCCCCATAGTTCAGGATGTCCATACCTCATACATACACACAGACACACACACACGGACGCACACGCACATACGGACCAAAACAGCATACCACCGGGCGGTCACGGCATATAATTTCGTTCACTAGAGTTTCTTTCCTTCTTCGGATGGACGTAATATTACTTACAAGTTCCGTGAGGAGTCGATGTAATCCAGCAGACGGCAGTGCACGCATGCTTCTTCCTTCCCATTTGCTTCTCATCCTCTTCCGCCTCCCGAGGTAGATGTGCAGACTTAGATAAAAGGGGAAATAAAGCAAAAGCCGAAAATATTGACGTTTCGGTGTGGCAGGTCGGCGTGGCCCCGCTGTACAATGTGATTTTCGGTCGGAGCATCATTCATCAACCGGTTTCTTTTCTTGGCATTCAGCTGAGTAGCCTTCATATCCAGCGCCTTCAGTAACACATTATTACACAGTCTGCTTTGAAAGGAAACATATCAATCCATTGCCTGTCTGTGTGCTGCGCGTAGTAGAGGTTGTCGTAAAGCTAAAGACGGGACCGTGCCACACCTCCGAACACAAGCTACAGCTGGGGGAATGAAAATGAATGTTGAAGGACGAATTTTACCTTTGAGATCGAGTTTTGTTCCTCCTGAACCTTTCCTCAAAAGTACTACTGATAACATGAATAGAGATATTCTAGGAAAATCTGCAATCAGATAAAACTTTACCGTTCGAGTGCAAAAGTTTATTTATTTTTTGTATTGCCAAAGATAAAGGAGGTAGGAACCCGAGAATAGATTTCACGACCTGGCAACAGTTTCCAACAAAAGTTTTGGCCCGTATCCACCGAGTGTGTTGAGTTCTTGTGTCATACATACACCACAGAGATCCTATGACGAACACATACATGTATATTCATTTCTTGGCGAGTAAAATGGAAAACTGCTTTCCCGTCAGGAGGCGAAAACACGCGAGGATCCGATCAGCCCAATAACCTTCCTTAGACCGTCCCTTTAACCGCAGTCCCTTCACACCCACCGCCACCTCTTCGCCGCTTCCATGTGTTACGTCGAGGCCTTCTGCATCGCATCTATTTGCCTGAACTACATTCCGGAAATCGCTCATGCTTTGACTAGCTTCTGCTTTTTTTCCCCTCTTTCTAACTGTTGTTTGTTTGTGTGTGTGTGTGTGTGTGTGTGTGTGTGTGTGTGTGTGTGTGTGTGTGACCGCTTCTCCTTGACCAGCATGTATTATAATCTATGTGGTTTGTTTACCCTCGTGTCTGCTTGCCTTACCCTTTTTCCTATTCCGTCCGTTCGTTTGTCCCTCCCACCTTCCCTTCCCCCTCCCTCCTTCCCTTCCATAGTCCTACTTACCAGTATCCTTCCCTCTTTCCTTCCTTCTCATCCTTTCTCCCCGCAATGTGTGTCCTAAGTGGTGGCGGTGGCGGTGGTGGTGGTGATGTCTCTTGGTCACTAGCGATATCCCGAACAAGAATTTTTCGCTTTGGTACAAGAATGCGGTTAGGTTAGGACAACCCTTTCTGAGGATGCTCCCGGGCAGTGCGAGTCCGGTGGTCTGCCTTCACTCCTTACCTGTAGTCTGCTGAGTAGGATTATCATTATATTTTTTTTCTTTCAAGGAATTCTCTCCCTTTCACGCTATAAGATAATGGAAGGTTGAATAAAATAATGTGACTAGATATTACTCCTCCTGTACTCCAAATACGGTATGGTCAATCTTTTCCTCGTTAGTATGATAAAGAAAAAAAATCTGCTTGGGAACGTTACCAGAAATAGGTGGGAGTTACGACTGATTAGATCATGTATTGTCAGAGGAATATACAATTGAAAGGATGTGAGATGCTGTATAATTATCAAAGTTGCAAGTGGTGGTGGTGGTGGAACATGTGAGTCCACGCGCCCAAACACCTTCCAGAGTTCATGTCACGCATCTTATCTGAAATTACAGGGCTCGGAATGCTTGCGTCTGTCAGTGGTGCTTTGCGAAACAGTGTTACTTCGTGGACTCGATAGAAATTTGTACGGAAATTTTATGATGCAGTTCCTGTGTGTGTGTGTGTGTGTGTGTGTGTGTGTGTGTGTGTGTGTGTGTGTGTATGTGTGTATGTGTGTATGGAGATGACTGAGTTTATGTATGTGCGTTGCATGTCACAACTTTATATTTTGGAGTGTATGGAGTAAAAGCATGTGTGTGTGTGTGTGTGTGTGTGTGTGTGTGTGTGTGTGTGTGGCCTCATGAAAGTGATTAAGCAATGGTGTCTGACCCTCGCTCACACCTGGTTACATTCATTAATGTTGTTTTTCTGCGCTGCCCTTTGGTGTTGGTCTCATGTGAAATACGTCTCCCTGGTCTTTGAAAATTTTACCTTGTAATATACATTTCAAATCGTGCGTATAAATAGGCTAAATAGTAACAAAAATATGACTACGCTTTGGAAATAAAAAAAAATCTTATGCGTATCTGGAGTTACGAACGAGAACCTTTCATTAACTAGGGAAAACAATAACAGACGAGATGTTATACGTTTTGTTATAAGAGCACGATAATTAATGCTCATGGTTAGCAGTATAGTGTTGTTGTTGAGCCGCAAAGAGAAATTAAGATAGTTTTTTTTAAATAATTTATCTATTTATTTATCTATATTTATTTATTTATTTTTGCCAACCTTCGCCTTCGTAAATTTATAAGTATCTTTAGCATATTTAGTAATTTTAATCGTATTTGATCCTATATACATATGCTAATATATGTACATTCATTGATGAAAAACTGAGTAACCCTTCTCTTAGTTAGATTTTATCATGGGTAGCTTACTAGTAGTTTTTATCATCTATCACGCTCCATTTTAAGTACTGGTCTGGTTGTCTGTGGTTAGTTGTGGTGAGGATGGCAGGGATGTGGATTTGGATGGAAGATTCTTGTCGTAGCAGTCTTGGTTTTGGTCATGAGCGTTGATTTTAGTCCATACCTGTAGTCTCTCAAGTTTTAACCAGTTCAGGAGCTTAATAAGGTTTTGCTTAGAGAAAATAAATCGACTCTATGACTTGTTGAGTTTGTGCTTTACGCTGTGCTCTTTTTTTTTTTTTTCAAATTACGAGAACGTTTTGTTAAGACATTCATTCATTCATTTGTCCTTTTTAGATGCCATCTTGTGATTCTCTCTCTCTCTCTCTCTCTCTCTCTCTCTCTCTCTCTCTCTCTCTCTCTCTCTCTCTCTCTCGCCAGATGTTACTACCAATCTGCCGTCCTCCATCACACCCTTCCTCCTTCACCTCCTCCTCCTCCTCCTCCTCCTCCTCCTCCTCCTCCTCCTCCTCCTCCTCCTCCTCCTCCTCCTCCTCCTCCTCACATAACCATCATGAAACGGCAACACTTCCGTCCCCCTTCCTGTTCTTCTCTCCTTTCTTCCTTCCTCCTTCTCACTTACCCTCCCGAGGATTCTTCTTGTACCTATAAACTTTGCTCCTCGCGTCACCTCCTCACCTTCGTATGACACACTCAGTACCTTGTTTATGTGGCGATCGCAGGGCGGTATATGGCAGGCTGTGGGAGTTGTGAGTGGGCTGCGGTAGGGGTCAGACTCGAGGAAGCCGTGCCACTCCTACCTAAGATACACTGCCCTAATTTACTGCTGTGGCTCTCCCATTTTGGCACGCTGACGTCCCAGAATCCGAGGAATGGTGATGGTGTAGTCGAACAAGAACATGCTCGACGTTCACTTTGGAATGGGGAGCGAGAGAGGGAGTAGGTTTGTTAGGATTCCCATGTTTTTTTTTTCTTTCATCTTTTTTTTTCTTAGTTTCTTTCATGCCCCCGCTATAGTTTTCTTTTTTTTTTCTAGTGCGAGATGGCCTTGTCTCTGTCTTGGAAGTAATCATTGCCAAAAGAAATGTAATTAAAAGGATCAGCGGGAGACGTGAGACGAGAATGATTTACACGAAAGCAGGGGAAATTAAGCAATGCATCAAACACCCGCAAAGACGACAGGGGCCCTAATTACGTCAGCCCCCTCCCCCCTCCTCATCTCAGCCTCTTAAAAATGGAATGAAGGGGTTCGTGAAGAATGTTTGCCGGTCCCTCGCACTCTCTCTATGGGCCTCTCCCTTGCACCCATCTCCTCTCTGTCTTTTCCCTCTACTCCCCATCCATCCCTCCTCTCCTCTTCCTGCTCCATTCTCTACCCCTCACTCCCTCTGCCACTTGCCGGAGGGGACACAACCATTAGACGAGGCCATTCTCGACACAGGGGAGGCAACTGTCCTGCTGATTGATCACTTTTCTTCTAGGCCTACACTTGATGTCTTGAGTCCTGGATCAGTAAACTTGATTCTCGGCCAAAATCTGACAAGTTCTTGCTTTTACCTTACTTCCTTAAGCGGCCTCGCCCATAAAAGTTCTTTCTTCCTTTCTCTTCGTCGTCGTTGTTGTTGTCCTCCTCTTCCTCCTTCTCTTCTTCCTCCTCAATCCATCCCTTGTGTCCCCCCCATCGTTTGTCGGAGAGACGCAGCCATCGGCGTTTGTATTTTGAGCTATAAATTTCCTTTCCTATGCGAGGATTTGGGTGAGGTCAGGTCCCTCCCCGAAATGGGCCTAATTCTTCATCATTTATTGGCTGCGGGTGAAGCTTGTCTAGGCGCTGAGTTTAGAAGTGGGGAGAAGTTTTGCGTAATAATTTGTGTTGTTTGTGGGCATCAGATTTAGCTTGCTACTACATATATTCAGCTCTAACTACCCCAAGACTTAACTATTAGTTTTGTTGTTTCAGTCAGTAATTGTGTGTCCTTAAGAGCTGAAGTCAATGCAAGCATAGTTTATAGAATGTTTCCTTTGCATACTTCCCACATTGAACGCACCGGGAAATGATTTCTTCCTCTGCCAAGCGACACGTGAAAATTAATAGTCCATCAAAGTCTGAAGACCTTTTGTGTATAGAGAGACCCAACACACATTTCATATTGAAGAGAAGGAAGAAGAAAGAAAAAAAAAAGACTCCTTCCCTTGGCACAAAGTCTTTTCCTACCAACATGCTCATGCCAAAAGTTACTTAGCTGTCGAGAAATATTTATATCACAGCGAGGCTTTAAATCTGGCTGATTTGGGCTCTTATGTTTATTTAGTGTACAGTGTACCTATTATTTTATTTCCGCATCGCTAATATGATATCTGATTCTACTACCTGTGCATTCCTGGTAATAATATGTTTCGTAATATGAATCTTTGTTTATTATTTTTTTTTTTTAGTTTTCAATGTAGAAAACAAAAAAAAGTGTCTTTCCTTTACCAGAAAATGCCCCATTTTCCCTTCCCTAAGTCTCCCTATAGCCATTGTTATCTTTCTTCCTTCATCCCCCTGAGTACTTCTTCTGCGGCCTCTTGTCTTGTTGTCTCCGGAGTAAAGCATGAGGGAAAGGGCCTCAGGGAGAGGACATAGGGGAACACCTCACTTAAAATGCGCCATTATTTGTGGTGCTGCAATATTCAAAGAGGAAGGCCGAGGCTCCGCCGCTCCTAAGGGTGCAAATGGATTTTTTATTGTCATCCTGAGATTAGGACTCGCTGTGTTCTCTTGTTACGGATTTCATAGGGTGTGTTTGTGGGTGTGTATGGCTTTGTATGTATGTATGCATGTATGTATGTATGTATTATGTGCGTCTGTTCTAGTTCATATGTATGTGTTTAGCTATGGATATTGATTTATCTCATAGTCTTTATGTTGTTTATTGTCTATATATGTGTGGGTGTCTGTCTGCCTGCCTTTTTTTTCTTTTTTTTTGGGGGGGTGTCTGTGTATATGTATGTATGTATGTCTGCGCGCGCGCGTGTGTGTGTGTGTGTGTGTGTGTGTGTGTGTGTGTGTGTGTGTGTGTGTGTGTGTGTATATATATATATATATATATATATATATATATATATATATATATATATATATATATATATATATATATATATATATATATATATTTGTGACTTTGTTGGCGTCTCATTTTTTCATGAGTTTTCCTACGGAAGAGATAATAATAATACATTTGCATAGATTGCGTTGGTTTTCCCTGTGAAGGCCACGTTTAATGGATTAATCTGTGACGTAGGTTTCTCAGGTGAGGTTTAGGCAGATAACGTGAAGCTGCTGGAAAGACGCCGTAAAACAAACATCTTTCAAGGTCCTCCCCAAATATCGCAGCGTTGTTTATGTAGATATATTTTTTTTCCCTTCAGGCGACGAGAGAAAATTAACGAACTTCACAACAATTTACGATGCAAATGAGTTTTTCCCCTTAATGTGTTGTGGTGTGGAGGCTCATTCCCACCTGCGAGGAAGTTCATCTCGGCAGAAACCCTTCCCGTTCAACTTGTCCTGATGAGATGAGGTGGAAGATGAGGGATAGAGGGGGGAGGGATGCCTGGCCGCAGACTCACTCTCCCCGTACACTGAGACGCTTATCAAAACCAACAATAAAACATGACCCGGACAGCTTGAGACGAGACGATCATTTGTCATCTTCAGTCCGTGGGATCGTCCGCCCTCCAAGAACTGCTCCTTTCTGGGTAATTTAGACTTAAAGCCGACATGCCACGGCCGTGCTTGGGTGAGGGAGGGCGGGCTAGCGACTCATGCATTCTAGGACGACGCTTGGCTGAGCGGGCGTGTGTTGTGTCTGGCGGCCAGCTGGGGTAGGTGGGTGGGAGGGTGGTGGCGGCGACCCGCTCCTTCTTCCCTCCTCCCTCCCTTCGTCCCTCCCGCTCTCCTTCATTCTCCACGCAGAATGACATTTCCTGTTGCATAATAGATTGATAACTGATTGTTGCACGTGATAGACGCTGAATTAACGACATAAGAGTATGCCACACCATCCACTAGTAAGTAATGGTTAGCTTCAGTAGCATACCTGTCAAATGTAGACGTTTATTTGGGTGTCACGAGCACAGGTCTAGCTTTTGAGAATCTAAAGATGAACATGAGAGGGTGAAAAGGGGAACAGTGGGTATAAAGACCTCATCATACTGGGTACTGGGGGACTAAAGGAGTGGTGAGAGCACTCTTCTTCTAATTAAACCATGTTAGCCCTAAGAACAAAGCCTAATCCGGGCAATATAATGAATTGGGGAGGCCGGCAGGAGAAGCTCAGCACTTTATCACAAGTTTTCAGCGTGACAGAAGATGGGCTCCGCTCCTGCTAATGCCCTTATGTTATCAGAACGTTTTTTTTTGCTTCTTTTCATTCTCTACTTTCTACTCTTGTATTCTCTCTCTCTCTCTCTCTCTCTCTCTCTCTCTCTCTCTCTCTCTCTCTCTCTCTCTCTCTCTCTCTCTCTCTCTCTCTCTCTCTCTCTCTCTCTCTCTCTCTCTCTCTCTCTCTCTCTCTCTCTCAACTCAAAGCCAGTCAGGCAATGATAATTTATGAGTTGTTTAGACCTACAGATATTGAAAGGGGGAGAACTGTGTCTTAAGGCGCAACCAGACTTTAACCAAGCTTTCCCAAACACCTCGTAAACACTTAAATGAAGAGGGGAAACTCTGAATGAATGGGCTGTTTATGTCCCTCACATGTAAATAGAGAGCGGGTATGAGTGTCAATGATAGTTAATGAGGAGGAGATGTGAGAGTGCATGAGGTTGTAAGTTTTTGCAGAGTACTCGCATTAAATGGATAGGGTGAAGTGTTGGCTGGGGAATACTTTAGGAGAGTGTTGCGGCGACCCGAGGGGTGAGGGGTGATGGGGTGTAGTGTTTTTGTCTCGTCCTCATACGTACAAGAAGAGGTGATACGTGATATTATTCAACGGACTGATTCAGCTTCTCCATGGCGACTGATAAATATGTAGTAGTAGTGTGTGGTGTTTATGTGAGATTTATTGGAGTGTCGGGGCCATTAACTTTCTTTTTTGTTCGCTACATTTGACTTCCTCTTAATAGGTGTTTAGACATGTTACACTAGTGTTGATTAATGTTGCTAAGAAAGGAGAAGAAAAAAGGGGATCGGTGCGTGAGTGTGATGGCGTTTACGATGAGTTTATGGTTCCCATATAGTGACCTCCCTGGGGGAATGACCACCGGCCGATGCCAAACGACTTCCTTCCTCGCCTCACCTGTCGCGCACGTGTGTCTAAACGCTGACGTGCTCGAAGTTCATTCACTTTCATAAAAAAAATATATGTATAAGCTAAGTAAATGAATCAATATATTCTGAAAAAAAAACTTATCGACTATTAAAAACTAATTTGCTATTCACATGTAACTGACATTTTGTAAGAAATTATAACACACACACACACACACACACACACACACACACACACACACACACACACACACACACACACACACACACACACACACACACACACACACACAAATATATATATATATATATATATATATATATATATATATATATATATATATATATATATATATATATTCATTTATTTATTTATTTATATATCTATTAATGGGAACACAACGTACGTTTAAGCGTTTTTGTTTTATTGCAATATTTGTTGTCCATATTTTGAAACCTCAGTAAGGAAACAGCTTTTCTCACTAAACACTTCGTACTTACACATGATAACGTGCATTCTAACATCAACACGTCACTATCAGTCTGTGTCATCACAAAACTAATCGTCAGGTTTTCACCAGTCTTTGACCTCCTCGAGGTCAGAGTGCAACGACGCAGTGCTTGGCGATGGCAACGCTGGGTTGTGGGATGTAGGGCCGAGGGAGGCCGTGTGATCGATGTCACATTTCGTCATCGCCGGAAAGTCATAAGCGCGTGTAGCGAGGGGCGCGCTGCATAGCAGATAGTGGGAGGGGCATAATAAACATGATAGATGTGGCCTGTCTCCTTCTCCTGCTTCTTTCTGCTTCCTTTCACCCTCATTCTCAGCCCCTCTTTCCTTCCGACCGTTTGACCCTCCATATATGGAAGTACTTGCCGTCGCCTCATAATGTTTAACGGAAGAAAATCATCACAAAATTAACACGTTCACAACACCCTTAGTACATCTTCATTGAATAATTCCAATCAGATCGAAGGAAAAGACAATAATGATAAAGGAGAAATGAGCCAAGGGGGGGAATGTTTTTAGGCCTATGATCCCACCTCAGACCTCAGACGCCCATTAAGGAGAGGCCCGTAACAGAAAATATTGAGTCATAAATCGCAGAGAGTTCTTTAGGTGACAAGCGACCGGCCCCCCACCCCCGAAGTCTTCTCATCTTGGCCAAGGTGTGATCCATGTCTTCGTCGTGGCCCCCTTTCCTTCCTTTTGACCCTCTTAGGGATCCCCAGGGGTGCACAAGTCTCCACAGTGGTTGGCCTTGAAGATCTTTTTCTTTCTGTACATTTCCCATTCTCACTCTGTGTCTGTCTGTCTTTCAACTCTCTCTCTCTCTCTCTCTCTCTCTCTCTCTCTCTCTCTCTCTCTCTCTCCCTATTGCTCCCAGTCGTGATCATTTCACCTTACTAGACATCTATAATATTTTCTAACCTTTTTATCTTGTCATAAATTATGGTGGCCATTGTTTTATGTCTAAACTTTATCGAAATAGGAGGTCCTTAGTATTCATGACTCTTTTGATGGGAAGAGCTTAGTCCTCAATAGAGTCATATAGGTTAAGGTCATATACATTTATTTTGTCCACGTCAGTTGATGAAAGTTTTGCGGTGGAGCGCTGGTCTGTCATGCTGGTCTCTTTTCCTTCTCGTTATATTCAAAAAGGTCACGTGGATTGTTGTGTTACAAAGAGCCATTAGTGTTTCCCTTCTATACTTGACCTTCTCGCCCTCCAACTAGACTAAGGGTCACGACGCCGTTTCTATGGAGGTCTCAGGGGGGGATTGTTGGGGAGAGCCATTATTTTTCTCTGGATCATAAGTAGGTCTCTGAGGACGGAGACTATGGCGTCTATCACAGGGAGAAGGTGGATTGTTGCCTTGGGTGAGAAAATATTGTGAGATGTATGAGAACAAGGTTATTGTGGTTAATCTTCCGTAATATATTCAATCTTGGTGTGTTAAAATAACACGTTATAAAGCACATGTGTACGAACATACTAATTTATTCACCTTAGATGCAGATGATTTGGGTGGAGATCCCAGGTGGCGTGAATGCAGATCTTTTGAATTTAATCAGTGTAAAGTGATTGCCAGGTGTTCTCCGACGCAAGTCACACCTGTGCTGTGCGGTAATAAAGTTGATGATGGTGGTGTTGATGACGGCAATGGTGCTATTGGTGGTAGGTTGGATAGCGGCTCCGGTGTTTTGGCTTAGGTGGTTGCACAAACAAGAGTGGGAAGCAGTAATTGTTCAGTGGCGTGGGAAAGGAAAATCTAAAGGTCTGAGAAGCTGAGGGAATGACACTACCTGCGTTGTCGCTGACACACTGTCTACCTAAATAGATTCTGGAAATCAGTACAGGATGAGCAAGGGATGAATGGTGATGATAAGGGTGATACTTTGGGATACAGCCAACCGTTTGTCTCGCTTCCCCTTCCACCCGTGCATCTTTAGATAATTTATATTTTATTCTTGTTATTTCATATAGAGATGCCTGGGGTCGAAATGGCCCTTTTATCACCACTCTATCTGGGGAGTGACCCTCCCGTCCCGCTGCCGCTGTTACACCCGTCATGTCAGCTCCACGCCCCGCAGTTATGGGCGGTCAGGTGGCGGCTATATTAAGTTGTAGTCGTGACTTCTTGTGGGAAGCTCTAATTACTTGTTTTATTTGCTTTACTTCCTGCTTATAATCCATTTACCGAAGACAGATTTTATTGATTTATTATATTTTCCCAGAACATACGTAATGAAGAATAACGATTATATTTTTAAACTAAATGGATAGAAGGCTTTGGGTATGTAGGAAAAAGAAAAAAAATATTGATGAAAATTTTTCTTTATCATAAAGTGCAAATAGACTTTGATAGTAGATGGCGCCAATCCACTAACCACTACGTCGCTTACCGTTGTAACAAGGATAGTTACACCTGTTTCTTTGTTTGATCTATATCACCACTATTATCCCTCCTTAATTGTCTTAACATTTATTTCTCTCTTTATGAGTTACCTTCACTCTTTCGTTTCAACTTTTTTATATTTTCCTGTTTGCGTATCTTTCGTTATACTTTTATCTTCCTTTGTTTTGTTTTAGTCTCCTGATTTGTCTTCCTTACTTTACTTTGTTCTTCCACTTAGTAGCTGTTTCCCTCCCTCCTCTTGCACAACCCTTACTGAGCCTCCGCCCTTCCTCCTCCTACCCACCTCTGTCCTCCTTAAACCTGACATGAGTCTAAATTTAATACATAGTCGTCAGGCCCCGTGTGGATTTCATACTAGAGAGAGAGAGAGAGAGAGAGAGAGAGAGAGAGAGAGAGAGAGAGAGAGAGATTATAAGAAGTTTGTCATTCTTGTTAAATTTCAGATCAAAGTAAATGTTCAGTGCATGTTTTCAAGGTTGCACTTTTCGTAATCTCTAACACATCTGTGTATCCAATGGCCTTTGAACAAGTGTTACCTAATCGCAGGTGCTTCGCTCTTTTCATACAAAAAAAAAAAATTTTGTCACGTGTTTGTGTGTGTGTGTGTGTGTGTGTGTGTGTGTGTGTGTGTGTGTGTGTGTGTGTGTGTGTGTGTGTGTGTGTGCGTGCGTGTGAATATATGTGTGAGTGCATGTGTGCGTGCGTGTCTGATTACACGTGTCTGTCTCTGTGTGTGTGTGTGTGTGTGTGTGTGTGTGTGTGTGTGTGTGTGTGTGTGTGAATGTATGTGAGTGCATGTGTGCGTGCGTGTCTGATTGCACGCGTGTGCGTTTGTGTGTGTGTGTGTGTGTGTGTGTGTGTGTGTGTGTGTGTGTGTGTGCATGTTCCTGTTTCATTCATTCACATACTTATAAGTTCATGACTATAATAATTATGGGATACTAACACTCCCATTGCTGTTGGAGTTTCCTTAATGTCAAATGATGAAACAATGATCTGAGTGAGGGAAGCGTGTTATCTCTGCAGACTCTCTCGGATAGGTAGGAATGCCCTGCCTCCTTGATTAATGATTCATTATGCAATTAACAGGTATTCACGCAGCAAAGAACTGAAGGGACTCACTAGTAAATGAGTTATCGCACACAACCGTTCATTCCAGGTATTTGAAGGACGTGTGTAGGCATGGGAGCAGGAAGGCTGACGCGGAAACAGTGAGGGGAAGGTTAGATGGGGTCACAGAAGGAAGGGAAGGACGGGGGGAGGGGGATGGGAGTCAGATGAGGTGAGGCAGAGAATGTAGAAAAAAGAATGACAACGACTTTCTGGCCCAGGCTTTCTTGATCAGACTTTCTTGTCTCTCATCACTTACTACGATCATCACCACCACTATTGCTGCATACACTTGTCACGTCTTTATCTCCATTCCTCATCTCAGACATCTTCCTTGCCCCTCCTCCACCATCTTCCACAAAGGCTATCATGAACCATCACTCCCTTCCTTCCCCGACAACTTCCCATAATCCCACACCAAACCATAAAACCACAGCCGCTTCCTCTTCCTACTACTCCTACTCATTTTGTTTGTATTCTTCTTCCTTCCTCTTGTATTTGATTTTACTCTTTCCTTTTTCCTTCCATTCCTTTTCTCTTTTTTTCTAACATTTCTTTTTTGATTCATCAATGTATATTTTCCTTTTTATTTTTGTCTTTCTTTCGTGCATTTTACTTATATTTCTTTCCTCTTCTTCTCTCCTTTCCTCATTTCTTACTTTATCCATTCATTTTTTACTTTCTTCCACTCTGTCTATCTTTCTTCATTCCTCCTTCAATCTTTTACTAGCCTATCTCCTCCTCCTCCTCCTCCTCCATCATCATTCAATACAAATTTCTGTGTTTTGCAATATACACTTTTACTTATCACTTTCTGTGTGTTGGTCGCCTCGCACCTCGTCCATCAAGTTGGTTATCAAGAAGAAAATGTTCATCTCTTTATTATTTTCTGCGTTCCTACACACGAGGGATCCCACGCATCTTTGTGTTTATTTTCCTCTTCCATATTTTTATATTGAGTTTTCCTGTGGGAGTTTATCTTATTTTTAGTTTCGTCAAGTCTCACCGGTTCTCGAGGGATATTAGCATCACTCTTTCCTCCATCCTATTCTTCCTTCCTTCCGTTGCCCTGCCTTGCCTTGTCTATCCTTCTATTGCCTATCCTTATACTTTATTTTTCTCTTTCCTTTTCTTCCTTCCTCTTCATATTCCTTCACTTACCTTCCTTTCCATTCTCATTCCTTTTCTTTTTATCAAATCACCTGGCTCGTCGTGATTTACCTTTCTCACCTGTGTTGCTTAAGGTGTGTCTTCTCCGAGCCGTGACCACGTGATCTGCGCGTACTTGCTGTCTTAATTGTCTTCGCAAGAGTAATCGCCAATTCGCTGAGGCTGCTTGTGTGGCTGGAGAGTGTCTGGCCTGCTCACCTTTCCTTACCTTATCGTGTCGCATCCATGTTCGTACTCCTGTTCAGGTTTGCATACTTTATTGAGCTTGCCCTTTTATTTTATCCTTCTTTCTCTTTAAGGTTTGGCGATATTTGCATTCCTATATAGCTCCCCTCTTCATTTTCTCGTTTCTTTATCCTCGTTTATTCCTCCCCCTTGTACCCTTCATTCATTTTCGTTTTCTTCTCACTTCAGTATCATTTACTCTTCCATCGACATATAAAAGCTTCAGGTATCTAATATTTATCGGTTTGTTCACTTGTTCATGTGTTTATGTCCTACAATATTGGGTAATTCTGTCAGTCTTGAATTTGATTATATGCTTCAAACTACAAATATTTTTTTTCTTTCGACGTTCGTACTTTTTTTCTGCATCCACCTAACACCTCATTGTTTATCTGCAAGTTGTTCCTGTTTACCCAGCTTAGCCCAAACACGGCTCGTCTGGCCTCCCACCGCATCTTCCTGTCGCTTCACGAGGCCTTCCCTCCTCCGCCTCCCTTCACAGAACACTAGTATAAATATTTATTGTTCAGAAGCTCCGCGTGGCCGGCGATTCCCTGCACCTCGGATACAGCTGGAAGTAGGAACAAACAAACGAAAGTTAGCTACTCTTTACTCCTCGTCTTTCTTCATCCTCCCTCTCTTCATCTTGTTCTAGTCTTTCCTTCTACTTCACTAAGCATCATTCATTCTCTTTCTCATTCTCTTCTTCCTTCTCATTATATTTCTCGTCCTTTTTTTTTTCCAGTATCATCGTGACCAACACACCAACGCTGTCACTACTACCACCGTCATCTCTTTATTTTCTTCTTCCTCCAACACCATACCACCACCATCACCACAACTGCCCCTACCACCATCTCTTCCCTTCCTCCTCCTCCTCCTTACGCAAGGCCTTGATGTTGCTGAATGACATTTTTTTTTTTTCAATGTTGATTTTATCTGCTTGATTTATTGGTCGGGTTTGCAATTTAAGGGTTAAGTCAGATATTATACGCACTAAGTAATTATCATCATTACAAGGTTTATTATCATTATCATCTTCAGTAATTATATATATTTTTTTATTTTTATTGTTATTATTATTATTATTATTATTATTATTATTATTATTATTATTATTATTATTATTATTATTATTATTATTATTATTATCATTATCATTATTAGTGAATTGCGTAGTTAGAAGGTGGTATGGCTGAATGAATAATGAATGGCTCAAAAGAACCTTGGGAACAGCTTGATGTATGTGAAGTGAAGTGAAGGAAGGTCAAGGGCTAGCTAGTTAAGATTCAATAAAAAAATAATATATATTCTGCCATGTCAGACGTAACATGTTCATTAAACTTTTTTTTCCGGAGAATTTACTGTTTTTCTTCATGTGAGCCGCGTGGTTCACATCAGTGGCGTAACATTTCATTTCCAGCAAGAACCCTTCACACGTTACTGTGGAAATGGACGCGTGGATCTTCAGTGTGTGCAGTCTTTTTTATTTTCCCGGCATGTGAAGGCAAGTTTTCCTTCGGCAGGCCAGTACTGGGAGGAGGAGGAGGAGGAGGAGGAGGAGGACTGTAGGAGAGGGAAATGGATAGACTAGTCGGCATGTGCAGCAATTACAGCGTGAGGTTGAGGCGGCGGTGAACGAAAACCATGGGCCGTGGGGTGGGATAGATTTATAGATAGAAAATAGAGACATTTATCATCACGTGTAGTTCTTGTGTATCTTTAAGCAGCGGTGGACGGGAAGGCTTAGAGGGCGAGAAGTAAAAGAGAGAACGGTGGGAGGAAAGGACGGAGGGAGTGAAGAGAAGGAAGAGGAGGAGGAGGAGGAGGAGGAGGAGGAACGAGAAGGACGGCGCGCTGCAGTGTCAGGAGAAATTATGTTGGGGAAGATGATTGTGTGGGCTTAGTGGAGGGGTCTGCTGTTGAAGATCCTTTGGTTGTCTTGGTGCGTGTAGGGAAGGCGAGGGTCCTGTGTGACATATTGTGGCTTGCTTTTTTTTTTTTTTTTTGTATTATTTGTTGCTAATTGTTTGCGGATCTCAAAGTTGTTTTTATTTTCCCTGCTATATGTAGTTGTGGGTTATTGAGCTTTTTGTAGGGGTCTTGTTAATTGTTTTGTTTATCTCTCTCTCTCTCTCTCTCTCTCTCTCTCTCTCTCTCTCTCTCTCTCTCTCTCTCTCTCTCTCTCTCTCTCTCTCTCTCTCTCTCTCTCTCTCTCTCTCTCTCTCTCTCTCTCTCTCTCTCTCTCTCTCTCTCTCTCTCTCTCTCTCTCTCTCTCTCTCTCACACACACACACACACACACACACACACACACACACACACACACACACACACACACACACACACACACACACACACACACACACACACACACACACACACACACACACACACACACACACACACACACACACACACACACACATCTTTCTTAAGCCAAACCTCTTCATCCTCACCCTTCTTTGCTCCCTTCCGAGCATCCCCTTCTCGTCCTCTCTTGTCCCCGCCACTGACCAGCGGTACCCATAACACTACTAAAGAAAGCGTGAAATTTTACCGCGCAGCAAATCAGGCAGAGGAATAGCCTTGCCACACTCCATAGCAACAATTACAACAATGTAGGTACTCGCTTGTGAATGCGATGGTCCCCCACGGGCGCATAAGAACCACCTAACAATTTGCAGTATTGCTCATTACTTTACATAATGCTTCATGCCGGCCCGGGCCTTCCTTCGCTTCAGCCTGGAAGTAAATATATAGGAGGCTTCAGGTATATTTTTGTGGTTATTTGTGAGTGGTAGGAGGAGGTGGGGGCTGCCTCTGTGTGTGTGTGTGTGTGTGTGTGTGTGTGTGTGTGTGTGTGTGTGTGTGTGTGTGTGTGTGTGTGTGTGTGTGTGTGTGTGTGTGTGTGTGTGTGTGTGTGTGTGTGTGTGTGTGTGTGTGTGTGTGTGTGTGTGTGGCAAGTCGTGTTGTGCTGTCTCGCTCAGGCGTGGAAAATCAAGAGTTATGTTAGCGTGTGGTTAGTCCATGTTATTATTATTATTATTATTATTATTATTATTATTATTATTATTATTATTATTATTAGTGCAATTTTTTTATTAATATTATTACTATTACATATGTTTTTACTCACTGAGCCGGAAAGAGTCAATACTACAGGGCAGCACAACATACATCACGCTTTGTTATTCCAATAATAATTAATACTGTATCAGAGCAGGAAAATAATGATAGATTCAGATCCTCGTAAATCCATGAGGTGAGGTACTTTTTTGTTCATGTTTGCATTATTATTTTTTATCACTATAAACAACCTGTCCCAGTGTGGTGCCGCTGTGAGCACTCCTGGCCTCCCTCCCCTACACGCTTGTCTATTGATTGCAACACATAAGATAGCTATCACGATTTTATTGCACTGAAAATATAAACCCATGTGACTTTTTTTTTTGTTTCTCTATCATAAGTGGTCATCTCCGCGTCGTCAGTAGCCAAGTATCGTCATTTTTACCTGAAATATTGACAGGTGGACGCTAAAATATACCTGTCCTTGTATCATAAACTAAGTGCAGGAGTCATTTTTGTTTTAAGCCTCGCGTGACTGGTCCTCCGTGCTGGTGTAATTATCGTCATCATCATCATTATCATTAACACGTCGCAATTACTATTTCCTGTCGCCACGCTCAGTAACACAAAAAAGGGTGCCATTTGTCGCCGTAACTCAGCTGGCTTACGTTCCCTGTGACAATGGCTACCCTTGAACGGAAGCAGACCCACCCGCCCACCCCGACTCCCGCCCTTTCCACCTTTCGTCTCGCCCTCCTCCCCTTCCTTCCCAGCAGACGCCCTTTCTGCCTCCTGACGCGTTATAAAGTCGCTCTGTGCGGAGACTCACAAGCCGAGTAAGGAATCAGAACCGACTAAATTACCAAACAACCACACTGAACCATCCTACTGAAGGGGCTTGTGGTAGATTTCCATTCCCAGGCCCATCTACCTGCCCTCCCAAGTTCCCAACCCACCCACTCAGCCCACCCCGCCCATTGAGGGCCTATGGCGAATATAGCAATAGTTACGGACTAAAAAGTGTGGCCAATTGACTCGTCGAGATTCGAATTTAAAATGTGACGGGTCGGAAAATTACTAATTAACCATAACTGCTCTCCCTAATCTCCCTTTGCCTTATTTTTCTCATGTAAGTGCTTGCCATTATGATATTATTATTCCCTTTGGAGCAGTTAAGGCCGAGGTCCTTCCTTTATCTGATTCATGTCTCTTTATGTCCCCCGGTTATCTTGCCTAATTATTTTTCAGGCTTTGCTATGTCTCATTCCGTTTGTTCCATTTCGCTCCTCCGTCACTAATGATATGGAAAGTAATACAGGTCATCGGGATGGACCAATCGGAGCATTTCGTTCTCATCTCTTTCTTAGGCTGACTCGTGATGGCCGTTTTCAAAATGTTTCAGCCAAGGTCACCCCCTCCTCCCTCCTCCCCGCCTCGACGGACGGGTTCCATTTATCTTCGCTCGCATTAGATCAAACACTTTCCTCCTCGTGCCTTTTATTTTAATTTCTTTCTTTGTGTTTCGCTAATTTCCGCCAGTCTTTGTTTTTTCGTCTCCATTTATTTGCTTTTAATTATGGCATGACGCATTTCTGCTGAAGGCCGGCGTGGCGAGGCTGTCGAGGCTCGATAATATGTGAGAAATGAAAGAAAGTGTGCGAGAAATATGTAAATGGGAACGAGTAACAATAGGCCGCCACACTCCTCCCTTTCTCACTCCCTACCGTCTAGCCATTCTTCTTTCTCTTTTTTCTCTCTCTCTCTTTCTATTTCTCTCTCTCTCTTTCTCTCTCTTCACCTCTATGTTCCCTTCTTAAACTTTCATCTGCCACTTTCTCTTTACGTATTTCACGTTCTCGGTCAAGTCTTTGATTTTTGTTTTTTATCCTTTATTTGTCATTTCCCTGTTACACTTTCGTTAGCATTGCAGTTGTTAAGTGAAATTTGAAGGAAGATTTTGTTATACTAGTCTCCTCTAACCCATTTTTTTTTTTTTACTTCGTTTTCTTTTTTTTTACTTGAGCTTATCGATCGCATACATTTTTCCGTCATCTCTACTTCCACTTCTCTTCATGTCCGTCTCAGGTCTCGTTCTTCCATATTTGCTTCTCGTTACCCCTCAATCTTATCCTTCTCTCTTTACCCCTCCATGTTCCTAATTTGCGACCTTCCCTCCTCTTCACCCTTCTCCGTCCTTTTTTTTTATCTCTCTTTCAGTCTCCCCCTCTTTTCCTTCCCTCCTTCCCTCCAGCTAAGTCTTCATCTCCCCCAACGGAGCCAACTAATCCCTCCGCTTCTCCTTCCCTCCTCTTTCCTTCTCCAGTCTTCCCTATCTGGACCTCCCTTCCTCCTCCTCCTCCTCCTCCTGCTCCTTCTCCTTCTCCTCCTCCTCCTCCTCCTCCTCCTCCTCCTCCTCCTCCTGCTTCCTCCTCCCTGGATTAATTAGCTCCTGTGCCATTATTTTTATGAACATGAGTTTCATTTTAATATTTGGTAATTTTGCGCCGCCTGGTGTCATTCCTGCTGGTAATCAACGTTTCTTCTAACACCTGAAAGAGGAGGATGAGGAGGAGGTGGAAAAGGAGGAAGAGGAGGAGCAGGAGGAGGAGGAGGAGGAGGAGGAGGAGGAGGAAGAAGAAATTGAAGAAGCAGGGAAGAGGGGGGAGCAAGGAAGAGAGAAAGAAAGGATTGCATAAAAAAAAAAGAGAGAAAAAGAGGATGATGGTTCGGGTAATATCAGTTTCCCGACATTGAAGTTCTCAAAAAGTATTAATGATCCAATTTCTGAGCTCTGCCTAATGGAATAATGATATCAAAGGGACTTTTCGTACTTTTTCTTTATTGCTAATTTGGTGTTAGGTATTGGTTTAACTTTGACGGACAAGTTTTCACGTAAGAATAATAATTTTCTTGACATAGTGAATTGGGTTAATTATAAAAGTGCGTGTCGAGAGAAACGTAAATTTGGGTCAGGAGTTTTCGAAGACCTTAATGCAAAGTAATCTCTGCATGTTTGAGACTATTAATTCGTTTAGAAAATTTAATGACGAAAGCATTGTTTGATTGGAATTGAGAGACAATGATGTAGGGATAGGTAAAAATAATAACTTGGTGTGATGAATACATAGGGGATAGATATACTGCAGTGATGGACTACTTAACTCCTGAAACAGATTATGTAACGAAACACGCACGCAAACACTTATAGACACATAGACAAAACACACACACACACACACACACACACACACACACACACACACACACACACACACACACACGTCAACATCGTGGATGAAGACAAAACACTGAGATCCATTTTTTAACACTTAATGAGATTTTTTTTCACATTTTTTTTTCTTTCTACGCATACTCTAAGTTATTTCTAACAATTATCCCTGCATGTCTTTTTCTGTACTTATTTTTTACTATCTTTTTTCTTCTATTTCTTTTTGCCATCTGTTTTTCCTGTCTCACCCTCCTGTCTAGCGGGGCTTAGGAGGGAGCGGGGTGCTGGTGGGCTGGCGGCCATTAATTTTGATAATTACAAAAATGACAGCGAGAAGGGAGTTCTTCTCGCGGCAATTCGTCGCCTCTGTTTGCAACTCCGTGCTGGTAAATGAGTTTTTCACGACACTAACTCGGCAGACGACCAACCAATGACGACACGACAGTTTTCTTACTTTTCTCATTTACCTCACTAGCTGGATCATCTTTATTATCTCATGCAAATCGTATGGAAGAGACATTGCGGCGCAGGATTACACATAAGCTTCTTCACAGACTGAAGGCGGGTCCCATGTAGATAAGGTGATGTCGCTAATAAACGTGTGTTCTTATGTTACTGCATAATGGCACTTCATTCATGTGACACCATACAATCCCGTATAAAGTTACACACACTCACAAATACACACTCACACTCAGACTCTCTCTCTCACACACACACACACACACACACACACACACACACACACACACACACACACACACACACACACACACACACACTTTATTACGAAACTGAACTCCCTCCCTGCACACCATTTTCTGAAGCATAAATCATGAGGACGCGTATAACAGCGTGTGTCCTTGAGTGTGTGTTTGGCCGTATATCATCGTTAATTTTCTTCATCTCCTTTGAGGGAGGAACCATATCCTCATGTGCATATTGTAATCAGAGTTGCCGCCCGCCATAACCTAACCTAACCTAACCTAACCAAGCCTATAACCTAAACGCTAAACATGGCTGTGCTCACGTTGAGTTCTCCACGCATTTCCCGTAGGCTGGTACTTACTGCCAAGCGGCGTGAGAGGATCACTTAATGACTCCTTCCCCGGGATATCAGAGAGGTAAGGCGCTATAACTCAAGGGAGGCACCCGCCCAGGCCGCAGTAAAGCGAACGTAGCCATGTGATATGAACAAAAGGGTGGGGCCTGTGACGCCGTTGATTTATGTGATAAATGCTCAAGTTGTAAGGTAAGATTACCTCCGCCTGAGAGGAACTTTAGACCAACCGGCTGATGATGTTTTAATCAAGGCATCCTCCGTGGTGGCTTCCTGGCGTGTGTGTGTGTGTGTGTGTGTGTGTGAGAGAGAGAGAGAGAGAGAGAGAGAGAGAGAGAGAGAGAGAGAGAGAGAGAGAGAGAGAGAGAGAGAGAGAGAGAGAGAATGTTTGCGTGTTTGCGGATATTTTTGCCGGAAGAGCAGTCACTCATTGAAGATTACATAGTGTTTTCTTTATTACCGTGTTTAGTGTCTTGAGGGTTAATTGTCGGAAATTCTCATGGTCTCGCCTGTTTATTTCTCACTCACAGCTACACCTCGGGATTGGTGGCCGCTTAGTGATAATTACAATCGTGGTCGACCTGTATTAAATTTATTTCCTTGCCTCCCACATTTATCACCATCACTACCTGTATCTAGCGACGCGAGTGTCTGCCGACGTGCGAGGCGGCGAGCTGTGAGATGGTGGTGGTGGTAGTGGTGGTGGTACCTTACGTAACGTCCCTTGGTGTGGCACCTTAGAGACAAATTAAGCAGTGTGTTGGTCGTAAAAGAGATCGTAAAAGCGGCTACCTGACCTTGGATCTTGTTTTAGTTTACTATTTGTAATGATGTGTATGTGTTTTGTATGTTTGTGGTAATTTTTACATGTATATTAGCTCGTACGTGTGGATATGTGAACTTTAAGGCCTTGCAACCTTCAGTAGACACATGCTGTTATTGTTACGTTATCACAGCAACATGGAGACAAACAAACCTGCACACGCACAAACTCAAGGCCTACACACTCACTCATAATACAGTTCAGGTAATGAACACTCATCTTTTTTCCATATCCATATGCCTAAATTATGTAAATAAACATCTTCCATGATTTATTGAGGCCGTGATGACCTAAAATAGCGTCTGTCGGTAAAGCGCTCCCTGGAATCCCTCTCCTTGCCTCTCTACTCTCCCTCCCTTCCTCCTTCCCATCTCCCTCCCTTCCCCTAATCTCCAACAAGGAACTTGGCTAGGGAGGGAGGTATGGGAGAAGAATAGAGGGAGGTAATGTAAGGAGGGGACCACGGTAGGGGGAGGTAGGGAATATGAGGGGAGAGCAGGAGGAGGAGGAGGAGACTAAAGAAAGAAGGGGAGTATCTGCTCGTATATCATCAACACTTTGCTAATAAATCATTCTTCCTCATCAGTTTGTGAGGCTCCTCTGGCCAAGTCTCTCTAAGGTGCGTCCTGTGAGGTTTTTCTCCATACAACTCGACATTTTCCGACGAAGAGCCTCGGCCAGTGAAACGTTTACGAGGCTGAAAGAGCAAGTTAGGTGTGAGATCGATGGCAGGGGCCGCGGAGGAGAGGATAGTGGCTGTCGACACTTTTCTTATCTTTCTTCAATCTTGTCTTGTCTTTTTGATTGTGATGATCAGACTTTTTTAACTCCCCTTTGTTATGTCTGTCGTGGGGTGGAAGATAATTTTATTGAGTTCATTCTGATGTGTTTTTTCATTAGTTTTTCATGGACAACTAACACGATAACTTTCTTTTATACATGTGCCGTTGTTTTCTCCTTTGTATGTAGGTTGCAGATGGTTAAATTTCTATAACTACTAAAATATATTGTTCTATTCAGCAATTTCATATACAAATCATCATTTCAAGAAATATGAATAAAGATTTCAACATTCAATAGGATAATTTGTAACATGAATGTCCTTGAAAGAACATGAGACAAAAAATGAGACGGGGAGAGGAAACGAAAGGAATGAAGTGAAATAAATTTAAAGAATAAGGGAAAGAAGGAAGGACAGACAGATGGAAGGCAGGTATGAGGTAGATATGAGAGGTTACAAGGATGATTGTTAGCAGGTAGTGAGCATAAGGAGTTTAGCAAGACGGGAAACTAGGAAGCGTAGACTGACAGTTAAGGGCGAGGGGAAGGAGGAAGCAGGAAAGAAAAGATAGAGGGAGGGATGTAAAAGGAGGAGAAATGGAAGGAGGGTGAGGAAAGGAATGGAGTAAAGGGAATTGGAGCGGAGAGGACAAGGTGAAGCAGCTCCTGGAATATGGATGATGCGATAGTAAGACTTTTGGCGACCAACCAGTGGCGACCAAGCGACCCGTGTCCCACTGAAGGCTGTATCTGTCACCACAGTGTTCATTTTAATCTGGGATAAGATTAGGAAGAGGGAGAGGAAGAAAAAAAAATCTCAAGTGGACGAGAGAAATTAAGCAAGAAAACAATGAGTGAGACTACTATATGTGTTTAAATTGTTCTTTATTAAATTCTGTCATTTGTTTAACACTTGTAATATCTTTGCATAAGGATATAACCGACCACTCAGGTATTAGGTAAGGTAGATGAGGGAGGAGTGAAGCCGCAGGGAGGGGGAGTGGCTAGTGATGAATGCTGCGATATATTTTTTTCAACCACTGCAGTCCTCATAACAGAACAGCGATGATAAGCTATGACCTTTGAGACAAACGTACAATACTTCACTGTGGACGTATCTATGCAGTTGGCTGGCTGTTGAGGAAGGAAAGAATATAACTCAGAAAATAGAAAAAAACAAAGAGTGAGTAGAGCGCCGCACCTTCCCCTGTCAAGCCATAGATAATTGGTGGTTCAGTAAGCTGATGGAGTCCTTAAGGAACTCATTTAAGGAGGTGTGGTTATCTGAGGCGCCCCAACACCGTCGCTCGTGAGTAATGACCCCAGAGATAACATCGCCCCTAGAGAGTCGCAGCGGACGCTCTCGCCTATAGCATGCAAATCCTGGTGAGGGAAGACGCGCCCTTGGGAAAAATTACATGGCGTTGATGCAAAACTCTTCCGCGTTACACATACTGATATTGCGTGACCGTAATGGGATTGACATTTACTTTACTTTTTTTTTTACTTACCTTTGCGTTATTCATAGGTACTGTTGTATAACACTGCAATTGGATTTAACATTTAGAGATACGGTATCATATTCACTGCAACTATCAGGTTTAATTTGTCGAGTACATAAATCTTGACCACTATCCACCTACACGCTTTCATCCCTGCATATACATATAAATGATCGTCTCATGACCTCCTAGCCACTCAGCGAGGCCAGAGGTCACGCGGGGTCAACTGAGCCCGGTGTGAGCCGCCTCGTCCCTTTGCGTCATTCACGTCATCCATCAACCTGTAATTGTTATTGTGGTAATGAATTAAGTCATTCATCATTTTTCTCCTTCTTTTGGTCCTCCATTTAGACATTTAAGTGTACCGTGATTAAAGGCGGAAAGATACCGATGCACGAACGAGCCATCCTTGGTGATGTACGTGGCGCTGCGTGCATTGATCCACGTGTGGTGGAGGCTGGCGTGCACTGCTAAGGGGAAGATGGATTTGCACTCTTTTTCAGTTTTCTTTTTTCCTGCTGATTAAGGTCACGAGGTAAATGGGTCTGCATCAACTCTTGACGTGATAACTCCCGGTGTGGTGATGTGGTGCTACCGGTGTTGTGGTGCCGCCTTTCTTACGTCTTCTTTACTGATGAGTGAAAGAAAGTGGGATAGAAGTACAAGTATCTTTCACCTAAATAGCTTACCACTGTAACTGTAATGAAAATAAAACCACTGTTTACCAATTCATCAACAGGAAGTCAGCGTTTCAACCATGATCATTTGCGTGAGAAAATGATTGAGTGTAGCTTGTTATGTAGTGTGATTTACAAATATTCACGTGTTTTTTACGATAGTTTATTATTTTGAGTAGTGTTTTCTTTGCAGTAAGGCTGCCGTAATGACTAGTATTATTCCTGTCGTTTTGGTTATCTTAGTTTTTTTTTTAGAATATGATATAAAGCGTAGGAAAATTTATACTCTTAAAGACTTACATTTTTTTTTATTTTGATTCCTGATAATTCTATAATTCAAACAAAAGATAGACCAATCTCCAGAAGAGGATATTCTTTTATCGCCAAGTAGTTTTTACCACCACGAATCACTCACTACTCATTAAAGTCACCCATGCAGTCCACTGTGATTTCTGTCACTCCACATCTCCACTAAGGTATAATTTTGTTAATACTTTGAGGAATAGCTACTGTCTCCACTGATTCCTTAACTACCGTCAAATCCGACCGTTCATATAACCTATTGCTCAGAGAGAGAGAGAGAGAGAGAGAGAGAGAGAGAGAGAGAGAGAGAGAGAGGAGAAACTGAGGGCGGGGAAGAAGGGAAAGGTCTTGACGTGATATATGTTGCGTTGATGAATTATGCTGTGGTCTATGATCCCGTTTTGAGAATTGAGACCCAGGACGCTGTTAGAGAAAGTTAGAAATATGGCAGTGTCTGTATGCCGTGGAGGAAGAAGGAACGGATGGTGGTTTGTGTTTGTCATTTGGTTTTATGCGTAAGGAATATTATCTTCTTTCGTATTTTGATGTATTATTCTACGCTTCGAAAACTTGGATACATTTCGGCTTGTTTTATCTTTAGTATCGCCTTTTTTTTTTTTTTTTGGGGGGGGGTTTGTTTCTTTTTCGTCCAAAGTTTCCCTTTAATGGAATACCGAACATTCGCTGACCCTTTCTCACTTTAAGGATAACTCTGTAACTCTTCTGGTCTTGAAGAACCGGGACGCAATTTAGATATAGATTGGAGGAGAGGGTGTCAAGGAAGAGGAAAGGAGAGAGGGTGGCAGGCAGGTAGCTGGGCAGGTAGGCAGGCAGGAAGGCAGGCAAGCAGGCAGGCAGACACTGCATGCAACAGGTCCTACTGGAGAAGAAAGAGGTGGGAAAACCTATCGTGCTGTCAGTATATAGTGGCTCTCCGTTCATGCTTCTGCCTAATGTTGTGGAGGGCGAGCAATTAACGCTTTTTGATTTTATGTCTTATTCCGTAAAACAAAATGAAAAACAAATGGTGTGTGGTTAGAAGGGTAAATATGGGTGGGTTAGCCTTGCCAGTGAGCCACGGGGAGGTAGACGGCGCGGCCCACGAGCGACGGGAGGCAAGACAGAGTGCCCGGCCGAGATTAGCAGCTCCATACATCCTGAGATACTGGCGAGGGGGTGAAAGATGCGGCGGGGTTATGACGGCTCCTGATGGGGCAGCACCCTGGGCCTGCTCCCCTTACCTCGCCTCGCCCCCTGTTCCGAGAATGTTAAGTTGGGTTTGGATGTGTGTTATGGGCAGGCGAGAGTCAAACTAAGTATTAAAAGAGACTATTTGTATGAACGCTAACTGCACTCTTTTCATTATTCAATTTAGCTTATAACGAAATACGTTGTTGCTTTAGATATAGTTATGAAGCGAAGAAAAAACTGTTTCATGTACAGTGTCGCTGATGGGACAATTTACATGACAAGATTTAAAGGCGATCAAGTTTCAAGAACATTAGTTAAACGTTTCTTGTTTCGTAACTCTATATCACTCAAGTATGACGTTTTCTATTCTCATTCAGAATCTCCTCTTCCGCAAGTTTGTTTATCTTCTCGAACTAATCTTTTATTCTATTTTTTTTTCTTCCTCCGTTCGTAACATGTAAGACAAATCAGCTTATGTAAAGAAAGGAGTAAATTAACTGGAAGATCTTTTACCTTAGCTTCATTAAACTGAGCTCATTTTCTCAATCACTTCTTACCTTACTCTTTTCTCTTTCAATATACTAAACTTTACTCTCTCTCTCTCTCTCTCTCTCTCTCTCTCTCTCTCTCTCTCTCTCTCTCTCTCTCTCTCTCTCTCTCTCTCTCTCTCTCTCTCTCTCTCTCTCTCTCTCTCTCTCTCTCTCTCTCATAAATCTTTACCCTCTAATGAAACAATCATTTGCAGCAACGGAGACGGAACGACTTATAAAACGAGAAAGAGCAAAACATAGAGATGGAAGTAAAGAGAGACATAAGACAGATAACGAGACGAACAAAGGGAATACACCCATTTAGCTGAACAGACGGATAGGCAACCAGACTGACATGGAAGCTGCCTGGCACACCAACAGACATTCAAGACAGGCAGACAGACAGAGAGGGCGATTAAGAAAAAGCAGCGAGCCTTGAAGAAGAAAGTAAGAAAGCAAATAGACATTAGAGCGATGAGTTACAAGCGTTCTTTTTAGGCAATTAATCATAAGAGAAGCGGCGTCTTGCATATCTCTCTCTCTCTCTCTCTCTCTCTCTCTCTCTCTCTCTCTCTCTCTCTCTCTCTCTCTCTCTCTCTCTCAGGCATCTGATATCTTTTTTGTTCACTTTATTAGCTTGTCTCATGTTCCATTATACGTCATATCCGTTCTCTCTCTCTCTCTCTCTCTCTCTCTCTCTCTCTCTCTCTCTCTCTCTCTCTCTCTCTCTCTCTCTCTCTCTCTCTCTCTCTCTCTCTCTCTCTCTCTCTCTCTCTCTCTCTCTCTCTCTCTCTCTCCCCTTTTCAGTATATCAACATTTT
>NC_059303.1:10595359-10622859 GCF_017591435.1 Portunus trituberculatus | reverse complement strand
AACATTTATTAGCTTAGTGTTTCTCCATTTCCATCTATTTCCACTTTTCCACCACATTGCTTCTCTCATTTCCTATTCCTGCATGCCCTCCCTCTCATTCCCTCCATCCCACGTCACTTATCCCCCTCATCCCCTCCTCTCGGCCTCCTCCCAGCCCCCGTGGTATATTACAGTACCACGTGACAAACTTTCGTAGGGGTGAAGATACGAGCTCTCACGCGAGGGAAAATGCGCCTTTAGGTCGTCCCTCGGGTTAGGTCTGTCTTGTCCCCTGAGCGCATCCGTATTTGTCATGCAAGACCAGTATAATTCTGGATTAAATTTACTACGTGGCAGTTGTTGGGCATATGAACGCTTGGGAGAGAAAAATGCAGTGTCTCTTTCCCTGGCTCCCTCCCTCCCACCCACTCATTCCCTCTCCCACTCTCTCCACGCCCTCCCATCCTCCTGCTGTTCCATCCCACCACCTCCGCTTCCCTGTCCTTCTGTTTCACTCTGTCTCTCCCTCTTCCCGCCTTTCTTCTCTGCTCTCCTGTCTTTCCTTCCTTCTTCCTCTTTCTCTCCTACCAACTTTTTCTGTCTTCTTCAGTTCCTCTCCTCCCTTCCGTCTTCTCCTCATCCCTCCCAATCTTAACCCAATCTTCTTACTCCTCCTTCTCTTCCTCCCTCCCTTCCTCTCTCCCTCCCTTCCACTTTCCTTTAAGGCCATCCTCCGAAGATGTGTCTCCAGAACTGTAAAAAGTGTAATTAAAAAGATGTGTTGATGTATGTGTGTGTGTGTGTGTGTGTGTGTGTGTGTGTGTGTGTGTGTGTGTGTGTGTGTGTGTGTGTGTGTATAACATTGGACCTAATATCTAGAGTGGAGGGTCCATGTACGTCAACGCTGTTCCAAGAGTTTTTGTTTGTTTTTGTTTTTGTTAAGCACGTATTGTCACTACCATTAGGGAAACTACAGTACATTGTTATCGCTATGTACTACTAATAGCTATCCTTTATTTGTTTCCCCTTTATTTTCATTGCAACTTCCTTCCATAACTTATTTAACTTTCTTTTTCATGTAATTCAAGTTTTGTTTAAAGTTCTTTCCACATTTTCTTTTCAATTACTTTTCCTCCAACAATTTATTACGTTACATACTCATTTGTTAGTTTTTCTAGAAATGCAAAAAAAAAATAAATTGAGAGAGAGAGAGAGAGAG
Organism: Portunus trituberculatus; assembly: GCF_017591435.1. Lineage (NCBI taxonomy): Eukaryota > Metazoa > Arthropoda > Malacostraca > Decapoda > Portunidae > Portunus > Portunus trituberculatus. The sequence continues at coordinate 10,621,661 of NC_059303.1, read as the reverse complement.
AGAGAGAGAGAGAGAGAAAGAAGTGAAAGGAAGCCAGAGGAGGAGAAATTGAGGTAGGAAGGGACGGAACGAGGGAGAGAGCAAAAGAATCAAGAACAAGGCACCGGAGAAGACGACAAAGACAAAGAAGAAGAGAAGAGGAGATGAGAGAAGAGAGAGAGAGAGAGAGAGAGAGAGAGAGAGAGAGAGAGAGAGAGAGAGAGAGAGAGAGAGAGAGAGAGAGAAGTGGGAAGAGAAGAGAGGATAGCAGAGGAAAGGTGAGGTAAGGTGAGGAAAAGACAAAAAATAAGAAAAGAAAGGAAAGGAAAAGAAAGTAAAGGAAGGAGAAGAAGAAGAAGAAGAAGAAGAAGAAGAAGAAGAAGAAGAAGAAGAAGAAGAAGAAGAAGAAGAAGAAGAAGAAAAAAAGAAAAAAAAAAAAAAAAAAAAAAGAGAGAGAGAGAGAGAGAGAGAGAGAGAGAGAGAGAGAGAGAGAAAGAGAGAAATGAAAGAGCGTTGGGTGGACGGAACAAAAGAGAGCCAGAGAGAGAGAGAGAGAGAGAGAGAGAGAGAGAGAGAGAGAGAGAGAGAGGATGTTTCAGACCAACAGACAGATAGACAGACAGAATGAATGAAACAGAGAAAAGAAGTGGAGGTGGACGAGAATGAAAAAGGAAGAAAGGTGGGAAGGAGCGAGAGAAGGAAGAGGAGGAAGAGGAGGAGACGGCGGAGGCGGAGGAGGAGAAAGAGGAGGAGGAGGAGGAGGAGGAGTAGGAGGAGGGAAAGGAGGAGCGGGAGGAGGAGGAGGAGGAGGAGGAAAGATTCAACATTTTCCAAAACTCTGCAATCCCTCATCGTCTGGACTGACACACTCTCCTCCATCACTCTTCCTCTTCTTGAAGCCCAGAAATTCTCCGCCACCTCCCTCACTTCTCTCACTTTCTCATTTTCTTTACTTTCTTTTTCAATATTTTATCTCGACCTTTTCACTGTCCCTTTAATATATAACGTTTCTATCCTAACGTTTCTCTTTTTTTTTCATCTTCAGTACTTATTTCTATTTCATCCACTTCTCTCACTTTCTCATTTTCTTCCCCTTCTTTTTCAATATTTTAGCTATACTTTTTCATTGTCCCTTTAATATATAACGTTTCTAGTCTAACGTTTTTTTTTTTTTTTTTTGTTATCGTTGTTACTTTTATTTTACTTCATCCTTGTGGGTTAAACGTTTAGGATGCGATGTGTAGCTTTATTGATTCCTTACTGCATATTAGACTCGAGTTTGCCCAATTTATTCCGCCTAGAATCCGTTTATTAATTTGATTTTACCCTCACGCTCGTTCCTCATTCTTACTGCACTCTCGCTATCATCCAACTCTTCCACTATAGGCCTTCCCACCGCTTTTATCTTTCCTTCACATTATTCTTCCCTCAACCCCTCCTGGCAAAGACGATAGTGATGGCTGCTTCCCTCCCATACGTCACCCACGTCATTATATATTTTTTTTCCCCTCAGAAGCTGGCTTAGTGATGTACTGCTCACTGTTGCTGGAGTATATACTGGTAGGAGTAGAAGGAAAGGTCAGGAAATGTTGTAGGGATGCGAAAGAAATTTTAAGGGAACTGTTTAGGTGTGAATGTGGAGGAGGATACAGAAACTAAGTGGATGTATTGAGTTTTGAGATACGGAATAAAACACAGGGGGATGTATTTTAGTAAGACTGAAGTAGCTGTAAAGATAACAATTCAATAACGAAAGTATTGTAGAAAGGAAGATGTATATGAGTGACTGGTACATTACGTCTTTAGTGAATGAAATTGCTGAGATGAGTTCTTGTTAAGGATTTTCTAATAATGAACTGCTCTGTTCTGTATAGTAGTCTTATTTCCATGCCATGAATTTCCACAAACTTTCATGAGCAATACAAAAAATGAGACCAAGGATGTTAAAAGATATGTTAATATTTATTTGACCAAAATACTGAAGAAATCGTATAACGGAAAATTTGCATGCATGATTGGAGTAATCTCTCTCTCTCTCTCTCTCTCTCTCTCTCTCTCTCTCTCTGAACAAATATTACATTATCAAAACCTTCAAATATCTCGGGAAGGAAAATGCTCAAGTGATCTAGAGCTCTTATGTGCAAAGTAAAATGAATGAGAAAAAGAAATTCATAAAATCCTTAATATTAACGGGAAGAGATTGTGTGAGTAGAATGAAAATATTAAGCATCTACGTATGAAGAAAACCATATTTGAACCTGACGTGAGAGGGCCAGACTTACGAAAATATATCTGAAAAAATAATAAGACCAGAAACGTACTCGAGAACACTGGAAAGATTGTCGACTAAATTGAATAATGCATTTGTTGGCATCAGTAACTTGAGGGGAAGAAAAAGCATGAGGGACTGGAGCCATATAGATAGAATTAAAGAGAATGGGAGCAGGACCTTGAAAAGAGAGGAGAGTACGAGAGAAAACGGGAAAATGAAGGAGACGTGCAGGAAGGGAGAGAGAGAGAGAAGAGGGAGAGCAAGGGAGGGAGGAAGGGAGAAAGAGGAGAAAGGGATGGAGGATGAGGCCTATGTCAGTGAATTACTGCGACCTGGAAACTAAAGAGGAGGAGGAGGAGGAGGAGGAGGAGGAGGAGGAGGAGGAGAAGAGACACCATTCATCAAGGTATAATGTCATTGTGTCCGGAAAGTGTAGGTCGCAATGCTCATTATATTCATACGAAAGTGGACATTTGGAGGACCAATATCAGAGCGTTATCATTAATATACCAGGTGAGAGAGAGAGAGAGAGAGAGAGAGAGAGAGAGAGAGAGAGAGAGAGAGAGAGAGAGAGAGAGAGAGAGAGAGAGAGAGAGGGTGGAAAGAATACCGATCCCTCTCTCTCTCTCTCTCTCTCTCTCTCTTGTTTTCGATTGGCATCAGGAAAGCGTGTTCTTAAATCTTTTGCCCTTTAACGGTAGTATGTCTTCTTGTTTAAATTATTTTCCTCGCCTTGCTGTCTCACTCTGGGTAAGAAAGGTCATCTTAAGCAGACGGAGGAGGAGGCGGGAGGCTTCTCAGGTGGATGAGTTATCTGATGAAGTTCTTGCATGAGGTTGTCGTTTTAAGCTGTTTTTCTCATTAGTTTATTTATAACTAGATAGATTTGAAGCTGAGAATGCCAGTAGTAAAAAAGATTAATTAAGAGAAAAATATTGTTCAGTCATTTATTATTGTTTATAGTATTCTGCGTTTCCTTATAATAATTTATGATATCAAGAGCGCAAACGCAACACCAATTAACTGTTCACATGTAATTTTTTCTATTTTTTTCCGTTTCTTTCTTTTTTTTTTCCTTCTTACACCACTATACTCCTTTATCACACATGGTCTCTCCTCACCACTGCCTTACCGTAGTTCACAATTACAAGGTGATGGATGACGATAAGTACACCTTCATTGCCACCCAACCTGCTAAACGGGCTCTAGCGGGACAGCTTTAGTAGGCGTGACAAGCACCACGTGGGGTGAGGCGTAGCAGCGCGTGACACCGCCTCTTGTCACGCCTCTCAAGCATGCCACGTAATAAGTAAAGACAGGCAAAGTTTTAGGGGAGTTGGGCGTATGGAAAGTTGATAATATAGAAAGTCAATAATGTACTGGGACAATACTTCAGTGAAAATATGGATAAAATAGGGATATATGAGTGTGATATAAGATTAGGAGAAGTGTGATGGATAAAGCTCCATCGAGTGTAGGAAGAATTGCGTATTGGGGAAACAGTTTGAGTAGTGAATAATAAATGAGATATTTTGTGTTAATTTTTTTCTTTTTTACCGGGAATGGTGTATCACAGGTGCCAAAGCACTGAAGTAAATCTGTTTTATCGATTAGCATTGAGCTGACCACCTGCATTTCCAACGTAATCCATCTATATATAGTTAATGCTCCTGTTACCAGAGTGTTTTCTGTCAGCACGTAAAATTGTGTTGTGACAAGAAAGATACAAACCTATTGAAGTGAATAAAAGTCACACAAAGAAACAGCTGTCCCATTTTCATCATCAACGTGAACCTCAGCAACATATAAATAACTATGATGATACTACTGGTGATGGGGAGACAACAACCACAATAATAATAATGATAATAATAATAATAATAATAATAATAAAAATAACATAACAATACCAGTAACCTATAAAACACAGCAAACTCCTTTTCCTTTACAAAGTCGCACGCTGGCAATGATATTCCTTCTCGCACCTTTTAGTACATCTTACACCCCCAGTGACTCACACCAATGACTCTCTTTATCACCTCCACACAGCCTCCCTCTCATTACCATATCCAACTTACCTACCTATAGTCCTATTCTCTTCCTCTCTACCCCGTCACTCTCCTCTGTGCTTGATATCACTTCTCCACCCAACACCTTTACCTCCTTCCTTTCCCTCCACATCTGGCACCTGTTTTCCTCACCTCTCCCCCTTTCGCTCCTCCGCCCACCTGGCTATCACTGGCAGAGGTAACCAAGTCATGATTTACACCTTGACGTGCACCTTATATAAATTACTGAGCTGTTAACAGGTGATGTGGTTTCTTTATTGAGACACAAAGGTCAGGAAAGTCCAGGGAAAGTTGCACGATTGAGAGAGAGAGAGAGAGAGAGAGAGAGAGAGAGAGAGAGAGAGAGAGAGTAAATATATAATGATTTGTTAGGTATGCTCAGGTGCGTGTAAATGTTTCTCGTAAAGGTCTTCTGGTCACCACCTCATGGGCCTCGTGACCTCGCTTGACCCACATATATATTGTATTTTCCTCCTCGCCTAGGAATACGAAACCCTTTAGCCATAAGAATAAGCAGAAAATATAAAGACGTAAGGAAAGATTCGTGTCCGCAGCAAGTAATGTATTCCATGCGCTTGTCTCTCGCTGTCAGTTTTTACTTTTTCATTTATGTTTTATGGATCTTTGTTAGTCTATACATGGATTACAAAAGGCTGAAGGTATGAAAAATATATAGATGATACGTAATGAAAGAGAGAGAGAGAGAGAGAGAGAGAGAGAGAGAGAGAGAGAGAGAGAGAGAGAGAGAGAGAGAGAGAGAGTAATGATTATATTGATGGATGATCCCTAACAGCCTATATATCACGCTCACTTGGACAAAGAATAAACACACGCACACACACACACACACACACACACACACACACACACACACACACACACACACACACACACACACACACACACCAGCAACACATACGATCACCTCCTCCCCCTTCTCCCTCAACCGCCATGACAGTCAGCACCCTTGCCATACTAAAATGAGTCATACACATTTAAACTCATATATTAATCCCAAAGGTATGCAAGAACTGGAGGTCTGTAGATACATAGACACATAGTTTTACAGAGATACACGCAAATACAGACTGTTGAAGAAGCTAATTTAAATAAAGAGAAGTTAATTTAAATCGAGAGAGAGGAGAAAGAAAATGCGCAGAGTAGGACGTGTCACTTCCTTACAGGTGGCACAGGTGAGGTGGCGCACCTGCTTACCATTCCGTCCAGGTTGTGTTTGTAAATAGTTAATTGACTTGTACCGAGAAGGAGGGAATAAAGCTTTTGTTAATTGTCTACGTAATTGCCAGGCGGTTATTAGGGTGTGAATGATTGATGATGAAGGTGGAGATGAACATGTTTTTAGGTCATGCATTTGTAACTGTCAATTAATCCATATTTACCTAACCGTATACGTCAATTTACATCCATTATGTATCTGCCCATAGGTGTGTGTGTGTGTGTGTGTGTGTGTGTGTGTGTGTGTGTGTGTCTCTGTTGTGTCGAATGCAATGCTTCTCTTTGTTCGAATGCAATGGTTTTAATTTGCATCAATACTCTTCAAGAAAAGAATAAGTGAAAGAGAAGGAATAAGAAAAATAGTAGAGGAGAGATAGCAATAGAGGGAAGAGCGAGGAGGAGATGGAGGCTATCTTGTGTCACAGAGATGATGATGATGCAAGGGGAAATCCCTCTTTCTCTTCCTCTCACTTGCTCTCTTCCTGTTTGTCTTTCTATCTGTCTTTTTCCCTCTTGACTCACCTCCCCGCCTCGTCCCCTCGCTTAGCACCTCCTCTCGTTTACCCTCACTTAACCTTACTTCCCCTCTTTCCTCCCCTTCCTTTTATAGCCTCTTCGCCATCATCCTGTCTCTTGATCTCTCCTTTGCTTCTCTTGTAGTGTTATTTACTTCTCTCACCCGATGATTTACTCTAGAATTGCTCCATTAACAGAAACTTAACTTGTCTTGTGAACTTAGCTTGCCGCCTCCTTATTCATTACTTGATCACTTATCCTAAGCTATATATAACTTTCTTCCTTCTTCAAGTCACTTATGTGCTACAGATATGTCAAATTTGCACTTTTCATTCTATTATTTTCTTTTATTGATTTACTGGTTGTTCTGTCATTTGATGATTTTCGTGTATGCTATCAGCTTTTTGTATGAATTTCGTTTCCTTTTCTTTTTCCTTTCTCTTTCTTTTCTGTTCTTCGTACATTTCTCCATTTTTTTTTTTTTGTTCGATATCAATCTCACGCCTTTCTATTGCTTCCCCTCACCCTCCCAATCTCCTTCCTCTTCATCTCCATCCTCCTCCCCGGCCCTTTCTTTTCCTAGACAGGGAAAAAAAGTAAAAGAAAAAAAAGAGGGAGCACAATTACCACTGCCGGCACACAACAGCTCAACTTTTAATTGGAGTAATATTTTCTCTCTCAGGTGGTTCACTTTTAGAGAAACAGGAAACTTTTTTTTTTACAAGTGGGATCTCTTCCTCGAGAAATGTTTTGCAGTTGTTACGTTACGTCATCGAACGTTTCTCACCGTTTAAAGTAAGAGTTGGGTTCTCATCACTGCTCGTATCGCTCTCCCCCGCACTCCCCTACCACCTCTCCCTCGCCGCAACTCTCAAGCGATAGACTGTCACGGGGTAGATAGATTGTCGCTGCTCACAATGGGTTATCGCTGCTGGTGACAGATTATCACGATAGGGTGTCCGCCTTGACGATAAAATTTGTGGTTAATGAATGGTACCTTGAAAACAGAGAAAAAAGAGAAAATCCTTTGTCGTGAGAAGAATTGACGAAATATTACCAGCTTCTAATCTGCTGCCATTCATTATTATTTACCATTAATTTCACTGTGAAATACCTAGTTGTCTGCTGGTGAGAGTAAGTATTAACAACTTCTCGCATTCAGTCGAAACGGAGAGTCATTTTGCGTTCCCAGTAAATCAGATCATTTGGCAGAGACGGTTATATATTTATGAAGTTTATAGTACACACAGCGGTTAATAGCTAACCATTCGTCATCGACCAGCAAGACGCACACTCACCACCACCACCTCGCGCGGCCATGATCAATAAAATTACAGAGCCGTTTATCTCTTGCTGTGTGTCGAGGTCATAACACTTGTCACTGGCTAGTCGCCCTCCACCCCTGCCGCCTGATATACACGTCTCCTCGTCAATAAATGGAAGGTGATCTATGGTGTTCTACTTAACCTCGTCACTACTCAGTCACCTCTCTTGTTTACGAGTGTGATATTTCGTTTCCTTGTGGAAAACTATAATGAAGGTTTAATATCAGTTACAAGAGTATTTTTTTCTGGTGTAGGACTATTCAATGAATTGAAAATATATCTATGACAAGATTAATCAAATTTGGATCATATTCATAACTTGAATACTTTTATACATTCTCTTTAAAGGAAAACTATGACGTCAAGTAATGACTGAAGTGAAAAGATGAAGACAGTAAGGTAAAGAGCCTGTTGAAATAAAAGTGAAAGAGAAAAGACTGAAAACTATTGAAAAGAGGAAGAATATAGTTGAAGATTAAGGCGATAAAATAAAAAAGAAAATAGATGAAATCAAAGTGAAAGATAAAAGAGAGGAAAAAAATAGTAGGAAGAGGAGAAGGAGGAAGAGGAGGAGGAAGAACGACAGTGTAACAAGAGATTGATGGGAGTCTGGCAGTTCGTCAAGAGAGGCGGAGCGTTCAAGAGTTATCGCTGGACACAAAATCGAGGTTCACGCCTACACGCGAGGTCCTCCCCCACTTTAACTATCCCCTCTCCCTACCCCCCGAACACACACACAAAAAAAAAATTAAAAAAAAACATACGATTTCATTCCCAAATAGGAATAAAAGGTCTTCTTGTGCCATGAAAAATAATAAAAAAATGAAATGAAACCTGTAATATAGAAGTTTTTTGCTTAAGTTACAGCATGAAAGAAGAAAATCAGGTTGAATGTTGCGTTGTTGCATGCTTTTGCGTCACGTGCATCAGCAGTGGGGAAAAGATCGTAATCTATAAGTGCAGTGCTTTGAAGTCAAATAACAGGCATGTAAATGCAGCACACGGCGACTCACATGTATTGAGAGGCACGAGGATGGGGAGCAGAAGGAGGAGACGTGGGTGGAAGGGGTGAAGAGGGAGGAGAAGCAGTAGTTTCTCCGCGGCAGAGAATCCATCAACACAGGAGCCTCAAGGGGCGCCAGGGTGAGCGGGTGGGGCCTCCAGTACGGGATCCAACAATAATTCACGAAAGTTTCAGGCCGCAGACCCTCCTATTTCTTGTCGGATTTGATCGGGCGTGGATCGATAAGAAGGAATCAAGGAGGGAGGGGTGGATGGCGCGTCACCAGGGAAGGATGGATGGCCTGGGGCTGGACAGCGTGGCTCCTGTCCTCTTATCAGGGCTGCTCTTCTTTTTTACTTATTTATCTTTTTTTTCCAGTTCGTATTAAAGTAGCTGCCACGCTTTTTACTGATATTATGTCGTTGCTTTGTTTGCTGGTTTGTTACATTTTTTTTATATTGTACATTTGTCTTCGTGTATATTTTGATCAGTCACTTTTCACTTTCAGTATTCTCGTTTGCACCAGTTATCCATGGCTTGGTGATAAGAAATATATATAGAAAAAAAGAAAAATACTGGAAATGCATGACATTGAAACTTTCTAGGTGATGATTTGGTTTCGCTTCATGACACACATTATAACAAAAATAAACCAAGAGAAGAAGGATTTAGTGTGTTATGATTGTGAGTTTCCTTCGCTGAGTGAGACTAAATTATTAACCTTTGGCACACGACAGGCCTTGCAAAACACGCTCTCCCCATCATCCTCACACGTCACTGAAAAGCGGCACGTAAGGACAGTACGTATGATGATCCCACAGTGGCGAATGAAAAGTGTAACGTGTCTTTATGTTTTACTAATCACGTCCCAAAATAGTTGAAATTTGTAGTGTTAATCCATAATGAAGCTGCGTCCCCTCACCGTAAAGGTGATTCACCTCAACAAACATGACTCGGTAGCTGCACGTGGCAAAATACGTACTGGTGTGTGTGAGTGTGTGTGTGTGTGTGTGTGTGTGTGTGTGTGTGTGTGTGTGTGTGTGTGTGTGTGTGTGTGTGTGTGAGTGTGTGGGTGTAGATAATAACAGTGTCAACTGCTGTCTACACCTGCACTGCACTTACTTTGAGTTGCTTATTTTTAGAAGGCTCAACGTGGGAACACAAAGTCACACATCTTTTCATCCATAAGTCCAGCTGATCCTCGAGTTAAATAATCTGAGATTTGATAGTTGAAAGAATTCTAAGTTAAGAAGGAGCGAAGGAATGAAAGGGAAGCTTACACAGTTGAGCAGTTTCTCAACACTTATATTACATACAGATTTCTCTCAAAATAAAGGGAAACACAACATATGTGTATAGGTTCATTTCTATCTGAAGAATCACTTCAAAGTATCAAATCCTGAAGTATGTACCTCAACTCGCGGGACACCCTGTATACGTAAGTACTGTACATAAATACGAACCGCTTACACACACACACACACACACACACACACTCTCTCTCTCTCTCTCTCTCTCTCTCTCTCTCTCTCTCTCTCTCTCTCTCTCTCTCTCTCTCTCTCTCTCTCTCTCTCTCTCTCTCTCTCTCTCTCTCTCTCTCTCTATATATATATATATATATATATATATATATATATATATATATATATATATATATATATATATATATATATATATATATATATATATATATATATATATATATATATATATATATATATATATATATATATATATATATATATATATATATATATATATATATATATATATATATATATATACTGTCTATCTATCTATCTGTATCTATCTATCTATATATCTATCTATCTGTTTATATATATATATATATATATATATATATATATATATATATATATATATATATATATATATATATATATATATATATATATACACACACATTATGTTTTTATATATATGTACACTTGCATACTCATACATACATAAATATAGATGCACGGCTTACAAACACTTGTGGCAGTACTTAGTGTGCACAGTTCACTACCCACGTGCAACAGTTGTTTCCTTCATGCGTTATTGATATATACGTTAAAATTTGAGTGCGCAGAATAATCATTAACCATGTAGAAATAGCATTCCAAGTTACGACTCTCGCACATTAATCTATTAGCGATGAAAATAAGAGAAAGATATGATGAATACACATAAAACGTCTGTGGAATTTTGTAGCATTTAGCATCTCATTTTTATTCTCATTTCCGAAACGGGTTTTTAATACGGTAAATATGCGTAATTGTTATGTATTGTCCATAAATCCTTCACTTTTCAGGGTATAAAAGTCTTAGTCTAACTCCCAATCTGTGTTAGAGCCACCAAGAAGTGTTCAGCCACCTCAGGGTTACTCGTAATGTTGAGCAGCAGTGCTTGTTGTCATCGTTAGCCGCGTTGGGGGGTAGTGCTTACGTGGGCTTAATTCTGGCTATTACCTCATCCTGGTAAATTACCCGACGCCTGCCTAAGCTGTGTAATGATGGTCGTCTTGCATGGAGCTACTTAATAATTGTTTGGTAACGAGAGGGGGAAGGTGCGGAACGAGGGGAGTAGAAGGAAGAGAGCAAGAAGATGAAGAGTTGTGCGTAAGGAAGGAGTAAGGATGTGAATGGAGAGTAAAGAAATTGAATATGTGAATGTTAAAGGCATCTTGCAATAAAATAAGTAAGAACAAATGGACAAGAAACATCATATCAGAGATGAATGGAGGTAAGGAATGTATTGTGAAGATGTGAAGAATACAAATGAAAATATAGTGCTCGTCATCACAGATATACAAAAAGCCGAACACGTTGCACTTTACAGACGATTGAGTTGTCAGACTACAAGATCCGCAGTTGTATTTATCTTTACAACTTGAAGAAATACTTGTTTTTCTATTTCCTGAAACTTTCTTTGACCTCATTTTTTGGGGAAGTAGTTGAAAGATTCAGCGACCTTCTGCGTCCCCTTCCTTTCCCACCGATAAGGAAAAGACTCTGGAAATGGTTCCCTCACCCTCTCCCCTTCCTTCTCCTCTGGCTCTCCAAAACCCTTTCCTTCCCTTCTTCAGATACTTTTATATGACTTTTATAGTTAAAGTTTGTGCGACTGTGACCTTCCGACGCACTTCTTTCCTGTCTTCTTCTCAACGTTGTTGTCATTATGTGTATTTTGTGTCTGTTTTTCTCTCCCTTTTATTCTATCTATTTATATTTTTTAAATTTATTTTGTGACAGTTTTATTTCCTTTCATGTGAACGAAATTTACGCGTTAAATTTACATGTAAGAAAATGTTCTTGAAATTCTTTTCGAGTGTCTAGTAATTCTTCTTCATGTTAACGATGAATTGATCCACTTCATTGTTATTCACACGTATTTATTCCCCTTCTCTTGGCCATTTCGTCACCCGAAGCCTATAAACCCATCCTCCTCTTAATCTGGCTTTTTTGTCTCCGCTCCAAATGGACCTCTGTAGACATTAAATGGGATTAGATGAGACAGGATCGTGTAAGGTTTTTAGGCCTTCTTCTCGTGTCAGGCTAACTGTTCCTGTCCGTTAAGTGTTAAATAGTAACCGTTTTTAGTTTCACCGGAAGATAATTATTCTATAACAGTTTATTTTAGTATACCATCTCGCTTCCAGGTGCTCTTGTTTTTTTTTTTCTCTCTCTCTCTCTCTCTCTCTCTCTCTCTCTCTCTCTCTCTCTCTCTCTCTCTCTCTCTCTCTCTCTCTCTCTCTCTCTCAAGTACCTACGAGCGTATGTGTGTGTGTGTGTGTGTGTGTGTGTGTAAATGCATGAGTGGGTGCGCACACAGCCGCCCTGAGGCCACCCCATCGTGCCCTTTGACGTGGCGACGATGATCACCGGAGAGCACTGTCAGATGATTTACTACTCGTTGGTGCGATTTGACCATACGTCAGACAAAAAAGTGACAAAGTCCTCAATACCGGTGATTTATTGGGGACCATGTGCTTTAGTAACTGGTATTTAGAGGTGCTATAATTCCTCCCTCCGTAGTGTGCGCACGGGCCGCTTCCTCCTCCAGGTGGCAGGACACGGCTGGCTATGGTGACCTTCGCCTGATTAGCACTTGTGTACGATGCGCCGCGTGGTGTGATCGTAGTGCCTATTGTTGTGGTGAACTATTGTTGCTGTTTGGGTGAATGTTACTGCTGTTATTGCTGCTCCTGCTACTACTACTACTTCTACTGCTACTACTACTACTACTACTACTACTACTACTACTACTACTACTACTACCTCCACCACCACCATCGCTGTGAATCTACTTACTATCAGGGTCGCAATTTTCACATCAACATAGGACAGGTATATTTTGCAGTAATTTTTTTCCTTCGTCACCTCATTGTAAGGAAGGAAAATAACCCACTTGCCTCACAATGACACCAGCAACAACAAAGACAGTAACACAAGCACCGCGTAAACTAAATGTGACCGTTACGTGACAGTGAAATATAACTCGTGACGTGTTTACCGCAACTTCCATCCGTCACACCGACAATCACCTGGCATTCTCTTCCCATGACCGAGCAGTATTTGGTCACATGAAAGATTATTCCATACACGTATTATGAATGGAATTACGTCCTCACCTTGCAGTAATGTGTGGTTAGATACAAGTAGGGAAAGGTCCATAGGTTGGTGGATAGACTGTGTGTTGATTGACAGGGTTTGGTGTTGGTTCTTGTCGTGACTGGGCGGTACGGTCACATCTCTGTCTCATTCTTCTGTTTGGGATCAACCTCCCTCCTCCCAGGTAAACAGTTTACACTTTTACAACCAGCCAGTGCCTGAAGGGTATACATCAGGCCCGTTTACCCGCGCCCGCTGAACCACTTAACGTGAGGCCATAAACACTCGCCCAACGCCCTCTGTACAACAATTAACTGCTTGGCTACCTGCAGTCTCGCCCTCCTCCCACCTGACACTCTCTGACTTGACTCACGCCCGCGACCTGACCACTCCATGCCACCATAAAATGCACCACCAGTTGAGTCAAATACCAACTGTAACAAAGAATGTCAATATTTAACCCATTTTTTCAACATTTTAAGTATTATTTAGATCCGTTTCATAATGCCTCATCTAAGACAGTCGAATAAATAAACATACCCGAGACTCAGAATCGTTTTAATCCATCTGTAACAAAAAAAAAAAAAGAAAAGAAAAAAAAAAACATGCTAAGAGGTCTCAGTGTAGATGATCCGCAGTAGTAAGGCTAGATGAGCAGTGCATAGAGGAAGAGGAAGTGGCAATGATGGCTGGCAATGATGATGCTTGTGGAAATCAGGGAACATCATGTGTCAGGCAAAATTGAGGTTGAGAATTTAGGAGGATGACGATGGCTGTGGTTTTGTCGTAAGTAGTGGTGTAATAGTAATAGTGGTAATAGTAGAAGAATAGATTGAATAGGACGAGCAAGTAGACAAGTAGGATAAATACGTACAAGTGAGAAGAGGAGAAGAGGAAAAGGAGTAGGAGGAGGAGAGGAGAAGGAGAGGAAAAGGAGGAGGAGGAAGAGGAGGAGGAGGAGGAATGACTTCGGTGCGTGGAGAGAGTGAGTTATGATTTCTCTCTTTTGTTGGTTTTGCTTATCTCTCAGCTGCAGCGAGGATGAGAATAAGCTGGAGGAGAAACGCAGAGGGAATGATCTCACGGGATAAAGGGAGATGATCAGCTACTAAGAAAGCACGTGGAATGGGATTATGAAAATTTATGATGCCAACTGATAAGGAAAAAATGTATAGATAAATCAGATAATGACTGAAAAATGAATATGATCTTGAGACTTTCTTTCTTTTCTTTTTTTTCGTTATATTTTATTATCTTTCTATTTCTTTTGCTCTTATTTTCCCCTAACACTTTGTACGAACTCAGAACTACACCATTGCCAAAGATCGAAGTGCTTATATGTTAGTTAAGATTTATTAGCACCTCAAACATTTCGAATATTTCAATTACACAAAGATTGACATACAGGTAGAGAGAGAGAGAGAGAGAGAGAGAGAGAGAGAGAGAGAGAGAGAGAGAGAGAGAGAGAGAGAGAGAGAGAGAGAGAGAGAGAGAGAGTTGGGCGACAAGTCAAATCCTTCCTCCCTCCTGTAGTCGGGCGCGCAGAGCCGACCATGGGGCTTAGGTTACGAGCACTTACGGGTCATTATGGCTAGTAAAGAGGCGTGGGAACGGCCCCTCTGCGGTGGTGATTTTCAACTTTATGTGGACGTTATAGGTACTTGCCGGCCCGTAACACACGCGTTAGAATCATGTTTATGTTCTCTCGGCTGAGCTTGGCCGGACTCGCATGACGTAACCGACTGCCGCGTTGGGCCAGGATGCACTTCCTCGCCGACCTGTTGAGCGTCTCCGGCGGCGTTTTTGTGGCGGCTTTACAGGCTCTTAGGGCTGATTTGAGGCGGTGTTAGTGGCCAGGGAGTGCGAAGGCGGCCGGGGCTTGCTCACTCTATTTTTAGTTCCGGCTTGCCTTTACGGGTTGCCGGACCGGTTTATTCTTACAGTTTTATATGCATGCATATATATATGTATATATTTTTCTATGAATAGTTCTAACTTGAATTGGGGAAATGTACGTGTTGCACTTTCATGCATAATTTTGTGTTACCATAATCTGTTCAATTTTTCCTATTATCAATTTGAATATTGAACGTGTCTATGCTATGACATTAAAAAGACACGTGAGGATTCCTGAGGCAAGGAGATTTTTTTATGTTCAATTGAGCTGAATGATGAAATGCTTCTAAGTGTTGGTGATGCCACACCTGATAGCGACATGTAGAAACATTTGCACGTTTATCTGACGAACACTGGGAACGAGAAGGAAGAGTAGGAGAGAAAAGGGGAAATTGTCAGATGTGTAACTAAAAAGGGTTTTTTATATGTAGGTGAGGGGCTTGTCATACACAGGGGAGGACATCGAAAAACGTAGGGTGGGTTAAAAAGGGTGGGGAAGCTGAAAGAGAGAAGTGGTGCTGGTTTGAGGGAAAAAAGTGTGGTAAAGTGTAGGGAAGAAAAAAAAATGGAAAAGAGCAGTAGGGAAGGTTGCATGGACAGGAAAGGGAAGGGAAATCACAGTTAATATTAGAGTGAAAGAAATAACTGTGCGAGGAAGAAGAGGAAGAGGACATGATAGAGAATCAAGATCAAACGTTCAAGGAAGCAGATAGATGATGACTCCATATAATTAACTTATTTACTTTTTGCGAATGAATAGTAATAAAAATATATGATTATTTCTATAATTTTCATGCACACACACACACACACACACACACACACACACACACACACACACACACACACACACACACACACACACACACACAAACAAACACACTTATCCTGTAATTCTTAAGTGCAATGAAAGGAGCACGGAAGAAAGCAGTGGAGTGAAGAATGAGATGCGCAATAACTCACGGCTGACGAGGATGAAGATAAATAGAAGGGAAGGGGAGGAGGTGAGGCAACTCCGAGCACCCTAATGGTAAATGTCAAATACTCGAGTCTCTGCGGTTGAGTCACTTCTGCGGTAACTAGTGTGAACATTAGCTGAAGGAGAGAGGAGCGAGGGTCATAAATATCCCTCTGACGAACTGTTTGTGTCCCGGCTCGATGTTTCCACTTGCAATCCGAGTTGATAGAATATGCAAGTGCTACACCCCGGCACCTCCAGTATTTATGGCTGTAGTGGGGTGAGGTTTTCATGGATGTATGTTGATATGTATAAAAAATTAACTCGCTGGTTATTGACTCGTCTCAAACATGTGGTAGAAATCCCGCCTGCTCAGCCCGACAACAAAGAACATTCATATATTACTGAATGCTGAAGCTTTGTGTGTGTGCGCGTGTTAGTGCGATTGATTGAACGAATACTGTGGCAGCAGACGCAATATTAAGGTATTGCTGTTATGTTTTCTTTGTATAACAGTCTCATTGTGCTTATTTTCAGCGGTGAGGTGGCAGGGTTCACGCGAATGGGGATTTATCGGGACGGGTTCTGGCGAGCGATATTGTGCGATTTGAAACATGATGGAAGTACATAGAAATAAAGAAAAAAAAAAAAAAAAAAAAAAACACGTCAATGAATACGTGAACAAATAGACAGAATAATATAAAATAGATAGTAATATACAAACTCATCTTTTTTCTTCTTTTCTTCTTAACCATCATTGTTGTCATTATCTTCATTATTATCATTCATACATTCACTCCTTAATTCATCCCTCATCCATCCATGCACTCATCTATCCACACATTCTAACATACTCTTACATGCATACGTACATACATTCCTACATACACACATACAAGACAAATTGCAACTCTCAATCCACCTGACACGTTCACAGGATAGTCTTTGTCGCATTCTTGTTTTTTTTTTTTTATGATACTTGAGCTGATCTCATTTGGCGAGGCTCCAGTCAAGGTCTTAGACATGACCACTGGACTATTAATTAAGAGGAGTCTGCCCGGAGCACGGGAAGGCGTGAACGGGAAATGGTCAATAGTGAGGAAAGGCGGAGTCGAAAGAGTATGATGGTGATGAGTTGGTTGGAGGCTACTGAGTGAGGCTGAGGGGAAGGATAGGGACCTGGGGGGATAAGGGAGTAGGATGGGGGTTATTGGACAGTGATGAGCAAGGGGAGCGCTAACAATAAGGCTGATGGCAGGAGGCTGATGAGGAAGAGGATATAATGCTGATAGGTACCAGTGGGAAGTAGGTTAGGCAAGGATGAGTATATATATAGGAAGTGAACCATCATCCTGTTTATGGTGAAAAGAACCAGGAAAACAAAACCACATGCTCTGTAAGTCATACAGCACACGCATGTAACAACTTAAGAACTAACTTGGAGGAATGGAGATGTACCGAGGCAATGCAAACCTTCGTGTCTTACCCATCCCGAGAACCCACGTCAGGAGCACTGAGGCGCCCTTGCCCGCTCTTCACAGATGCATGTATGTCATAATCTCCGCATTAGAACCAAACAAACCGCCCACAGAAAACTCTTGTACAAGGAATAAAGCGGCTTCTCAGGCTTGATGATGATGATTAAGAAACCAAACAGAGACGGACCCACAACCCCGACTTAAAACACGCCACTGGCTCCCGTCCACTTCGACCCGTCCATCTTCATTCATGGGACGGGAAAACACAGCGTTGTTAATACACCACGACTGTTATTACCGATGACAATGAACTGGGGAGCACTGTGAGGTGTGGCTGAGGCTCCAGCGTGTGATTGACATGCAGTAAGGGTCAGCTGGTTGCTCACTTACAAGCCATAATATATCCCATAGTGAGTAGATCTGTCAAATTCATCATGCAAAGGAAAACGGAACCATCCTGTCCTAATATTATTTCACCGAAAATTACCCTGATTCCAAAAGAACGAAGCTGGTATCAAGTGTAAAGTGATACTACCATGAATTATCCTATGCTCTTATTGCATCTACGATCCCTCAATAATACAAATTTAATTGGTAACGTAAATCTTAACAACCTGACGAGGATAAATTAGTAGTATTTATGTAATATCTTAGCCTATGTATAGATTTTTTGACAGTTAACAAAGAGAGGTAATGCGTCTGACACTAAGTAGAACAGAACAGACGATGGAAGGTTGCAGGTGGAGGCACTGAGATACAAGGCTTTGTAAACATGTGAAGGCAGCGGAGGCAGCAGAGCGTATGGCTTGTGAACGTGTGAAGGAAGGTGGCAGGTGGAGGGTGACCGTGTGAGACAAGGAGGGAGAGTTTGTGTATTGCTGGGAACGTGTCAAGGAAGCAAGGGAGCAAACAGGGTGTGGTTTGTCTTATGAACGAGTCCCGGAGTGAGGAGGTAGGAGTGTACTGTACATACACGTGATTTATAAGGTTGGGATAAAATTGGTTGAAGCATGTTGTTCGTCTGGTTTATGCATGGTACAGAGTGAGGAAGTAAAGATACACGTATGTTTGAAAGGGAAGTGGTGTGTTAGGCTCATGTATGATTCGTGAGTGTGTGTACTAGGTGAGCATGAATGGCACATGAAGGGAAGAGGAGGGATAGCGTGACGTCCGTGCTGGAAGACTGTCCATCACCCTCACCTCACCACAGCCCACCTCGCCTGTTATTGCTCACTTAGAAGGCGATGATAAGATGACATTATTAAAGCCCAGACGAGGCCAAGCAGGGTGGGAAGGGGTAGAGTGGAGTGGAATAGGAAAGAGAGGTGAAGGTAGCGGTTCCTTTTCAAGCTAGAAGGCGATGCTCTTTTCGGTAGTTGGTACATTTTCTTTATCACGAGTCTTTTTGTTTCGTTTGTAATTGTTTTTTTTTTTCATTAGTCCATGTGAATTTCAAACTATTGAAACGTTAGTTAATTGTTAAACTCATTAAACTTTGCTACGTGTTTGGTTGTGGCATTGTTTTATGGCTGAACTGTTGAACATGTGTGTGTGTGTGTGTGTGTGTGTGTGTGTGTGTGTGTGTGTGTGTGTGTGTGTGTGTGTGTGTGTGTGTGTGTGTGTGTGTGTGTGTGTGTGAGCCTTTGTGTGTGCGTGGTCCTGCTGAGGCACATGCGAGTGTTTGTCTCTGTGTGAGGTAGGGGATCGATAAATATATTCACATTTGCATAGGAATTTCTTGTAAGTGTAAAGTTGTTTTGTAATCTTTATTGTTCACAGACTGAACAGTTTGGCAGGATCATATGTGTTATATATTCTTTATTAGATTTTCCCTAATGTCTTTTTTTTCTCTTTCTCCCCACAGGTACTGTACACTCGAGCTATGCATGAAAGAAAAGTAATGTAGGCACCTGGACACCACCGGTGAGTAGAGATGAGAGCCATATGGTATTTCCGGTTTGATAGAGTAAGTTAGTTTATGGCCAACTTTTGTCGTGTCAGATTTTGAGAATCTTCTGTAGCATTCCATCCCTACTTGAATTATTCGTGTCTCTAAAGTATGTCACGTTCCTGGCGAATGTTTGTATCAAATAAGCTACTCTGAGTCTCAATTTTCGTGAATTTGCATATATCATAATTTATCAAAACTCATGTCAAGTATTGATAAAAGAAACTGTGCCTTGAACCTGAAGTTGATAACAATAATTTCGAGACAGGATGGATATTAGTCAAAACTGGCAAAATGTTCACAGCCTTGTAGATGAGAGGTGAGTGGCTTCGTATATACTGAGGCACGCCAGCCAGTGGGGATGGCAGTGGTGGTGGTGGTGATGGCAGTGGTGCTGATGGTGATGGTGATGGGAGCTATCACAGGTGTTTGTTTTTAATTTGCTACTATTTCTTATGAATGCTGCAATGGCACTATTCATCTGATTCTTGGCATGTTAATCAATAGCTTTACCTGTGCTGGTTTGCCTCGTGCTGGATGCTTCATACAATACCTCTTTGTCCTACACGACTCACACTCGCTTTGCACGGCTCACCTTCCCCTCACTCATCACTTGTGAGCCTTCATCTTCTTAGTCCCTTTGCTGTTCATCTTAATTTTCTGTCTCTGGTTGTGTAGTGATAGTGATAAGAGCTGTCAGGCAAGACATAAAGAGCTCTAAACATTACTTCAAAGCCAAAGTGAAAGAAAATATTCGACAACACACCCACCAGAATTAAAGGTGAAGGGTCTGTTTAGTTTTTTGGATCAGTCTTATCTCTCTCCTCATTATTTTGCTTCATATTAGTCGTTCTGTAACTGGATAATATGAAGCAGAAGTGCAATGTGTTCTCTTTCATTCAGACTCACAATGATCATTAAGAAATCGCAGTTTGTTTAGTTTATCCTGTCTTGTCCTTCGGTAGTTCTTTCCTTCTTTAGTAGTAAGGCCAAAGGGAAGGAGAGGACACGCAGCCACTACGTATTATCACCCCTGACACTCGCACGATCACGGTAATTATCCTTGACGGTTTTACACGCGACCACCACCTTCCTACCAGCGCCTCACGTACGGCAATACTCGTTCCGTGCCGTAACCTTGATGGATGAGGGGCTTCGTGTTGCTACTAGCGTGAACTGGCAAGTAGCAGGAAGCTTTTTAATTGTTCTCGGCATTACTGCTCTAAATGAGTTGGTATTTATATCACGTGTAATTAATATCCCTTTATAAATGATCAATAAGAGTCAGTTTATACTCCTAGAACATTTGTGTGTACATAATTGTTTTCCTAAGACCGTTTTGGCCTTTCTTTCATCCTAATTTGTCGTTTCATAAGTAACTCAGAGCAAACGATGCATATGAAACACACTTCCTAATAACCCCTTAAATTCATCCTTAGTTTGCTCTGTTTGCAACATGTGGGACTCCTCTCTCTCGCCCTCTCATCCCTCTGCCTGACATCTACCCACCATCATCCTTGCTCTCTCCCTGCTCATCCCCACCACCTCCTCCCCTCCTCAGCTGCGGCCAACCATCCACCGTCACTCATACTCACCTCCCCACCAGTGCCAGCAGTGCTATAATAAGTGCCACAACTCTGACTGAATGACAGGATTCATGAGCTGGTCCCCCCCTCCTCTCCTGGGTCCTGTCATGCCTTCTCCTCCTCTTCTACCATGCTCTCTCCTACACACCCATTCCCCTTCTTGATACTCTTTCCTATAGCTTGCCTCCCTCCCCCTTTCTTTCACAGGCTCTCTTACTTCCATCTTCCCTCCCCTTTCCTCCTCTCTCAATACCGTCTCTTAACTCTCCCTCCTAGCCTCTCCCTCACCCACCACTCTACCATCTCTTCGTCTTCCTCTCCCTCCACCATCCCTTACCATTCCACTCATTCCTGACGTCCGCCACCCTAACATAGTTCGTCGATACTCCTTTCACTTACTTCACCACCTTCACCCCTGTTCCAATTCTTCTCCTTTTTTATCCATTCATTAATTTTTTCTTAGTTTCACTCAGTCAGACCTCGTACATGTTAACTTTACATTCATCGCTGTTCATAAATGGAACTAAAAGGATGCACGTAAAAATTAATTAACGTGTTATCCTTTCCTTGTTTCTCTTTCACTTTTCCACTTCCCCTTATCTGCCCAGATAATCAAAACTCTCCGCCACAGACACGCCAGGGATCTTTTTCTTCCTATTACCTGTTAATTAACCCGTGGGAACTCCTTTCTTTTGTATTTTTGGGTTTGTTTCTTGTTTAGTCTGTGACGCAGCGAATGTCCATCTCATTATCGACTCGTTCAATATTGTAATTATCCCCTTTGAAGGAGCGAATCTCCCCTTCCTTCCTCCCCCCACTCCTCATTCATCCCTCCCCACGTCCCTCTTTTCTTACTCCCCGCAGCTCGCCGTAATGAAACAATATGTCACCTGCCGTCTTGCTTCCCCTCTCCCCTACTTCCCTGCCTGCAACGTCTACCACACCCGCGTATAAAATTACCGTTTTTTCCCTGTGCAGTGTTGTGAAAGCTTTGGGGGAGAAGGAGAGGAATGGAGTGGGGAGGGTAGTGCTTCTTTCCTCCGCCCTATTCAAGCGACGTCTGGACAAGAGCAGGTGTGAGGGGCGGTAATTCATCTCATTATTCTTTTTACTTCCTCATATAAAACAGGTGGAAGAGAAAGGAGTGCGAGGGGAGGGTGGGGAAGGAGCAAAATTGCTTACAATTTCCTTTTATTTCATTTATTCACTTAAATTAAATGGTTGATTATATTCTTCTTTATATACAATCATTGGGAACTTTTTGTTCAACAGTTATGGTGAAAGTCTATGAATGTGGCCTGGGGAAAGGAGGATAGTGGTCTTTTTCATCTTTTCAGTGAAAGATTCATGTGGGAAGAATGGGAGGAACGTGTTGAACTTCTAACAGAGAAAACTTGGGAGAAGGGAGAGTAAGAAGCAAATGGTGAAGTCGAGAAGCAGTCAAATTACCAGTCATAAGTCACTTTACCTAAGTTTCTGTTGATCAATAGTAAGACTTCAGCTGTAGTGTGTTATTACGAATATTATTTTCTTAAGAGTTGTGTGTGTACCTTGTGAGGGCCCCCACGTTCCCGAGGCCTGCAGGGGACCAACTGGTACAGGAAACGTCTAATGGCCTTCATTGTGGACTGAAACGTGTTAGCTGGGTAGTTTAAGGTCGTGTGTGTGTGTGTGTGTGTGTGTGTGTGTGTGTGTGTGTGTGTGTGTGTGTGTGTGTGTGTGTGTGTGTGTGTGTGTGTGTGTGTGTGTGTGTGTAAGCGCGCGTGCTCTTACAAGAGATGGTGAATGCATGTGTTATGCCTGATATGATTATTTTCAAAGCCTTAGTGTCATTTGCGTTACCTACAAAAAGAAAAGATAGACATGAGAAAGCTTTTGTATTAGCGTATTTTTTGTTGATATATTCTTCTGCATTCTAATTGTAGTACACATGGCATGCACACTCATTTAAAACTACTTTCATAGCTGCATTTCATCACCATTAAGCATTACAATATAAATATAATGCTCATTTATCTTTGTTAAGGGAACGTGTTGCTGGAAGATTGTCTATGCGGCAAAAACTAAGTTACTGAGAAGAAAGAGACAGTTGATCAGCAACACAACCAAGTGAACATGTAGACAACCTTCAACACAATAACTGCGGACAGGCGATACTTGTCTTAATGGTCACCTTGCGCCACCTGCACGCCCTCCCCTCTGCGCACTATGCAAATGACTGATCTGCCTCGACACACTTCTCTTTGGATGGAAGCAGATACCTGTCAAAAAGGTAATCGCCACGCCACAAAGTTCTTTTTAACACCTTTAAACTTGATCGAGATAGATAGTTTTAGGCAGACGCGCAAATATGTGCAGTGGGGAGCAGGTAGTGCTATGAAACATTCACCCCAAAGTTGAGATTCTCCTCCTTAAAGTGAGTACAATTGAGCCCAAGAAACTTTTGCTCATTAGCCCCCAGGCGCAATCCAAGGGACGGGCAGGGGCTTGGTGGGACTCCTCAGGGGATCGCAGGTGTGTTTGCATGATATATTGAACTTCTCAGAGGGATTAGCCGCCGTTGTCAAGGAGATGAGCGGGAGGAATGGGGAGAGGGAGGGAGGGATGAGCGGAGGAAGGGAACACTGTGAGCTGGAGGGGCTATATAAGTTAAGGGGGAGACTATTATAGGCGAAGAAAGGAAGAGGAGAGAAGATAGTTGGTAGAAGAAAAACACACACACACACACACACACACACACACACACACACACACACACACACACACACACACACACACACACAGTAAATAATGAAATATATGAAGCCTAGCCTGTAAATGTCTGGAACGTGATATGATAAACAGGTACCGAGCGACAGTGTGACGGACGATGTGACCTCCCCTCCTGCACCTCCATCTCCTTTTCCTTCTCCTTTTCCTATTGCTCTTCGTCTTCCTCCTCTTCCTCTTCCTCTTCTTCCGTCCTACAGTATCGGTTCCAGTTTATCTTTCTCCTTCCTGATCTTCTTGTTCTTTTATTTCTCAGTACATTACTGAAGTTCTCTAGGCACACCGCAATTTATGTATCTCTGTAATGCCAACAGTTGTAACAGGCACCGTTTTTCCAACAGTGTGTGTGTGTGTGTGTGTGTGTGTGTGTGTGTGTGTGTGTGTGTGTGTGTGTGTGTGTGTGTGTTTGTGTGTGTGTGTGTGTGTGTGTCTGTCATAAATCTAAATTTCACTGTAAATTACCACCATTTTCGTCTCAATTGTAATATATACATTATATATATATATATATATATATATATATATATATATATATATATATATATATATATATATATATATATATATTTACATCTCACTAAGAGATTTGGAAGCAGGTGGATAGCGTGAGCGGATGTCAAGAAGAGAGAGGAAGTATTTGGGTGTGTAACACAATGGCATGTGATAAGATCTACCCTTTCATGGACTTCCCGCGATAAGGAAAACTGGAGGTAGAGTCTGTCACTGTTATCACACCAGTGAGGCGATACTTGTGCAGTTATTTTCCGCAAATTACCTGTCATTAGCGAACAGGTACTCCGAAGTGCAGGTAAAGCTCTGTATCATGCGGCGCGTGCAGACAAAAGGAGGAAGAGGAACAATGGTCCGTATGTACGTGTAATATTTATTGGCAGGTGTCCGGACAGGTGAGACAACAATACCCGGCCTTCATTACTCTAAATGCAAATGAGGCAAAGATTTGATTGCATATCATTAAGGCAAGCAACACAAAGAGAGGTATGGACACATGTCAGTGCGATAAGAATATGGCATGGATATATATTTTAATGAGTAAAAATTATCATAATTGATTCTTTCAAAGAAAAGAAGACATTGAGATCAGTGTCTTGTAAAGATAGACAAAGGAGAGATGACAAGAACATTCCAACGTGAATAATGTAGCCTACATTGATCCCTCCCTCCCTGGCTCTTCCTTGTTCTTCTTTCCATCGCGCAACCCGAACTACTTAGCTTCGCGCCACGTCACTCTTGCACGTAAAGTAAAAAAGAAAAACATGGAAAGCCGCAGGACCAGGAGTCGAGGAGTGAGGAACAGCAGCAACGACGGCCGCCCACCATAACCCTCTCGTCTCCCTTCTCATCACGGAGCTTTAAGTGAAAGAAAACGGGGTTATCACGGACATTCAACCCCTCCTACTCCACCTACTCCTTCCCCCAAAACCCTCCTCTCCCACCGATCCTCCTCCCCGTTCCTCCTCCCGCCGGAAAGAGATCCTCCTCCCTCTCTCTCTCCTCTCCTCTCTGTGCCCCTCCTTTCCCCTCTCCTTCCTCCCTTCGTCCCCTTGCCTCCTACAACAGGCCGCGTCCGAATGTGTGGATAGCTGCCTTGCGCTTAAAGTTGTACTCCCGGTTCACCGTACCGAAGTTGAGGGTAGCGTGTGTGGGTGAGCAGGTGTGGTGGATGTGTTGTCACCTAGGTGCCGGACTTGTGAGGCTGAAGGTGACATTAAAACCTTCATTGGCTCACCGAACTCGTTTAGGTGGCAAATGCTGATAAATGATAAGACCCTAATTACACAAGTTTATACGCGTCATGGTTTTTATAGCCACACACAGCTGCAATGACGTGTGTGTGTGTGTGTGTGTGTGTGTGTGTGTGTGTGTGTGTGTGTGTGTGTGTGTGTGTGTGCGTGCGTGTACTTAAATATAAATTTGTTTTTAACGGTATCTCTCTCTCTCTCTCTCTCTCTCTCTCTCTCTCTCTCTCTCTCTCTCTCTCTCTCTCTCTCTCTGTGTGTGTGTGTGTGTGTGTGTGTATATATATATATATATATATATATATATATATATATATATATATATATATATATATATATATATATATATATATATATATATGTATACTCAGTACATACCAAGTTGAATATTGGGAATATTTGTAAAAAGGTAGTTCCATGTACTGGAATACATAAAGATAAATACATACAGTCTCCCTGGCTGGGCGAGCACAGAGGGCGGTGGGAGCGTGGCGGCCCAGCTGCGAGCAACACTGTGTGATAAACTCTGCGGGCCTGACACGCCGCCCGTCGGAAACATCACACGGCAGGGAGGAGGGGGCAGGCGTGAGTGCGGCAAGGGGGTAGCTGGGGTGTTTGGGGGATTTAGGGGGGAGGGGACGGGAGGTCGAAGCAGCTCGTATCCCAGGCTGTGAACCCTTGTGTGCTCTAGGCTGAGGTAACTCGACTTCCATCTCCACGGCAATGCAACACGTCTCTCGATCTTTTGCTTCAAGGGTTAACATTTATATGTTGCATTAAAGAATTAATAATTTAATTTCCCTTTGCTCTTTTTCGAAGCATCCGTTCAAAGTTAAAAAAAAAAGTTACATTGTGTACAAAAACAAAAACAAAGCACTGAACTGTGCACACTTTTAT
>NC_059303.1:10532859-10590359 GCF_017591435.1 Portunus trituberculatus | reverse complement strand
GTTATGAAAATTATAGCTTTATTTAAGATGCTTTATGTGTGTCACTAATAGCATGACATCAGTTTTTCAAACATATGCTTTGTTCCTAGTTACAAGTAACTTCATATTAATCTCATAATAATCAAACGAAGTGCGGATGCACTGTTGTTTGTTTCGCATTTAAATGTTAACCCCTAAAGACCTTCATATTACCAATGTGTGTTCATAGGGTGGCTTTCCCAAGCATCTTAACCCGAGCCATGATTACTTGCATTCAATCCACAGCTCGGAACTCGTGCCCGTGGACATCCGGTAAGTAGACCTCGCAACGCTGATTGTCACTTTGCATGTAGCAAGTTCCCGGGTCGGCTGAGACTCAGGTGAGTGGAAAGGTTGTTTTCTACAAGCCATTGCGACTTATGTCTGACATGTCAGATATTCGTGATGGAGTGGATTATGTTTTAAGTATCTCAGTCTGGACTGTAGTAGCTCTTAACACTGGGTGACTGTGATCCGCGGGCGCTGGTCAACTTTGCTGCCTTGGTAAATGGTTTTCACATTTTTTTGGTACATATACGTGAATATCTTCACTTTTATTGTGCTCTGGGCCACATAAACTAGCGTTCACCTGTATCTTCACCAAATCTATCAAAAAAAGCTTCAGTGAAGAAAGAATCGCCACGTTGGTATTCTTTTTCAACTCCACCTTTCCAGTTCGATAGTTGGGTTTTATCTTCATTTGCTTCATTGAATATCACAGGATAGTTTGTATGTTGTTTTGCATGTTATATGAATGAATTTTTGTAACTACCATATATTTATTATGATTATTGGTATAACTTTAGGTGATTACTTTTTTTTCGAAGTGGAATTCAACTACATACAACATCCTTACATAACGTTTGACTGTCTGATGCCTCCTTCAACATGTAAAATAAGTACTGAATATACAGGACGTTTTATTATAAATCACGGCTTGAACTGAAAAGGTCTGCAAGGGGGAGGAGCGTGGGGGGTGAGGTATAGCGACGACTACATTATTGGTGAGTGGCAAGAGAGGGGAGGAGGGGGATGTGGGAGACGAAGAGTGTCTGCAAGAGAAATGAAGGGAGGGGGAGTGGATGGACCCGGTGTACGAGATACGAGCAAAAGGCAAGAGGCAAGGGCTGCGTGACAAGGTGGAAGAGGGCGATGAGATGAAAAAGGGAGGACCAGGATGGAGGTGGACCGTGTGATGGAGAGAATGGTGTGGAGCTGTGAAGGTGAATGGGTTAGGAGAGCTGCTGTTATCGGCTCGGATGCAGGCAAGTGCTGAAGCTAAAGACAGTTGATAAAAGAAGTGAAAAGTGCAAAGTGAGGGGATGTGCTTTGCCAACACAACATTGCAGTATTGGTGGAACGCTATCAGGTTGCAACAGCGAACATGCATTAAGGTAAATCAGTTCCTTATTCCATTATGAGCTACACTTCACACTAACATCCTCACATATTACGTGGACAGCCAATCTCAGTCTTACTCGAATCCTAAACCCATTACACCTACCTAGTTTCCACTAAAGTGATACTAAACCTATTCAAAAAACTTTCCCACTAACACCCAACACCTACGCTGAAAGTCATGCACTTATCCATCACTTACAACCACCACAAGGCACACGCAAACACCATCACCAATTCTAAAGTTTTTTTTTTTTTTTTATTCTGGTTGTACTCCATTTGTGTTATATATATTCTCTCTCTCTCTCTCTCTCTCTCTCTCTCTCTCTCTCTCTCTCTCTCTCTCTCTCTCTCTGTGTGTAAATTTCTTTTATAATCGGTATATCTTTATTAGTTTTGAATAACTAAATTGAGTTATTTATTGCTGCCTGATTATCACCACTACTTTCATTAAGTGATTAGATATTGCATTATTGTGATACATTATTCAACGGAATATTTTCCATTCAGTCGCACCTAAAATTATGATATTAATCACTAGATACATGTTCAGGTTGTTATGTGACTACACTATCTTTTTGATGTTGCCATATCCTTGTCCTTCATAATACTTTTAAACTTAGATATCTTAGTGAGAGTGTTCCTGATTGCAGGGTTAAACTATATTGAAATATGTCTTTTATTTTACACAAGTTCACTACCTTTACTGATGTCATCGTGTAAGTAATTGATGTTAATTTTAGATTCGTTCTCCTTATTTTGTGAGGCTACACCTTCATGAAGTGTTTACAGTAAGTCTGATTTCAATGATAGTCAGAAGTGAAAAACGGAAAATTCATTCTCACTGAAGTATGGAATGAAGGCTTTGTCCTGGAGGCAGCCACGTGAGGGCGTCCGTCGAGCAAAGATCCTGCCATTGTCAACTGTTCGCCCGACTCACCTGCCACGTCGCCCATCCCTCACATTCTCACCACCACTTTCGCCACCTCTTACTTACACACTGACATCATCGCTACCCAAAAGGTTAAACTATATATATATATATATATATATATATATATATATATATATATATATATATATATATATATATATATATATATATATATATATATATATATATATATATATATATATATATATATATATATATATATATATATATATATATATATATATATATATATATATATATCAAACTTGGTGTATCTAATCCCATTAATCGCCATAGTAAACTTTAAGTGTCCAGAAACGACAGTAAACAATGAAACACACCACGATTGCAATAAGCTTTATATCAAACCTAATGCAAGGCGATGCCTCATCATCGTCACTAGGGTTGTCACCACACGCACTACGGAAGGCATAACTAAATCACATTGTGATATACGAGCTGCTTTCCTCAAGTCGTCCTCGCGGGGTCGTCCTCGCACCCCGCGAGGACCAGTTTTCATTATTAATTATAGAACAAAGATAAATACGAAAAAGGTGTCACGTCCGCCATTATAATCCAACGTAAATGTGTGCTTGATGATATAGTGGGATATGAATTAGAGGTGCTTTATGAGCGGATAATCAGACAGAGTAATAGCTTATAACGAACGCTGCGGATGGTACAGTAGCTAAGCGAGTCGTCAAGGAATGCAGTCCAACGTGGCCACCTGTGACCAATGGGAAGTGTATTGTCACCTTTCCTCTTTTTACACACAGGAAAAGCAGAACAAGTACCAAAGGTAGGAGTCATAATAAGTAACAAATTAAATTACTGAAAGATCCGCACTCGTCAGGTTGAAATAAATAAGTATTTTTGTAAATGTAGCTTTCTTGATAAATAAAATCAAACTATAAAATTTGTCACTTGATATACAATTTACCTAAACAATTCCTTTTTCTGAAACGAAGTAACAGTTGTTTGAATTTTGGTCCAGTATTTTTTTAGAGGGGGTATTTATTGTATTTTTATGTACTTTTTTTCATGACCTTCAACAACTACATCCTCTTCAATGCCAAATATTTCAGTGACTCCACAACAGTTTTACAACAATGTTACAACAATTTTTTCACAATTCCTTACATTTTCGACTGTTACTTCAGGACCTATCCATTTTGTTAGAGTTTTATATATTTTTTTTCTTCGCTTTTTCGAAACTTGACACCTCCCCAACACCACGTTTTTCTTTTCAACTTCCCAAGAAGCCTTCATTCAGAGTGCGGAACTTCGGAAATGCTAAAAATGGTAAACTTCAGACTACCTGGCACAAAACCCTCGGGAACTTTCTTGCCTTCATTGCCCTAAACCTGATAGCCATTTCCCTTTCCGACTCCCCCTTCTTCCTTTCCCCTTCCTTTTCTTGTGGCCCTTTCACCCTTTTTTTCCTTTCCTTCAGACATATAGTGCTTATTTTTTGCCTTTCCTTCCTGCCGTCTGCGTACCAGCAAAATATATATGTTTTTTTTATATTCTTCACAAGAGAAGACAGAAAGGCAGGGAGAGAAAAATAGGTAGCGAGAGAATCCTTTCATTAAAGATCTTTTTTTGGTGCAGTATGACCTTTATTTTACTTTCTCTCTCTCTCTCTCTCTCTCTCTCTCTCTCTCTCTCTCTCTCTCTCTCTCTCTCTCTCTCTCTCTCTCTCTCTCTCTCCTTTACCTTCCTCGCGTGCTCAAATATCTCTCATTATACGCTTTTCTTCATGGGTTCATGTTCATGTTTAGGCAGAAGAAAGACGGAAAGACAGGAAGATTGATAACATTTTAAACAAGATGAGATATTTAGCCCTAAGAAGTCACATCAGTGCAGCAGCTTATGCCTAGACAAAATAAGGAATATTTGCGTCAAACGAGACTTTTTCATACGGAAAGATTATTGGTGAAAATGAAATAGTGGCACATGAAAAGGAAAAAGAAAAATATATAATCAATTATTTCAATTATTTTTCATTTATTTGTATATATGTTATTACCATTATTGTGATTATTTGTTATTGATATCATTGTTATATATTTTTTTGTGAGTTGATTAGTAGTTTTTTTTTCATCACTACTCTATTTAGTCTTTCTAAGACGCACGCATTTATTCTGAACATATAATTAAGTGAGGCAGCATCCTAAAGATTTCTTTATAGAATTTTTTTGTCAATTTTAGTTTCACAAAGAATACTCAATTCGTCAATGAAATTGGTACTATATTTTTTAAATCAAATAAAAGTGCACACACACACACACACACACACACACACACACACACACACACACACACACACACACACACACACACACACACACACACACACACACACACACACACACACACACACACACACACACACACACACACACACACACACACACACATGTACACGCACACACGTCTGTACACACACACACACACACACACACACACACACACACACACACACACACACACACACACACACACACACACACACACACATAATAAGTGTGTGCCTGGTCTCAGGCCTATCCAAAGATCGGAAATAATGAGCTCTGAGCTTCTTCCGTAGGGTAACGTCTGGCTGTCTCGTCAAAGACTGCAGCAGATCAAACAGTGAAACAGTGAAACACACATTTATATATATATATATATATATATATATATATATATATATATATATATATATATATATATATATATATATATATATATATATATATATATATATATATATATATATATATATATATATATATATATATATATATATATATATATATATATATATATATATATATATATATATATATATATATATATGCTGGTTATGTGAGTTATTGACTTACTCCCATAAGGCAAAATACTAGTTTCAACTTTTGCCTCACATATTCACGATTTTAATTAAGTTAATGAGAGTTGAAAGACGAAGAAATCTGTTAATAAAAATTCCAGACTTATTTCACCTTCCTCGGATAAACTGTACATGTCTATATATTTTTAAGCGAAACTCGAAATAGAAGCTTTCATAAAGTAGTTAGGGACTGTTGAATATTGTCGGTGTAAAAGATGATAACTTCATTCAGCTTGTGATAAAGTTCAGCTAATGAAGTGTGCATTTATTCATATGAGTATATTAGATTTTCATATTAATTACTTGTGTATTCTGCTTTAATGAATCGTAAATAGTACTTAACTGTCTTTTGAGTTGAGTGTTGATGCTTCATGTATGTACTTTGTATCACTGATTATTTTCCAATTGTTATCAACAATATACAATGAAGATATAGTAGGTCACTTGTGACGTGAATTAATTTATTTATTCATTTTTTTTAATTAAATAAAAATCCATTTTGTACTTCATCGGACGAACGCTGACTGCGGCCGTGTTACCTCGCCCTTCCACCTGAACGGTGTTGGCTGCTCTGCACCGCCCACCGAGACGAAAGTTAGTATATAATTTCATTGATGCCTACAAGTATTTATCAGGCGACTTGTATTCACGGGCACCGAGGAGGCTTGATGAACGGTGCGCTTTCTCGCCCCTGTCTCGCCGCCGCAGTCGGACTCCTAACTAGTGGAGCAAGTGCCGCGGCCGGCCTTATATTGGTAGCGGGGATACCTGCTTTTAACCGAAGAGAATTAATACACTGCGGAATACATAAGCAAGAAAAAAAAATTGCAATCGAGCATTCCCAACGTGCACTGCTCATGTCCTTGGCCTTATAGTTTACGGCAAGGGGGAGCAGGGAACAGGGTTGTGTGCTGACCGGCAGGGGTCCAGTGGCGCGGCCGGCCAGGTGTCGCGCTCTGAAGCAACAAGTGTGCTACACAGACTCACGGTTAGATGCTTTCCGTCCCTCGCGTTGCTTCTCCGTTAGCACACACACACACCGAGGGGTCAGGAGCCCCACACTTTTCCTTTTTCTATATATCATAAGCACCACACACCTTACAAAATATACTTAAATGCCTTGCAACGCTCTTCTATATGCGCGGTGATTGCTAGGGGCACGGCGAACGATTGTAGCCGAGAAGCCAAACAGCGCTAACCTCCGACGCACACCGGGGAGCTGTGTGTACCTGTCTGTTGCTTCTTGCTTTATTAGTGGCAACCAGAGAAACTTGACAACATGTTCGGCCTAGGTGGTGGTCAGGTGTGGAGCCAGTGGTTTAGAGTGGTCACCGCGGGGAGGGTCATGCTTCTTATGGAGATCTTGTTTGCTTGTAGACATACCCAAGCGGGGCAAGTGTACGTTACATTAGCTTTTACGGAATGTTTGCTTTCGCTGAGCATGGGATCCTCCGTTGCCTCTTGCTTGCTTCTATGTAGTCTTCTGTCTTTGAAGGAGCGAAAGAAAAGGATGAAATGATACTTGTTCTTTTTTGAATTACTAGCATTGGTTCTCAAAAGTACCTCAGGATTTGCATAAATATTTTTCGTTTTATTAAATACTTGTATGCATGAAGAGCTTCTTGGGTTTCAATTGTCCACATGTAGAGAAGGCTGATATGGATAATCAGATTCATTTGTCACACTTAGAATGTGTTAATTTTTTTGCAGTGATGTTTTAGGTTGTATAATTTATACACGCTATGTAGTATAGTCTAGATAGAGTTCAAGAGTTTACTGATGGAGTTATTTACGTTTTTTTATTGCCAATGCTTTATTATTATGGTACATAGTTGGTATATGTAGCAAGGACATTTATTACCATTGACCTTTTGCATTTTAAACATTTATCAGTTTAAAAAAGCGATCTGAAACGTAGCCACCCACTTCCAACAGCACATTGGCACTCTCTAACACTTCCTCTCCTGCCAATTCCCTTGTTGCCAAAAATTTATGTTTCAAGATAATCCAAACACATTCTTATATTTTTTTTCTTTTTAGCTGAAGGCTGTTGATATTAAACAAGATCACATATTTATTTATATATTTATTTGCTTTCGTTTTTTATTGTATATCAAGCGAATAGTATATTGTTTGACTTCCATTACAAATTTATATTATATTTATATTTATTCATGGATAGATAATCCTTCATTTTGAGTTGCTATTTTAGTAATAACAATTTCATTCTCATCATACGTTTTCGGCCTAAGTGATTAAGTTAATAAACTAGAATAAAGATGAGGTTAAGATTATGTGATAAGTAAGTCCTTATCTTGAATGATAAATTTTATCAATCAGAAACTAAGTGTCTTTTAGAGGACAACTTGTATTGCGCTGTCTAATTTTAGGAGTCACGAAATATTTGACTTGTCTTCACAGATCTAATAATGCTACTCTACAACTGTTCTTATCGATATTTAAAGGATTACTGCATGATTTTATAGATTTAGGGCTGCGTTGCAAAGCTTTTACGTAATCTTAGTAAAGAAAAAAATAAATAGACATTATATATAGTGAAAAAAATATAAAGAATATGGATTCTTAAAACAACGAAAACCTTAACGTAAACAACATGGCAAATATCACCGCTTCTTTTCCTTCGCCATCGGTTCCATTTTCTGTCTCTTAATATTCAGCCTTACCCTCCATAGGCCATTATTTCGCCTCCTGTCCCCACCTTCTTCCCCACCATTAACCTCCACCGCCTTTCTGTTAGTGCCTTGGGCTACACCCCCGCCCATACACAAGAAGCATTACCCACCCATCACTACCACTCCTGAAGAGGGTGTATGGCCGTGGCCATTCTATGAAGTCATTACTGATTCTTCTGGGAAAAACGACATTGGTAACTCAGTTTTAGATGGGTTATCTCTTTTTCTTGTACAGAGGAGGGGAGGGAGGAAAGGAAGAGGGGAGAGGTGGGGGGGTAGGTAAAAGAAGGAAGAGGGTGATGGCCAGGCTGGGAAGGCACTTTGTGATTGGTTGGGCTTACTCTCCACCCATTTTTCTTTCCTTACCGTCTTTAGCCTAACCTCCCCCACAACCCTCGCCTTCCCGCCCCTCCCCATGACAGCTGCCTTCTTGGGGTAGGTCCTCAATGAGTAAGGAACCACAGTTGATCTTGGGTACCTCTAATTGAGTTGTCCCTCGTTACGGGTTTTCTTTGTGACGGTCACATGTTTTTTTTTTTCTTTTTTTATTCATTATAATCATAATATCTTGTAGTCTGAAGTAATATTTCAATCATAGAATGATCGTGTAATGGAAATTAAATAATGTGATTTCAAAATCACATTATTTAAAGGTATGTACTCATACCTTATATTCATACTTGAACAATAGATAAGAGATGATAGGAAGTGGACGACAAACTTGAAAGAGGGAATAAATGTAGTAAACAAAGAGATGATTTATAAACTTGATATAGCTTACGCACATCTGTATCTTACGAAATGTTCGAGCTAATGGAGAGTGTGTGATGAGGGGGATGTGGCGGGGGCGGCGTGGCAGGGATACGTGCTCCCCTCACAGCGCCCTAAGCAGTCCTGGTTAACCGATCTTTCAATTAACGTGGTAGCCTTAGTTATAATAATGACTATAATTACTTGGTTGCAAACAACTCCTGATTGTAATGATTTTCGTACCCTTCCCCTCGCTAATGCTATACTAACAAAGTTACGCTATGTCGGTTTGCATGTCTGCTGAGAGGTAAACTGTTCGCCTTAGTGTTTCGTGTGTTCAGGACATGTACGACATCAAAAGCTTGCTTTTGCGTTTTGTCATCCGCCCTCGAAAGAGAGGAAAAATTCAGAATTTCCATCCTTGCTTAAAAAGTTTGCTGAAGTAGGAAATAAAAATGAAAGATATCGTCAGAACGTCTAGTTAATGTATTAGAACGTACATACATACAAACCAAAACTTTTCCCTCTTCTTTTCTTCGCAGTATGGGGAAAATTGCAAAATGCCGTTCTAGAATGAACTGTCAGGCATGTGACATCTATCTTCTGTATTTATAGTGGGCGAGGAATGCCTTGTGGGGTGGGTTGATAGACGTGGGGCGTGCTCTCCACAAGGGAAAACGTGTTCGGAAGGGGAAACAGTCTCCTCTTCTTGGGCCATAAGAGTGGTAGGAATGGAATACAAGGAATACAACAATAAACGGCAAAGGAGAGAAGCATGACGGATCAGTATTCAGTATACAGGATTCCATTACTTTTTAAGGCATCCAGATTTCATGAGTAAGAAAGATCGCACGTGTAGGTGACAATTGTCTCTAGTAGTTTCTTTTAACACTGTAGTGGCAGTTGATAGTAATGACTGCAGGTGGTGGTGGGGGCACTCTCAGCACAAGTGTTGGTAAAGGTGATGCCTCGTGTTTTCTGCGATATCGATTACTAAATTACTTAAATGAATCAATATGATGACAAACGGTACATCAATCATGCCAATAATATGCAATAAAAAATTGCAGGTGATATTTTTATCAGTCTTACTGGTCGACTTAGGAGTTACAAAGAGGGAAACTTTTTTTTGTGTTGGAAAAAAAAAAAAGTAAAGCAATTGTTTGCCTGTAGCGTACATTGCTGTCAATGAACGTAATTTCTCCTTGGACGCTTAATTGCTGCTTGAGTCGTTGTCACGTAACCATTGAAGCTTAAACGTAATTATGTTGTTATCAGAAGCAAATTGCTCCGTTCTTCTAGTATGAGTAATTTCTTTAAGAGAGGTTTATATAATATTTTTAATTAGACTTGAAGGCTTGTGTCTCAATTACAGTAATTTCTGCTATGTCTCTGCTGCCACAGTTTGTTTAGGGAGAGTCGTGTATATCTGGGAACCGCTGATGGATGTTCTCTTTCACATATATATATATATATATATATATATATATATATATATATATATATATATATATATATATATATATATATATATATATATATATATTAGGGTTGACCCAAGGGCACAGAAAAAATGTCGAACGTAAACATGGCACTATGTATGTATGTATCCAATCATGAATACGAACTCATACTAA
This sequence comes from Portunus trituberculatus, assembly GCF_017591435.1. NCBI lineage: Eukaryota > Metazoa > Arthropoda > Malacostraca > Decapoda > Portunidae > Portunus > Portunus trituberculatus. The sequence goes on along the minus strand of NC_059303.1, from coordinate 10,580,057 downwards.
ACACTCTCTCTCTCTCTCTCTCTCTCTCTCTCTCTCTCTCTCTCTCTCTCTCTCTCTCTCTCTCTCTCTCTCTCTCTCTCTCTCTCTCTCTCTCTCTCTCTCTCTCACACACACACACACACACACACACACACACACACACACACACACACACACACACACACACACACACACACACACACACACATGAACCACGTCCCCAATGAGGCGATCAGTGCCGCCCTGGTCTCCTCGGCTACCCTGGGGAGCACGTGGGGATGTCCTGAGAGGCGGCAGCGGCCGGGCCCCCGCGGTGCACGGCCTGACGCCACCAAGATGTAGCACCAACGCAGGAGAAGGATTTAATGCCTTCGTTTGGGAGACGTTAGTGGTTGGTATAGACTGAGGTCTCGCTATATCTCAGTATTGCTTGAAATATAAATTACGAATGGAATGGGATTATTAATAAGGATTTATGTATCATACTCGCAGATATGACGGTGGCAATTCAGTAATTAGACTTTAATATAATGATAGCGTCCGACTTTGATATATATTGTGGTTTTTAAAATAATAACTTGGGGCAAGTCGTGACGGTATAGCAAGAGTAGAGCCACAGAGGAGAGCTGGGAATTGCGCTAATTTGGGACATGAGTGTAAAGTGTAGGCATTATTAAGGTCATTGCTGGAATAATCTGCCGAAGTTGTATGTATATGACTAATAATTCCATTACTGACGTTGTGCAGTACTTGAGCAGGAATAAAATGGCGGAGCAGGGTAGGGAGGAAAGTTCCAATGAACTTTGTTCACCCCTTCACTGTGACAACTGGCTTCCTTCATTATCCTTTTCCAGAGGCGTAATGTATTTTCTGTAAATTTACATGGCCATGTGTGTTGGTCTTTAGAAACAGGAAACCGCACTTCCAGCCCAAGGGTATCGTCCGGCCGCCTCCGAGGACCGCCTACAGCGAGACCCTGAAACAAAGCACCCACGGGTTAGAAAGGACATATTTACACCCAAAAAAGAGGAAAAGAAAAGCAAGGGTTAAGTAAATAAATAAATAAATAAGTAAATAAATAAATGTATTAGTAGTTTAAACAAAGTTATTGTTAGATTTCTTCACTTAAGTTCATTGATTACAAATTAAATTGACATGCAACGCGAACTGGCCAAGGACTGTTATCGTATTTGATTTATGATATTATTGCAATCATCTCGAAAAATATTAGGCCATATTTCAGGGGATAAAAAACATGGATTCGGTAGGACTTTCGAGAAGCTGCCATCTCACTGCTATTTATTGCTTTGAAACTAAATGTGGTCACTCACTCTTGTCTGGCTTTTGACTGATTGCGTGGTTTCCGCTGAGATCTGTCAAGGGAAGCGCAGGTGTGGAGCAGGGGGCTTAAGGAGTACCTCTTGCAATCTTATGTGAGAAAAACAGTTGGTGAGGATATTCTTTCCCCTATCAACACCGTGCAACAAGGAGACGGCGGCGATGGCGTTCGAGGAAGTCTGGCCTGTAATGATTCTGAGAAGTGTGGGAAAGTTTGCTTTATATCTGGAAACCCTGTTTGAAAATAATATATAGACCGTTGTTGACTACACCGATATATTCAAATATTTACGAAAATATTGAGAGGACCTGTCAGATGGATTGATAAATTGACGTGGAACACAGATAGGGGGAGAGGGAGGGAAGAAAGATAAGAGAGAGAGAGAGAGAGAGAGAGAGAGAGAGAGAGAGAGAGAGAGAGAGAGAGAGAGAGAGAGAGAGAGAGAGAGAGAGAGAGAGAGAGAGAGAGAGAGAGAGAGAGATGGGGGGGGAGCCATCGAACACTGTCAGGACCAGCAGCCGCCCCCCTCGACACATTCTCGTAACTGTCACACACGGAGGTCCAGCTATATTCATTGACCCCCATTTAACAAAGCGCTTTAAACACGGGACACGGTGAAGCTGCATGGGAGGCAGGCCAACCCCGGGGGTGAGAGAGAGAGAGAGAGAGAGAGAGAGAGAGAGAGAGAGAGAGAGAAAGTGTCACCCCTCCTAGAGTGTCAACAAGGCAAACAGTCAGATACACGTGTAAAAGGCACGATTATATACTTCATCACCCCCTTCCCAGAGTAGTCTTAGTTATGTGTGTTGGATGCTTCATTGGGTATTAGTTGTGGTGCGTTGGCTTAGCTTTGGTTAGGTGGAAAGTATCGAGTCTCAAAATGAAGAAAAAGAAATGTGATGCAAATCGTGATAACTTCGATGATTTTCATTTTGTGACTTAATAATGCTCCCGCAAAAGCAAGGATGGAATTCAAAGCGTCTGACAACAGATTGAAAGAGGCAGCCACTTTTGTCATGCGAAATTTTCGTTGTAATGGGAGGACTATGAACTGAGATTGTAGCACTATATTTATCACGTTTCTTTGTAAAACCTAACCATGACAGAGCGTGACGTCTGCATTTGTCACAGAAAAGGAAACACTTGATAAAGGTTACTGATGAAAATATATTATAAGATCTTTATTGTTTTGGGTGGAAAAGAGAATGACTGTGGTTGATGAATGTCCGCTGAAGCTTTTTTGAAGATTGAAGGTACTACATACATGACTGGAAAGAAATGTAAAAAACACATTTTTCTCATTCTCATAAAGAAAATGAATAGTCTACTAGGAGCCAGATATAATTTTTTTTGCCATTGTAGGAGAGGAGAGCGTTTGTCTGCTAGCCGATTGGTCGTTAGCGATGTAGTCATTAGTACGCTGGTTGGCTAGACGCCGAAATCGTATTTTTCATTGGCTGCTCATTTGGCGCCACAGTGCTGTAGCTCTTGGCAGCCAATCACAATTCGTATTTCTCTCGGCGTGGTAGCTGCAGTATAAAGAATTGGCTCGCATTCTTCTTTCAAGGTTGTTGATAAGATGACGAAGGGACTATTATCTTGATTTAAGAAGATAATTGGCGGGAGTCGTTGGCCACATATTCCTAGGGACTGCGTATGGTGTGGCACACTAATTAACGCCCTTGGGGGAAGCTAAGTGAGTGATTAGGTCATTGTAATTGGGTGGTTATCAGCCGAGGAACCCTCGCTACGTCAATAAACAAGGTTGTCCGAGAGAGGGTCTCCGGGCCTTATAGTTCAGTTTCACTGGTTTTGTTTAGCATTTTTTTTAAGTCATCAAAACGAAGAAACGTTAGTGTATTTTAGAAGAAAATGAGAAAAATATGCACATTGCATGTCCTAAAGTAGCGATTAACGGGACGAGGAACGATATGAAACAAAGCAGAAATAATGAAAACAACAAAGGAAGGCATATAAAAAAAATGAAGGCCTTGGAGGAGGCTTGCTGGCTGGGCGGGCTACGGACAAAGAAAGCAAAGGAACAGTCGTAACTCAGAAGTGACTATAATTTTGCGTCAGATGGCGACGGTGATGCGAGGTGATCGCAGCATGTTTACGACCTCAACCATAACCTCTCATGCCCTTAATTTTACCGAAGAGGCACAGCATACGGGAGGCGCCCAGAGAGAGAGAGAGAGAGAGAGAGAGAGAGAGAGAGAGAGAGAGAGAGAGAGAGAGAGAATAGTAAAACAAAGAGAAAAAAACATGAGAAGCACAAACGAGAATGGTGAATGGTAATCTGCAGAGCGGATGAATTTGTTATGACGGAAGAGACGAAAAGTTAGGAGAGTGTCGGCCAAAGAGTACATGCAGTAAATGGATTATCTCAAACACACTTGTAATGAGGATGGAAGGAAGACATAAACTAAAAAAGGAAAGGTGTAATAACTTAAGGAAGCACTATAGTAAAATATTTACTGAGTAAGTGTTAGCGAGACGAAGCAGATCTGCTTAGGAAATTTGATATAGGAATACAGATTACATGATATGAGGTAAAGAAAATTTAGTGATGCAGCTCAATGCCGATAATTGAATTTAAACGTAAAGAAGAAACTAAGGCATAATTTGGAAAGGTTAGACAGGGAACAGGTTTAATAATGTCGGTAAAGGAGAAGAACGAAGAAAGGGGTGGACCTACTGGACGAGGAAAGGAATAGCATGGAAGAGATTACCATGAATTATCTCTTAGAACACTGGCAAGCGGCGGGACGAGACTTTCTCATTGGTATGTAGTTGTGTGGTGCCCGAGGAGGACGAGAAGAACTGTTGGCTGCGTTAATAGAGACATACCACCTGCACGGTTGCGGTAAGCCATACACGCCTCCCTCCTCTGTTAGGTTCTTGGCCAGTTTTACTTACACAGCTCTCTCCCAGTCCCTGGTCACCATATAATGTCTTTTTTATGCAAGAGATGAAACACGTGTAAGCGGCGAGATGTGTGTGCGGCGGTGGCCGTCTGAACACAGGTGACCAGTTAACACAAGGGTAGTGGCCGCCCCAGCAGGCCAAGCCACCTCCAGGTGCATACACCCTGTGGTACCCTGAGGAATGCCGGAGTGTTCGTGGTACATCAAAGTATGGCCATGTGTTTCATTTTCTAAGACAGCCACCTCTTGATGGATGACCGGGAAGATAACAGCCTGAGATGACTTGTGTGCCAGAGAGGCCGTGGCTCGCCACCAGGTCCCCCTTCTGCATGAGACCCTCTGGGAGCTTTCCAGGAGGTTCAAGACATTAAAACTGGTTTTATTGCGATTTAATGCCTTTGGTACTTTATTATCGCGAGGATGAACAGGGTGGAGGGATGCGAAATTACTCGCTTCAAGGGTTTTAGAGGACTCTGAGATCATCCATCGGTGGGCAGCCAAGGATCAATATTTATCGCGTAAAATTGGTGATTGAGTTCAGTCGTGAAAACACTTCTCAAGCACTAGGGCCGTTTCCTAAACCTTGGCCAAACAACCTACATCAGTGTGAGAAAAGAGCAAGTACAGTATTCGTCGACTCTTTAGTCGCGCACCTGATTTACAGGCGAGGACGGGAGACACCTAAATATTATGTAATAAACAAAGGTTCAGAATACATCATGTGTTATCTCTGGCATCTTTCCAGAACACCCTTTGAGGTTGGGCAGTCACTGTCGTTCACATTATTATCATGACGACGGGACATCCCACAAACTTTATTAAAAAATGGTGTCTGATTAAAGGGTGAAGTCTATGGGTGAGAACATGAGCCTGTCAGCAACTCACTACACATGAAACTTGTGATTCCTCCCACAGTCTCCGGCCACCTCTATTATGGCGGCGGCAGTTTATCGTCCCACCCACAAAGTGCAATTGATAAAAAAAAAAAAAAGAACGAGCAGTTTGTCGCCATATCCTGTCTTGTGTGAGAAACCACTTGTGTGAGAAGTTTATTTCGTACTAGGTGGCAATTTATTATTTAATATTTGGCCAGATATACGCATGTATCACTTAAGCACATTATAAGAATCATACTCTTCCAAAACGTGCTAAGAAAACATAAACAAATATCAAAGGACAGGCGACACTTCTGAGGACCACGTTGCGGGTATTGAGGACGACCTGAAGAATTTATGACAGTTCTGCCGGCGGAGGTTGAGCGCAAAGACTTGGAACAAACCCATGGGAATCCTCGTTAGGCGAACTCCACGGTGGAGGCGGCGAGGGGCGACTCTCCGCTGATCCATCACTGGTTAATACCACGACTCCCAGTGATGGAAGACCCAGCTACAAATGACAATTATTCTCATAAATCCGCCAGCTTCACCGCATCCAAGTTTTTTTTCTCCCTCCCCCCAACCAACCTTTAGTTGTTGAACCTCCCCCCGTATGGTTTATGGTTGGGGGGATCAGTGTGTGGGATAACCTCCGTAGCAAAGAAGAGGGAACAAAGGGAGGCACTGGGGGAGCAAGGTAGAGACAAGGAGCGGAGCGAAAAACCAACCAAGGGAAAACCGGGCCACTGAGGTACTATGGTGTCGACGGTGTTATTTCTTGTCTCTCGTTGTTTTTACGTTGATAATGAAACAACCAAAATATGGCCGCTTTATCTCTTCTTTATTCACTTTGATAATTGAAATAGCACTTCATAGGGCAATTGAAACCTCCCGTTGCATCATTATTGGTATTTTGAAACATGATACACTCCTAACAAGGCACAGGAACACCTCCAACTCCCATGCATACTTCAGTCGTGGGAGTAACAGAAGGCGATAACATCAACGGAAACCAGCAATTGTAGAAGTGATACTCATCTCGCTCTCTGAGGAAACCACGACACATCTTGGTCCGCTCACCTGCAGCGTAACTCACCTGTGCTCTCACGGCGGCGACCGCTAGCGAGACCACGAATTCATGTTAGCCCTGTGTCCCCTGCATCCCCTCACTATGGCGTCCCTCTACCCCGCTTCCCTGCAGGAGTCCCCTGCCCCACGCCCTCCCTGCCCTGCAGCCCGAGGGAGTCCGGTTGGGGAGAGTTGTGGATCCGCCGTTTAGATCGCCCTTTTTTATTTGCTTTCTTTTTTCCTGCCATGAAATTTGCACGAAAAAAAATGTAATGAAATGTGTGTCAGCTTCAGCTCACCTGCATTAAAATCGAAAATTCTCCGCAATTATATTTTTTGCGATCGTTTTTCAACATATATTTCATTCTGATGTTATTTGCAAGGTGTCGAAATGGTTTAAAACGCGGAGGGCTCTTAAGACATGTACATTTATCAGATGGTTTTAAACTGCTGTTCCGTTCATTTCATCATGCATGTATTCATTACCTTCACAGCTGTGTGCTGTATTCATATTGTATCACCAGTGACGGAAAAGTTGTCATATCATTGATTCGAGAAATACCATGACCTTGAATGATTACGATAAAAGGAAATCCATCTCTTCAATTGGTTTTCTCTCACTGCCCCTCTTGTTCCCAGCCTCCCAACCCACGGCCCTGTCCACCTGGATCCCCCTCATCCTGTTGCATATATTTGGATTACCTCTCCCCTTCCCCTCTTTTCTGCCACCACACTCGTCACCACCTCAGTAATGGCGCCACGTAATTGACGAAAAAAAGGCGTAGTGTAAGTGGAACAAATATATTCGTCATTACATATCCTGAGCATACACAAAAAATTACAAATAAGATATTCCTTCTGTGCAAAACATCCTTCGCCGTTTAATCGTTTATATACAGACTAAAGCATGTAAATCAGTGCTTTGTCACCGCCCGTGTAGTTTTTGTGGATAATTTATTGGCGAAAAACTACCTAACTTTCCCGTGTCTCTGAGCCAAGCCAGTGACCGCTGAGGGACATGAGAACTTGTAAACAATGAGCTGAGCGAGCGATCTATGACATCTTCATTTTCTTTATTGCTTGCTTTATCCTCTCTCATCTTGATTTGTGTGGCAGCGTCTCTTTGCCGGGACTCTCCGTGCTGCTCTGCCAGCCTCGCCTCCTCCTCTGCCTAGTGCCCCGCTGATCACTATCGCCACAACACGGTGAAAGAAGAGAAGATGCATATGGTTATTATTATTGTCTCATTATTCTTTACGAGTCGTCTTTGTAAGCTTACAAACTTTGACCCTTTCTTGTCGGGTTTACGTATATAATCGTAGGTATTCTCTCTCTCTCTCTCTCTCTCTCTCTCTCTCTCTCTCTCTCTCTCTCTCTCTCTCTCTCTCTCTCTCTCTCTCTCTCTCTCTCTCTCTCTCTCTCTCTCTCTCTCTCTCTCTCTCATATTGTATGTTTTTTTCTAATTGTTGGTAGGTCAAGCAAACACTTTCAAGACTAACTTTTATTTATTCACTTACATTTTACGATTTGTGAAGTCGTTTCCTTCTTTGTGCCATTTCTGCACATTTTTTATTTATTTATTTTTTTTTTAGGAGAGCAAGTTATTAGTATAGTTTCTGACTTACTCTTATGTTTGGATTAATCATCCATCTTCCTTATTGAAAATCTCAATGATTTATTTCTTGTTTGGTGTTGATTGCCATTTGAATAACAATTCAAATTTTGCATTCAAGTTTCTGTTCATAACCGTTTTTGTTTTGATTTACTGTAGCTAAGTACTTCTTTTGCATCTTCGTTGTTTTCTTTCTAATCTGCTCCTGTCTTCTTTAACAAATATTTCGGGCATTATTTTAGAGTACCTCTCTTTAGAACCAGACCATTTACCCTCCTTCCTTCCACTTTGTCGTATGTTCCCATTCTCTACTAACTTGCCCCTCCTCTTCTTCTTCCTACTCAGCTCTCAGTAACCTCTTCCGTCTCCGCCTCTCCTTTCCCTCCCTCTGTCCCTCCCTCCTTCAGTCCCTCCCTCTACCTACCGTGGTTGTGGTTTCGTTCCATGAGGGATGGAGCTCCCACACGCAAGGGGAGACGCCATCTTGCTCACCTGCAGGGCACACCTTGGAGACACTCGCAGAAAACTGAAACTCGACCATATGAAGGGTTGATGTTCACCGCTGAAAGAAAAAAGAAAAGAAAAAAGAATACATCTTGAGCAAATAGAATAGAAATAACATTAGCCATCGTAATTTTCGCATCCTTAATGCAATCGTAATTGGTGTTATTTCCCTGGGATGGGATGAACGAATAAGCAATTACATTACTCGTGTTTTGCCGTCCTTTCATTTTTTTTTTCTTTTTGTCTTGTCTTTATTTATCTTTTTATTCATCTTTTTTTTTAACTTTAATGCGCCATTTATCTTGGCCATTTGTTTTGATGAGGGCAAGAGTTCTTGTAAGAGGATTTTCTTTGACAATAATAAAAAATAAAATATCTATGAAAAAGTAAACAGTTGTATTTTGCAAATTTAATGAAAATAGTTGGAAAAAAATAGAGCGATTTTACAAAATGAAGAAATGTAGAACAGAGAGAGAGAGAGAGAGAGAGAGAGAGAGAGAGAGAGAGAGAGAGAGAGAGAGAGAGAGAGAGAGAGAGAGAGATGGAAGAAGGGGAGTGGTAGGTCTCTTGCAGCCACATGAATACACAAAGTAATACAAGTGCTCATCCCTCATTGGGTGGCGAGCGGCGAATCTCCTTCTCCAACATTATTGATCACGCGAGGTGGCAGGAAAGCGAGAGCAAAGAGTAGGAAGAGGACGAGGATGAGGAGGAAAAAAAGGCAAAAAAAAAAAAAGAAAATAAGAATGAAAAAGAAACATATGCACAAATATAAGAGGTAGAAGAGGAGAGGAAGGATGGAAAAAAGATGAACAGGGAAGTGACTGGTGGAGAGAGCCAGGTGTTATAAGTTGCGTGAAAGGCAAGACAAGGAAGGAAAAAGAATATACTTGTGATTAGTGATAGATATTCATATTTGCTTTTACACAAAATAAATCTGGTCTGACTTCTTTTATATATCTTTCCCTTTTACACTGTTGCACACGACAGCAACTCAAGAGGAAAAAACAATGATAATTATATCACTACTACTACTGCTTTTACTACTTCTGCTACTACTACTACTACTACTACTACTACTACTACTACTACTACTACTACTACTACTACTACTACTACTACTACTACTACTACTACTACTACTACTACTACTACTACTACTACTACTACTACTACTACTACTACTACTACTACTACTACTACTACTACTACTACTACTACTACTACTACTACTACTACTACTACTACTACTACTACTACTACTACTATAATAATAATAATAATAATAACAATAATAATAATAATATTAATAATAAAAAATTATATCAATAATAATAATTATAATAATGATAATAACAATAATGATAATAATAATAATAAAAATAAAAATAAGAATAATAATGATAATAATGATAAAACCTTCAAAACACAACACAAAATACACGAACTTTTCGAAAATGTATACACACGTGTACTTACAACAAAAACCTTTGACAACCTCCATGTGAAATACCTACGTTTAGTTATATGTTATTATGCACATGCGAATTTACGCAACATCATTTGCATATATGATTACCAACATTTATGAGCACCCGGAAATGTCATAATTATGCTTGTAAACTACTTCTTCCTTCCCTGTGACTTTCATCGGCAACTTTTTTTTCTCTCTCCCTTGTGGCAATCTGAATCTTATATTGTGGCACGCCAGTATTTGAAGGATTATGTCGGTAGTGGGAGTGAGAGGAAGTTAAGTAAAAAGGAAAGTGTGAATCATTTGTACAATTGTATGTTATAATTCTGTCTTCATTGTTGTTAGGTGTATGTGCCAAGTGAACTGTATCACCTGCAGGCTGTCTCTTCCCATCATTGACTGAAATTATGTTCGATCGAAATGCTGCTTTCTTCCTGTTCGGTTCTTGCCTTTCCTGTTTTTTTTTTTTTTTTTTTTTTTGTGTGTGTGTGTGTAGTATTTTTTTTTTTTTCGTCCTTATGTCCTGTAAAATCATTGTCATTTATGACGGTCAGTCTGACCCTTGTGTTACTATTATTATTATTATTATTATTATTATTATTATTATTATTATTATTGTTGTTGTTGTTGTTATTATTAATAATAATAATAATAATTATAATGTTATTATTATTTTTTTTATTATTATTATTATTATTATTATTATTATTATTATTATTATTATTATTATTATTATTATTATTATTATTATTATTATTATTATTATTATCATTATTATAATTATTATTATTATTAATATTATTATTATTATTATTATTTATTATTATTATTATTATTATTATTATTATTATTATTATTATTATTATTATTATTATTATTATTATTATTATTATTATTATTATTATTATTATTATTATTTTTTTATTATTATTATTATTATTATTATTATTATTATTATTATTATTATTATTATTATTGTTGTTGTTCTTATTATTATTATTTATTATTATCTTTATTATTATTGTTATTATTATTATTATTATTATTATTATTATTATTATTATTATTATTATTATTATTATTACAATTATCGTCATTATTGTTATTATTTTCATTGTTATTATTATTATTATTATTATTATTATTATTATTATTATTATTATTATTGTTATAAGGTTTTATTATAATTCTTATTATTATTTTTATTACTATTTTTACTACTACTACTACTACTACTACCACTACTACTACTTTTACTACTATTACTGCTACTATTATTATTACTACTACTACTACTACTACTACTACTACTACTACTACTACTACTACTACTACTACTACTACTACTAGTGTACTTATTGCTGTTGTTATTGATATTATTATTGTTGTTGCTTTTGTTGTGTTGTTGTTGTTGTTGTTGTTGTAGTTACTGTTTTGTTGTTGCAGTTGTTATCATTTAAAAATCTGAAATGAAACACATCATGTAATGAACTACACGCGTCACATCTAGTTTCCTGTAATGATTAGATATTTTAGTCTAGACACTATTGTTGCCTCTGAGATCAGCATATCATTCCGTCCCTAATAAGATGTTATGGTGGGGAGCTAACTAATTGATAGTTAATGAAAATGATATTCATATCAGGCACAATCAGATGCGAGAGCCTGAGGCTCGTAACAGTGCAGTCCATGCAATAACTGCTGTAACAAAAAAGAAAGATGCTGTAGAGTGAAAAAAAAAAAAAAATAGAAAGCTTCTTTTTATTCGTAGACGTATACACACACACACACACACACACACACACACACACACACACACACACACACACACACACACACACACACACACACACACACACACACACACACACACATACACACACACACACACACTGCGTAGTGTAGTGCTAGCACGCTCGACTCGACTCACAATCGAGAGGGCCGGGTTCGAGTCCCAGGAAGCGGCGAGGCAAATGGGCAAGCCTCTTAATGTGTGGTCCCTGTTCACCTAGCAGTAAATAGATACGGGATGTAACTCGAGGGGTTGTGGCCTTGCTTTCCCGGTGTGTGTTGTGTGTGATGTGGTCTCAGTCCTACCTGAAGATCGGTCTATGAGCTCTGAGCTCGCTCTGTAATGGGAAAGACTGGCTGGGTGACCAGCAGATGACCGAGGTGAATTACTCACACACACACACACACACACACACACACACACACACACACACACACACACACTGCGTAGTGTAGTGGTTAGCACACTTGGCTCACAACCAAAAAGGCCAGGGTTCGAGTCCCAGGCGCGGCGATGCAAAGACAAGCCTCTTAATGCGTAGCTCCTCTTCGCCTAGCAGCAAGTAGGTACGGGATGTAACTCGAGGGGTTGTGACCTCGCTTTCCCGGTGTGTGGAGTGTGGTGGGGTCTCAGTCCTACCCGAAGATAGGTCTATGAGGTCTGAGCTCGCTCCGTAATGGGGAAGGCTGGCTGGGTAACCAGCAGATGACCGTGGTGAACTAACACACAGTCATAAGAAGAAAAATCTAATTAGATATTAAAGACGATGATATTTTAGTTAAAATGACAAACGTAAGGATGCTGTGAAGACATGCAGGGGTGCGCCAGTGTGTTTCAATTCCCTACATCCCACGGATCACTCATGCATGCTCATATGCCCTTTTTGGTAGCGAGTGTCCCAATTTAATGAGACTTGGAGTAACAGTTTGATTAATCACGATAGATGAGGGATTAGATACGGTGGGTCAGAGATGTCACAGGAATACACAAGCAGAAATATGCACCTGCATCCTTCATTCGTTATTCATTCACTCGCATGCAGGTAATAAGTTTTAATGAGTTCCTTCCTTCAAACATACCTGTAGATTGTATCCTGGTATAATTACCGATCGTATCATCTGTTCCTCCGAGATAAAGCGTTCATTGTTTCCACGCTATAGGGGGACGATGTACAAATAAAATGATTGGCTTATTAATGGAACCACGGTGACTCGCTCAAGTAATGATAAGTCTGTGACTGGTGACAAGACATTTTTTTTTTTTCAATGACTTACTTTTAACACCAATAAATACATAGCTCTCTTTTAAATTTTGTAGAATATAATACAACTAAAGAAAAATTCTAATTATATTCGAAGCAAATCGGTATTAAATACGATTATTTCAGTTTGGTGCACTGATATGAGACGTATTAGTCATTCTGGTCAAGCAAAAGTATGGCGCAACACATCTGCAGCAGACGTGTCATTCCATCCATAGGCCGTTTCGTGTGTAGATTATTGACCAAAAGCTGTACGTATTACGGACCTGAGGAAGGAGACCTGGCCGCCTATGTCCCAAGGGTCTCATTGGTCTGGTCCCTGAGGTCAAGTATTTGTCGGTGCAGGTCTTATCGGTCTGACCTTCTGTCGTGCTACTCTTGTCCTTCCACTTCATGACCCTCTCCCCTTCCCAGTGTTTGTAGGTGAACGTGAGGATGTGTTAGCACGTGGCCTTGGAAATTGATAGACTTATGTTAAAGTTATTGTAATGTAGTACTGACTTTCTACTTCTATGTTTTGCATGTTTCCGTATTTGTTTTCTTTGTCTGATACCTGAGTGTATTTGCAAATAATTGACAGGATCGTACAAGTGTGAACCATATTTATAATGAACGACGATTAGAATTTGCCTCCTGTGTCTTTTCATCATTTCTTTCCCTCCCTGCGTTCCCCATGGCACTCCCTCCCTCATTCTTTTCCTCCCTCCTTTGCTCCCTCTCGTCCCCTCCTCGCCGCTTTGTCCCTTTCCTCGTTCATACCACGAAACGTTCACGCAAAATGCTGCAAAACCCACAAACACATGTAAAAAAAATAAACGGTATTTCACAATTTCAATCTGAAAGTGTAAAAAAAATATATATCGTTTGAGCCCGGTCCTCTCGCGTCAATTTATTTCCTCTCTCATGTGGAAACTTCAAAAGTGCATTACGCTGCTTCGTGCATCGCAAGATTTATTCGCTAGGAAATAATTTCTATGAATTCAGTTACGGATCACGAGTGTGTGGGAAATAAATTTCTGGCGCCCTGCTCTCGGAGCTTCCAGGGGAGCGTTGTGAAGAATTTATGTGCTGTTTTCCCCATATATCTCTGCGGCCCAGCGAAATGAATATGTAGATATATACTGGTACGAATATATACGCCATTTAGTTTAGTTATTGTTGCTAACGGGTTTATAAGGCCTCCATTGTCACCCTCTCTGACGGGCCACCGCTGGCCGGCCCTCACTGTTTGGACGCCGCCGTAAACATAATGGATTTTACCGTCGAGCGTCGCGCCCAGGCTGAGAGGGAGAGAGGGGGGGGGGCAGGGATGGAGGGAGAGAGGAGTAGAAGGTTTCTCTCTCTCTCTCTCTCTCTCTCTCTCTCTCTCTCTCTCTCTCTCTCTCTCTCTCTCTCTCTCTCTCTCTCTCTGCTCTCCCCCAGGCGCTGATGGATAAATGATGTGAAGACAAAGCGAGATGTGTTTATAAAGCAAGGCAAACTATAAATTTGAGAACGTTACACACATTGGTGTAAAAAAGTTAAGCAATTAATTAAGGGAAAGGAGTAAAAGTCAACTATCGAAGAAAACGTAGAGACAGAGTACATAACCACACACACACACACACACACACACACACACACACACACACACACACACACACACACACACACACACACACACACACACACACACACACACACACACACACACACACACACACACACACACACACACACACACACACACACACACACACACACACACACACACACACACACACACACACACACACACACACACACACACACATGCACGAAATAAGTAACAGACGAGTGCAGGATGATCCCTCGCGTATAACAGACGAGAAACATCCATTTCAGGCTTGTCTCGACTACCAAAATCAGTCTCAAAGTTTTATTCGTTTTCATTATTCTTCCCCTTTTTTGTATACTTATCAACATCTCGTTTGCCATAACGAATGTTCAGACGAGGAATAAATCTGCGTTAGTGTGTGTGGGTGGGAGGGAGGTGCTGCTTTAAGTCCAACAGGTAGAGAGAGAAATATGAATTGTCTGGATATATCGAGAATTCTGTCTGTAATATGACGATGATTTATAGCGAGCGTGAGGTGGAATTATTTAAAGGTGATAATAGTGGGAGTGGATAGCAGTCCGGCATGTAAGGAAAAAAAGAGAATAATGAGTTAATAAGTACTTGTAGCTGTATTAAGTGTAGTAATGAAAATATTATTAATAGAAATAAGAATAGTTGTGGTAGTATATATTACTATTATTTTGGCACACACTGTTTACGTTTTTGTTTACAAGCCTCGGTTTCCTTTACAAACAAACAACATGTCTTCGGATTGCATGAACCCCATCACTTAGAAAGCCCCATTTGTCACCTGGGTGCGTCACTATCACCAGCCGCCATCACTGTAAAAGGCCTACACTATCATTCAACTCCACTAATAAACATCACCACCACGTTCACCATCACCGCGCTTCAGGCAGGCACCTTCACGCTCACCCACAGAGCCCGTCACCGTCACCTGCTCACGTCACTATCATTTGGGCGCCGTGCCAGGGTCGCTTCCCATCACCATCGCTGATTAATGGTTCGCTTTGGGACACTTGCCGCCAGATGTGTGCAGGACTAACTCGTACACTTGTTTAATTGCGTGCTGGCCAGGGTCACGGACGGAGGCTATTATGGGCAAGATTTATGGATTTATCCCACCATGCCCCAATTTGAAGCCACTTGCTGCTACTCGCCCTCTCAAAGTCATAGAGAGAGCGAGTGGGTTTTGTACTGAAATTTCTATGTATTTATTATTATTTTTTTTTTTCACAAGAAGACATTTGTAGGTTGGCTTGGCTTGGTGTTGTTTGAATATGGTGGTACATGTCTTTTTCTTTTTTTTTCTTTTTTAATCAGTCGTCATTATCATCATCATCATCATGTATCATCATTATCGCTATCATATTATTTGTCAAGTTATTCGTTAATCTGTTTACTCATTTGTTTATATGTTTTTCATCTAGCTCAAGCAAAGACCTAAAGGCGGCCATCACTCACTGTATGATAGAATATTACCAGGAAGTTCAAAGTTAACCACAAACAGACTTGGCCGATGATCCAAGCGATAGTAAGGAAGGGGGCCGTTCTTTTGGTGTTAGGTTGGCGCATGGGTTCTCCCCTAGATAGCATAACGAGGGTGATGATGCCGGGGATGTGTGTGGTCACAGATAGATGTATGGCAGGACCGCCCAGCTGGTCTATGTGTCGCTACTTGAGTGAAATTCCTTTAGTAGAGCCTTTCATGAACCGAAAATGTGGAGGGAGGTGTAGTTGATGTCCAAGATAGTGATCACATTACAAAATAACTTGTAGGTTTTTGCATCAATGACAAGTTATCAAGTTTGCATTAACTTGAATAGTATTGCGACTCATCAATGAAGGAAGGAGGAAGTGGTAAGGCCAGTTAGGTTTGCGATTGTGCATTGTTTACTCCACTCCGATTTCAGTCAATGAGTCTGGGGATATAATAGACTTAGAGAGTATTAGTAAGATCCTAGTCTCGCTAAGCTATGTTAGAATACTCACATATAGTTAGATACCATTACTGGTTGTCATCAACTGCCCATACCAAGTGGGTCGCGATAAGATCAGTTAATTATTCACTATGACATCATTGCTAATTTTTGTTGTTATCAGTTTACACTATAAATGACGTCCTGCAATCGTGACACTTGAATTGCGTGCCTAAGTTGCGTGAGAATGCACGTCATTGGTTTGTGATGAGTGTGTGTACGTGTTAGGGTTTAGGTGCGTGCGGTGGCGTGCAGGGCCTTGAGGATGATGATGAGTGCGTGCGTGCGTGCATGCGTGTAGTGTCTGGAGCCCCTGCCAACACAACACTATTTATTGCCGATCCGAGAGAAAGGAAATAGCAGGAAGAGACGGCCGTTGTTTTCTAAGTGACTCTGTCCGTCACAAATGATGATACTCGCTAATCATTCCCCCACTGGTCTCTGTTGTACTCTCGACCCAGAATTTAAGTTTGTTTTCCTTCCTTCACCAATGACCTTCTCCTTTCACCACCATACATCTTCATCACCTCCATTTCCTCCCACATTCGTTGCAATTACTACCACAAAAAAAGATAATCTGGAAAACCGCCGGTAGAGTAATTTATCCTGATATAAATTAAGAGTTTGTGGTTCTTTTGCAACGATACCATTACCTCTCAGCATTCGTCTGCTTCATGCTGCGGTCACGCCCTCTCCGATGTTCCCTGTAATCTCATATTCGTATGGGTAAGGAAATGTACGAGGAAGTGGAAGGGTTATCTAGTAATTTCCTACTCTACAGAAACCTTATTCCTTCTTCTTTTGCTCTTCCTTTTCCTCACCAATATATTCTGACAGTGAATGTAGTTATGCATTCATTTCTTTATTAACGCAAACGCAACACACACAAACACACACACACACACACACACACACACACACACACACACACACACACACACACACACACACACACACACACACACATTTGAGGGGATAACACACACAACTCAGCCGGACGCTCGGATTTAGCAGCAGCAGAGAGCAGTGTTGAAAGCGTCTCTACCACAGTCTTTGTCGAGCGTTGTGGGTGTGGAGGAGACTGCACTTGTCTCATTGTTGCTCCCAGCCATAATAAAACCTGAGTGTCGTCTTCCCTCCATCTCCCGCTCTTACTCTTTCTCCCTCTCTCTTCCCCCACTCTCTCTCGCCCTCCCCTCCGTTTCTCCCTCCCATCATCCCCCTCTCTCTTCCCTGTACTCTCTGTATCCCGCTTTTCCCTCCCCTACCCTTCCTCTCTCCCTCCTCCTCTCTCAGCGTCACGTGTCGTCTGAGTTCTGAGCGCTCTCTCTCTCTCTCTCTCTCTCTCTCTCTCTCTCTCTCTCTCTCTCTCTCTCTCTCTCTCTCTCTCTCTCTCTCTTTTAACCATGATGTTCTATATTTTGTTCCCTTTCTCATCTTTTATCTCAAATTATTGCAGATTTTTCCTCTTTCTTCCATTCATGCTTTGTCTTTTCTTTATATTATTTTTTCTTCATTCTTCCTCCCCATGTTCTGAATAATTCCTTGCCTCCCGCTTTGCTTTGCTTTCCTTTCCCCCATTACTTGTTTCTTCAACTTCCCCTTTCCCCTCCTTGCTTCCCTCTCTTGCACCCTCCCTCAGCGTTGCCTGAAGTGACCGGCACGCGCATTTTCCTGTTGCACAAATTCTTCAGTCACTTTAGCCCTATCACGCCGTGTCGTTGTTGTGTTAGATGAGCTCCATGAGTTTCTTCCTTTCCTACAAGAGGAGTGGAGTTCATGTCTTTTGTATTACTCTCATTCCTAAGTGTAATACATATTTAGTCTAGAACTGGTATAAAATATGGGGTTTCATATTTTCCTCTCCTCCTTGTTGTGACTGATATGAATTTGAATCGGAGTGGTTGTCAAATAGAGCTGAGTGCTTCAATTGATTACTACTGGAGCTGCTTTACACGTGCGATGTTTTGGCATGGAACTAATACTTTTAAGTTCGAATATAAATGGTATTTACATTTTTCATTCTCTATAAGAAATGTTTTATATTTTTCTTTTGAAGTATCCTCCTTGATCTAAGTAACTTTTTCAAGGATGCAAAGAAAAAAAAAGTTGTCTGACGCAGACGAGGAATAAATCACGTTCATTAAAGCCACATATACCGACGTCAATTTGTGATTAAGGGCAGAAGGGAAAAATACAACTTTCATGTTTAGGAACAAGTTTTGAGTATATCCTTTAGCCAACCTTTCCTTGCGCACTCCCAAGTTACGCGTGGACACTGCTGTGAAATATACCTCTTACTCTGAAGGGTAAATACTTTTTTTTTCTTAGCACTAGTCTTCTCACAGAGCGAACATTGTATATATAGCAGTGTCTCAGAGACGTCTTCTGATGCGATAGGAAAACTTGCCAACTCCTCCGTCAATAACACTTACGTAAGCACCTCTCAGCCTCTCTTT
This sequence comes from Portunus trituberculatus, assembly GCF_017591435.1. Lineage (NCBI taxonomy): Eukaryota > Metazoa > Arthropoda > Malacostraca > Decapoda > Portunidae > Portunus > Portunus trituberculatus. The sequence goes on along the minus strand of NC_059303.1, from coordinate 10,561,191 downwards.
CTCTATATATAAGACCTTAATGTTTATCGTCTAGCATCCATAATGAGGGCATAGTTTGGCTGAGGCTGATGAGTGGCCGCTCTGAATGTACTAGGAAAGTGTTTATAGGAAGCGGAGACTTATTGGAGGCGTTCAGTAACTTATGGTGTGATGGGTTCAGTCCATTTTATGTTGATAGAGGATGAGGAGAGATAAAGAGTGGTGTGGAGATGACTGCGGCAGATAAAGAGGCTAATAGTTGGTGATGATTATGGTGAATATTTGTAAAAGATGGACGAGAGAGAGAGAGAGAGAGAGAGAGAGAGAGAGAGAGAGAGAGAGAGAGAGAGAGAGAGAGAGAGAGAGAGAGAGAGAGAGAGAGAGAGAGAGAGAGAGAGAGAGAGAGAGAGAGAGAGAGAGAGAGAGAGAGAGAGAGAGAGAGAGAGAGAGAGAGAGAGAGAGAGAGAGAGAGAGAGAGAGAGAGAGAGAGAGAGAGAGAGAGAGAGAGAGAGAGAGAGCGATGCTGCGCAGACTCGGGTCGATATGTCATCAAGGTATGTAACTTTTTTCCTTCCTCTTCCACTTCCTCCTCTCCCTCCTCCTGTGGCCCCAGACAGACGTTCATAAAAACAACGGCAGACTTTTCTTAATTACCGCCTCAGACACAGTAGCTTTATGCAGGTGGAACAGACGCCGCCGCCCCATAAAATAATGTACACTCGCCATAGTTTCTCCCTCAAGGTAAACACTGGCACTGAGGTCTGGCGAAGTTGCGAATGATTTATCACGTCTCGCTGCCGCCATCCATCAAAATATTTTCCCCGATAGAGACAGAAATCCAAGGCGTTGATATCTTAATAGACGGAGAGTTACAAGGAGAGAATTAAAAGTAAGGGGCAATACATTTCGTGATATTTATTAGACCTCTGGACTTGTTGCCACGTAAGCTGATGTATTGTTCCCATATCTCTGAGTAAGTTGGAGGCGTCAGAGGACACTTGTCGAGTGATAAAACAAAAGCAAGGTGAGGACAGCAGATGGTCTCTGTTGGGGTGAGAGTCGTGTGCCTTTGTTTACTTCTGAAGTGGAGATAAATCAGGAAGGGTTTGGGAGGTTAGGACTACCGGCACATATGGACCAGGCACGGGGTGAGTGGTGGGCCTACCTCTTGTGGGAATGAACTTGCCACTCTTTGATCCCAGGTGGGTCGAGGCTCCAGGTATTTGCGGGTTCCTTGCTACCGAGGCTCCTTACACTCTGTATGGGTGATGTACGTAAGTGCCCGAAGCTCCCTCACGACTCATGTATATTTTATGATTTTGTGCAAATCGCGAAACAGTTGCCAACAGTTTTTATGAGAGCTCTCTTTAGACGCGTGATATCCTGCCGATTTATGGGAGGTGTGGTCAGCATGTCTTTCTCTTCGTCCACGTAGAGTGTCCACCCGTTCCGCAGTCTTATCTATTGCGTTTGTAGCATTCCTCCTTCATCAGGGTGTCTCCCGTCTTACCGTATTCCGAGGTCGGTGATGTTTCTCAGTGTGGGGCCTCGCCGTCCATCGCCCATACGTCAGGGGCTCTCCTCCTCCTCTCTCATATTTAGAGGGTGAAGACTCATTCTGACGTGAACCAACCTTGCTTGGTTCATTGGGGTCTCCCCTCCCCCAATCCTTTTGCCTTCAGTGTGAGTTTCTTTTGGTGCACGTGTGTGTGTGTGTCTGTGTCCTCCGTATGTACTTAATTAGATCAAGGTTTAACCGCGCGTTGAGTTATTTGTGAGGACATGTATAAATAGGTTTACTCATACACGAAGCTTGTGATCTACGACCGCGGTGGTGGTGAGGTTTTTTTTTCTCACAGAGGCAATTGAATTACAGACCTACTTAGGTCAACTTCATCATGGAAACCACTTGTTTTACTCCAGTCGTGATGAAGAAAAGACAAAAAGAATTTATAGTAATGAAGAAAACTCTTTGCGGGGGGTCCAAAGGGGCGTCACAACCCCTGGAAGCGAGAAGGGAGATGACTCTGACCCTCCACCTCCCACCCACCTGCGCGCCCTTAAAACTTTCTGGTCACCATGCCGTCGCCTCCCTCGAGAGTCACTCAAGCAAAAATAACCAATCCCCTCTTTAAGCGGAGCGCCGTAAAGCATGAATTCGTTAAAACCCCCAGTTCGTAAGAGACAAGACTCGTAGCTCAGCCCAACGTGAGGGAGACGGAAATAGCGCCGCAGATAAATCTCTCTGCTCTGACATCTTCATTAATCATTGACTGAAAATTATGTATGTGAAACTCCAGGCGCTCGCATTTACACGTCACATCCACGATATAAGAGAACGCGTTATGTGCGCGGAGAGAGAGAGAGAGAGAGAGAGAGAGAGAGAGAGAGAGAGAGAGAGAGAGAGAGATGAAAACTGTTCTGCCCGGCCATTGGACAACAAGGTGCTTAAGGCTCGTCGGCTATAGGCTCCCCGCTTGGCCCTCCGCCCTCAGGTCGAGGCCAAATATAGACCAGTATAACCCGCGAAGCCCCTGCCCAGGTCTGATTGGGGTTTTGGTCATGTCATTATCCAGTTGTGAAATATTCGTGGTCCAGGCAATATTTCAACGAGGGAATATTAAACACGCCTATATGTATAATCTATAAATCTCTTGCTGTCCAGCTTGAGCCCATAATTCTCTTTTATTTCAATGGCATCTTAATGTCTATCTTCTGCCGGCCGCTGCTTCCCAGCCGTAATCACAGAGTATCTCGGGCCCCATAAGTGAGATGTAACCAACAGGTGATATTTCCTCGGCGTAACCAGAGGAAGGTTAAGCTTCACGCAGCCAATCACAAAGTCGATACCTCACAACAACCAATAGGAATGCAGCACAGTAGGTCTGAGCTAAATACAACGATCTCACTTGTTACAGACCCAGTATTCGTGTCCGTAATGAACTTATTTTATCTTAAAGTTACATGATTTTCACCGGAGCGCGCCCAAAACTTATGCTCTCAATTATTACCATACTTAAGCAACCACCAATTAAGACAGTAAATCTCGGCGTGTTACAAAAGGTCACCCCAACCCCTGGATAAAATTGTTTTATTATTTAAATTGTTTACTGGTAACTAGAGGATGAAAAAAAGTCTTTATATTGATGGAATCGATAAAAAAACATCCCATTATAAACTATAAGTTGCGACAAGAACAATGATAAGAGTAAAAATGATTATAGTAGTAGTAGTAGTAATAGTAGTAGTAGTAGTAGTAGTAGTAGTAGTAGTAGTAGTAGTAGTAGTTGTAGTAGTAGTAGTAGTAGCAGTGGTAGTGGTACTAATCATAATAGTAGTAGTAGTAGTGATGAGAATAATAATGACAACAGTAATAACAATGCTGATAGAAATAATAATACTAAGAAAAAGAAATTTAAAACAAATATAATACTAAAAAGAATAAGAATACCAAGAAGAAAAATATGCATTTATCTTTTTTTTCTCAAGAGTAACAAAAGACTTCTTTCTCTCAAAACAAACCCATGAAATAAGCATGCGTGGTTGACAACAAACGGAGTCACTCTAAACAACATCACATCTGTAAATCGTCGTAAAGATGAGAGAGAGAGAGAGAGAGAGAGAGAGAGAGAGAGAGAGAGAGAGAGAGAGAGAGAGAGAGAGAGAGAGAGAGAGAGAGAGAGAGAGAGAGAGAGAGAGATAACCATTCCTCCACTGACCAAGAGTTAGGTAGGGGTGAGCAGTTTCCAGAGAGAGGATCGTCAGATCACTTTAATGTCCCGCGTATGAAGGTTGCGGTAAAGGAGATAAGGGGGAGTTAGGTGAGCTCGGCAACGCTTCTATACGAACTAAGAGGGAAAGAAGTTATCCGAGTGAGTAATTGGCAGTGTTTAGCACAGTCAAGGACGGTAATCGCTGTTTGGAGTGTCTCCCGACCAAGTGACTGGCTCTTAAGGGGTACCCGACGAGTGCCCGCCTGTCCCTTTCGTCTTGGGGAGAGAGAGAGAGAGAGAGAGAGAGAGAGAGAGAGAGAGAGAGAGAGAGAGAGAGAGAGAGAGAGAGAGAGAGAGAGAGAGAGAGAGAGAGAGAGAGAGAGAGAGAGATAAATTGAAGTAAACCATGATGATTTTTATTTTCTCTCTCTCTCTCTCTCTCTCTCTCTCTCTCTCTCTCTCTCTCTTTCTCTCTCTCTCTTCTTTGTACTTTTCCTCCGTTCTTTGTCTTGGCGTGGCCTTCTTTTCCTTTCCAACTTTATTTATTCTCACGCTTCGCTCTCTTCTCTCTTTGACACTTCTCTGATAGCAGTGTCGACATTTCTTCCTTCTCTTTCTCTGCCCGAATATTTGCACTATCTTCTAAAATTGATTATCTACCAAATTTACTTCTGTTTCTAATGCACTATGTTTATTTCTTATTGCTTCAGTCATGCTTCATCTTATTTCTTATTTTTCTAATTTCTTATGCTTTCTCCCCGTTATCCGCACAGCCTTCATTACCAGCATATAACTCTTGTGGTCGTGTCAGTGGACCACTTCTTATATTTCTGCGCGGGTGTATATCAAGTCTTGAGTGAGTGTATATATTTAGGTCGAGATGTAAGCGTGGTGTATCCATGTTGGTGTGAGGCAGGATTAACGGGCTTCAGTGTAGCATAGGTGCTCTTATACACATCAATTTAAGCTACATTATTATACGTTCATTTTGCCTGAAAAAAATGACGTATATTTGTCGTTTCTACATATGTGTAGTTTTCCTGCTTAGATTTTATTCAAGCGTTTACTAAAGAAAAGAAAGTGTTCGACGTTATTAGTATTTCTGGATGAGTTTTTTTTTTTTTTTCTCCTTTTACCAGCACCTGAGGGACAGAGTATGCTTTTTTATTGCAAAACCTATAGGAAGTTGGGGCAAAAACAGGGCAAGACCATCCTTTATGGGGCTGTCGTAAACCAAATGGTACAAGACAAGAAAAAAAAAAAAAAAAGGAGAGACTCGGTGACCTGCAGTGGTCTTACGGTGAAGGAGGAATGGGAGGGAAAGGAGAAAGGAAGAGGCAGGAGATAAAAAAGAGCAGAAAAAAATAGAATGTATACGTGAGAGAAATGAAGAGGAAGAGAAAGAAGGAAGACCAGGAAGGCGAGGAACGTGAGGGAGGTGGTTGGAAAGGTGATGGTGAACCAGTTTCTTTTCGTCATCGTTAACAGTATAGTGTTGTGTTGTTTTGCGTTGGCTGCCGAGCCCCATGAGTTCAGTAGAGACGCTGGTGTCTTTTGCTTCATATGAGAGTCGAGTATCAAACAAAAGATGCATCATTGAAAAGATACATAGTTAGTGCGAGGCTTTTAGGTTTGTCCATGAGCAACATGTTTTTTACTGCGTTCTGTCAAAGGTCGAATATTAATTACTGCTGTACACATTTTAATTGAGGTTTGAAAATGCCATAGTGAAGTTTGTATTTGTTAAGCCGGGGATTCATGGACATAATGGATAAATAAATGATAGAAAAGCTGCGGTGAAAATATCAAGTACGATGTGCCTATGTATATCACGGACACTGCCTAATGCACCTGTCGACGGCAGCCACACTGGAAATGCTTGATTGATGGTCTAATCCAATTGTCAATAACCATTAGCCTCCTGAAGAGCCGACGTGACTTAAGATATAAACGACCATTAAACTACTTCTCGTCTTCCTGGTCTAGGGTCTCTGTACGCGCGTCATGCTTCACTCTATGTTCTTCCTGCTGAGAGCGATACAGTCAAATATTACTGTCCTTTAACCTTGGCTTGCGGGAGACCTACCTGGCTGCGTACCCTCGATCCTTGTCCCATAATGAACAGGGATTAAATATAGTCGTACGCCGTCTCTGTGACTAAGATCCTCGGCAATGTACGGCCCACAGCGACGAAGGACATCGTTTATCACGGCGTATGATCAGGCCGGCAGCGTGTGTGGCCGCGTCCACGTAAAATTATTTCTGTAGTTAAACAGATGTGTCCCGCCAGTTTATAATTCGTTTATGGAACACATTTCGGGAATCTGTACAAATACGTGGCGTTATGATTAATTATTTTCCGTAGTCGTGTCTTCTGTGACTAATAATACATATATGTTTTGTTGTCGAAAATGAAATCGACTTTATCATACTCTTATAAATATTTTTTTGAGTATATATTATTGAAGTGAGTAGTGTCAGTAATACGTTCTTTCTATCTTCATCAAGATAAAACAGTTACAATTTCCCTTTTATTGGGCTTTCGGGCATGTTGTCGGACTAAGGAACGTCTTACTTGATTGAGAATTATCACCGTCATGGGAGTGTTTCCATCGGGCGGAGGGACGCGCGCCGCACGCCCAAAGGTGAAGAGCTCCCAGTATGTTGCCTTAAGGCTTCAGGGAACGAGTACATGTCAAGGCAGAACAGAGCATAATTATGTATTGCACAATATATGGACAAAACACTGATATATATATATATATATATATATATATATATATATATATATATATATATATATATATATATATATATATATATATATATATATATATATATATATACACACACACACACACACACACACACACACACACACACACACACACACACACACACACACACACACACACACACACACACACACACACACACACACACACACACACAGAGAGAGAGAGAGAGAGAGAGAGAGAGAGAGAGAGAGAGAGAGAGAGAGAGAGAGAGAGAGAGAGAGAGAGAGAGAGAGAGAGAGAGAGAGAGAGAGAGAGAGAGAAAATTTTTTACCTACCACATTTCCCTCTCCAGGTCTTCTTTCTCCCTCTCCATCACTCGTGTCGCTTTTTTCATTAGGTAAATAGTGCTGCAATGACTCCCTGAAGACCAGTAAGGAATTAGTCTTTTATCACGCATATAAAGACGGTGTATTTTTGTGGCGAAATATACAATTTGAGCTATTCATGAAATCTTAGATGATTCTCACCCGCAAGGACTGCCATAAAACTGGAACAGAAAAAGTAGACCAGTGTTCAGGTTGGCTGAGGACGACCTTGGAAGCACCGGTGGGAAGGGAGTGACAGGAAATGTATTTTATTGCATTACAAAGGGTAATATAAAGTTGTATTATTTTATCGTCATGTGGACATGTGAAGTATGCTGCCAAATTCTACTTCCCATCTACCTTATATCCTCAGGGTTTTTATTAATTCTACAAATATGTATATGTATATGTGACGTGAACTATATTTTTTTCTCCTGGAAGATAAAAATAAACAAAATAACATGTTTAGAAGAATATACAAGAAATGGAAAAAGCGGCATTTAAAGTAATCTCCCAAGGGAAAATTCATCTGTGAAATACCATCGCCAAGGAAGCCCGTGTGAGAAAAGAAACAAGAAGGGGGTCGTTACTTCATTGTTGTCCGGTGGCCTCCCTGGGTCGTCCTCCAGCGGGCCTTAACTCTCCCCTGTTTTCCCTCACGCGTCTGTCCGGAGGCCGAGGACACCAATCAGCCTCAGAGCTCACCCTCAGGAAAGAACGACCGCCAGGAGGGGGAGACCTTTGTATCCTTGAATTTCCATGAGTATCGGGACAAGGGGCCACGGGGAGCTGCTCCAGTCGTAAAATTAGCGAGCTGTGGTCGACATATGGCGCGAGCTACCGTCCACCGCCACTGCCATCACCACCACCACCGCCACCACCATATCCACCACCACCACTGCCACAGAGCTCCAGCAGCAAGGGGAGGAAGGTGAGGGGGTGGGGGCGGCAAGCCTTCCCTCTTTACTTAACGAGGAGGAGGAGAAGGGGAGGAACGGCAGGGGATAGAGAGGCACGTAGTAGCCTACACTTTCAGGGTCACTAGAACCTAAAAGCCCTTCAATATCTACTGGTATCATTATTGTGATTGAAGGAAAACGCGAAAGAAATGGAGCTACTGTTACTATAACTATAATAACAACAACAACGATAATGATAATAATAATGACGACAATACTAGTAGCAATGACAATAATAATAGTAATAATAATAATAATGATAATAATAATAATAATAATAATAATAATAATAATAATAATAGTAGTAGTAGTAATAGTAATAATATTTTACAGTACGTTGTCATCTAAAAAAAAATCGTAAATCCAATCAGCTCATATGTTATTGACTATTTTACATACAGACGTCTGACATGGAGATTCGGGATTCGGACTGGGCGGGAGACGATCTAAAGACAGCCATTCACATTGAACTCCTTGATCACCACGACGGAAAAAGGACCGATAGGCCTAGAGGAGAATTTTTTGAAGGGAGCTGAGACGCCACTTTCCATCACGACAAATTGCTCCTGAAGAAATTCAATGGGACGTGTACTGGAAGGAAAGAGAAGAGGCCAGTGAGAAAGATGAAAACGAAAAAAAATACAAATAAACGTCAGGATTTTTTCTTTACAGCATAATCCTGAACACTGTAATTTATTCGAGATAGTGGTGAAGAAAAATATAGTCCACACTGATGCCAATAAAAGAAGAAAATTTGTGAGAGGTGGGAAATGCGAAAAAAATAATAACATAAAAAATAACACAAGGCAAAATATTTTTGTACAAATATATGAATAAGATTAGAAATTGTAACTCATTAAAAGGAATACCAAAGTGAGAAGAGAGAAAGGGAAGTGAGACAGAGGGAGAGAAAAAAAAGTTGGAAGCAAGGAGAATGATAAAAGTGGAAGAGAAGAAGCAGGGGAGTGATGGGGGAGACAGGACGGCCATGGACTGAGGGAGACGGACAAAAAATACCAGGCACCAGCTCCTCTTCCTCTTGGGTGTTTTATGGGTTAACCACATTAGGTGAAGCAAGAAAGAAGCGGCAGCAAGAGAAAGGAGGAGGAAGGGTGAGGGTAGTAAACGGAGGAAGAGGAAGAGAGAGAGAGGAAGCGAGGAGGAGGTGGTGAGGAGGAGGTGGAGGATGTAGTGCTGCGTCAGGTTGGTAATGACAAGTATACCGTCTCCTGTAGGGTTGTGTCTCCCTCCTCAAGCACCGTAACTCATCGCTGCACACCGTCGCGCTACCAAAGGGCGCGGGGAAGGGGCGTTTACCGCTTTAAAATTTCTCTATATATTATTTTTTCAAGAGTAAGTGTGAGAGAAGAAGCGTAACTATGCGTATGGAGTAGAGGACGGAGGGAGCGTTCCTGAGAATACTGAATTTAAAGGAAGTCTCCAAAATTCGCAGGATCGTAAATATTATCCTTGAACGGCGGAAACTTTCGGAGAGTCGCGTGATGTATGAAGCGAGTTTGGGTTGTCCGCCGCCCTCAGAAAGCTGATATTATGTGAAACTTTTCCTGGGACAACCTCGACGGAGCATTATTCTGTGTGTATAAAGTATAGGACGCAAGCAGTAATGACAGTAAGCATAAGACAGTAAACAACAAGATAATGCGTGAGGTCAGCCGCCGCTACAAGCTCCGTCAAGAGTGGCTGCCTCCCCGTCTCTGACTCGCTCGCCTTCTCTTGTCTCCTATCCTTCCCACTCTTCCTCAGTAAAGCCCCAAATTCTCTCTAAGCCTCCCTCTCAAGGCCAAAATGACAATCCTCAAATTTCCTCAGTGCTTAGGGAGTGATAATCCGGCACTAAGCATCAAGCACAACGCCCCGAAACGCGCTATAAAATCAAAATAAACTACCGCAAACAGCCTCGCCGAGTGCTCGTCTCCCGGCCATCATCGGCGAAGCGTCCGCCATCTCAGTTGGGCCGCTTGGTGGTGGTGGTGGCGGCGGGGGCCGGGCCGCGCGGGGCGACCGGCGCACCACTGCTGGTGTTACTACTGCTCCCGCCAGCCTCCCGCCGCTAACAGAGGGTCCGCAAGTTGACGCAAAGTGGAGCTCGGGTCGTTTGCAACATCATCAACAAGATCGTAAAAGCTGGGCAAAGTCACCCCGAGGTGGTTTTATGAATGGCTGCAAGTGTGGCGTGTGGAGGAGGGGGCGCAGGGCGGCGGCAGCGGCGACAGTGGTGGTGTGGCGGCGGAGGCGGCAGGTTAGGATGCTATCCTAGGAAATATTTAATTTTGAAAGATTGAATTAATTCCAAGTAATTTTTTGGTAAAATATATCGATAACTATCATTACTGTAAACTTCTGTGAAGCTTGCAACTTGACACTTTATTCTATATACAGGATACACTTATCGCGTTGTTTTATTTCTGCAATTTGTAACAATTTATAGATTAACAACACAGCTTTCAATGAAAGCATTTCTTTTTATATTTGAAAAGTGCGAGGTATTTGTATTTTCACCATTTTCTTGTAGTGGCTCTCATGTTTCATAAGGAAAATGCTGCTCTCCTCAGTAGAGCTGGCTGGACCAAGACTAACAGATATCATATGCCTTCTACCACATCTATTATTATTATCATTATTATTATTATTATTATTATTATTATTATTATTATTATTATTATTATTATTATTATTATCATGGCTATTATTATTATTATTATTATTATTATTATTATTATTATTATTATTATTATTATTACCCGTATGATCAACACCATTACAACATTAGCTTTTATATATATATATATATATATATATATATATATATATATATATATATATATATATATATATATATAATTTTTTCTAGCTTAATAAGTGAGAATAAACAATATTGCTAACGATTAATGTAAATCGACATATGAACTACTGTGTTCGTCTTCATGGGCTTGTAATCGCACGTCATAAATAATAAGTAATATATAAATAAGTACGATCTCATCATATCATAATGAAATGGTCTCATTTCACGTAGTGATATATATATATATATATATATATATATATATATATATATATATATATATATATATATATATATATATATATATATATATATATATATATATATATATATATATATATATATATATATATATATATATATATATATATATATATATATATATATATATATATATATATACGTATATACACACACACACACACACACACACACACACACACACACACACACACACACACACACACACACACACACATATATATATTTTTTTTTTTTTTTTTACCACTAAGGTAAATTAGTCAGATATTGAACATATTTATTTAGTTTTGTTTATTTTATTTTTATTGGCTTATGTACGTTCATTAATAATTTGTTTCAATTTCCATCTTGTGCGTTTAGCGTTCTAACATACGATAGTCATTGGATATGTAACGCAACAGGTAATAAATCACTGATGTTGGATTGAACTACACGTTCTTCTTAATACACACAAATTTGTGTGATTATTCATATATTTCTTATCACATACAAGAAAAAAAAAATCTTATTCATTTATCTCTGAAGTTTTCTTTGTTCCTCTCAGTGTTTGAGGCATTTCCTCGGGTGTCCCCACGGCTTCTTGTGCACCAGAATTTTCGCTTTGCTCAGTTTTTAGGCTGCTCGCCGTTCTCCTTGTTTATGTTAGCCAGGGATCTGCATAAGCACATCGTTGAGAAGTTGGCTCCTCCGTCATCGTGTTTACCCAAGGAATTAGGATTAAATAGATGCGGGTAATTACGGACACAGGTGCATGTGATTTTTTTTTTCTAATGGCTTTATGATGATGTAGTGCTACTAAATAAATCCAGCAAGTTTCCTCGAAACCTTACAAGACAGAGCGATGGATGCATTCTTATGCGGCATTTTGACCTGTGATTTGCAATAAACTTTCTCTGTTTTAGTATATGTTTGTGCATTATTTTAAATAGTGAATGACATTGCCGACCGCCGTTTATCACACATAAGTTTACAAGAAAAAAATAGTGTGAGGTGATTCCAGCAGGTGATACACAGGCCATCAGGAGTTCTGACACACTGACATGATCTCTTGAAATTTCTAGCGTCTTAACCAACGTGGTGTGGATAATATTTGTTGTTCTTTCTATTTACCCGGGAGCGGAGAGAGCAGAGAATAGACCAAGGTGGCCGCCGCCGCGTCCCTCACAAACAAGAGTTGCGCTTGAGTCAGCCTCAGTGACTTACCGCGCTGGGATTGGTTGTCGGGGTTCCGTGCTGCTCACCCATTGGCTCTTGTGCTCCTTCTCTCATTGCTGATAGGTGGAGGGAGCGCGGGTGGCGGAGGAGAGGTGGCCAGCCGCTCTCATCGGCCCTGCTGTCTGGGAGTATACTGCTGATGGCCACGGCAGAGTCTGAAAAGTCATAATAAAATAATTATACTAACAAATTAAGAAAATTTATCAATACATAGTGACGTCCAACATGAAGGAGGATAGTGTCCACAGCTTTTCATCGAGGTAGGCGACCATTAAGCCTCTGTTAGGATGAGAAAATGACATCATTTTGATCTCATGTTGAGGTGCACAGCCTGGATTCCTGTGAGTGGCGGCGGACTGCTTGGCTTCTCTGTTATATTGTGCATATTGTTTGTATATAGAGACATCAATGGAACTAAATGTTTTTAAGTGTGATCGTGGATAAAGCTACAACATAATTATGTATATTTTTGCTACTGCTAGACAAAGTAAAGGAGAGAAAAAAAAAAATGTTTAGCCGGGATTCCAATATAACCGACCTATATCTGAGTCCCGTTATACATATATATATATATATATATATATATATATATATATATATATATATATATATATATATATATATATATATATATATATATATATATATATATATAGTTAAGAGACAGTTGGTTTATTTATTTATTCATAGAGTATAAAATTCTCACTCCAAAAAATTGGCTGTCAAAATATCCATATAGAATGAGTCACAATGGAACAAAAATGCAGAATAAAGTCATCATTATTCTCTTTCTTTTGACTAATTTATCTTGTAGGAGCGCAAAAAAAAAAAAAATGTGCATGAGCATATGTGTGCGTACATACCTTGCCCGTCTGCCTGACTGCCTGACTTCGTGACTATTTATGCATACCCGTGGCTGGCCATGCAGGACGCTACGAATGGAATGATGAATATATTTACTAATGTTGACATTTACTCACGTGCCGAGTATGTGATGAATGGCTGTCATCTGTCATCGCGTTGTTGTAGCCGCTAATGGAACTTAATCAAATGTTTGAAAGGAAAAATAAAAATGAACACTCTGGTTTTTAGCTCATGAAAAAAAAGTAGAAGAATCATAGCCATCAATAATCAGCACACAATTTTCATCTTCATCTTGACCTTCATGCAGCACACAACAAAGGTGGCCTTCACCCTGCCGCACTTCGGGGTCGCTGGGAGCTTCAACGCTGCTATAACTGGTCTGCGAAAATTGGCACCATGCACGAGTATTAAGAAATAAGAGAGAAGAGAGAGTAAGAAAAAAAAAAAAGTTGCCAGACCAGATCGTACAACACTAAAGTAAGCGAAAGGATAATGGCGACTCTTCCTCTCTCACCTTCACTTTCTAAGCGGCCTTGTTCCTGCTAGTCTGCCTTATCGGGATAATATGAAGAGGTCTTTGGGACACTTAAGTGGAGGGCAAGGAAGGGGTGTAATGCGTAAAGGGTTGTTGTGTTTATTACGTCGCTTGCTTTGACTTTAAGAGAGAGAGAGAGAGAGAGAGAGAGAGAGAGAGAGAGAGAGCGGTTTGTGAGTGCGTGCGTGTGTGCGTGCGCTTGTGAATGCCGAGTGGGAAGCACAGTGGCCTTGAGAACATATGGTGGCGGGAGACCTTGGTGCCTCCTCCCGCCTTTGCGATGCTGGTGACGCCCTCCACAGTGACTCGGACACCACTGCGGGGCACGGGTGGTGGGAATGGAGCAAGAGTTTGTAAACACCACCTCACCACTGCCCCTCCATACACCTCCTCTTCCCCAGCGTCCTCCATCCCTTCCTTCGTGTTCTCTTTCTCTATTTATCTTTCTCTCCCTCCTGCTTCTCCCTCATTCCTCTTCCCCTTTTTCTTCCTCACTTCATATGGTTTCAATTATTCCTTCTTCTTCAAGACCATGCTTCCCCCTTAATTTCATTATTCTATTATTTCCTTGTCTTTCCGTCGTTAATAAGTATCTATAGTACTTTTGCTCATGTTTTTCCTCAAACATTTGTCCCTGCAACTATCGTCTCTGTCAGTGGCAGCATTACCACCAGTCGGCGCATCAGCAGTATTCGCGCCTGGAAAGCAACAGCGTCTAACTGTAATATTGGAACTCAGTCTGGAACTTGGAATTTATTTACTATGATATAACATACAATTGCGCTCTTTGTCTTTGCCTCAGAAGTTGCCGATTTTGCGAGCCACTTTTATGTGTGTGTGTGTGTGTGTGTGTGTGTGTGTGTGTGTGTGTGTGTGTGTGTGTGTGTGTGTGTGTGTGTGTGTGTATGTGGGTAGATGGGTTTTTATTCCAGATTGAAAAGATAAAACATCAAAGACAGAGGTTTCGTTTTTTTTTTTTTTTTCATTTAAAGTAATACTTATTTTACGTTTGTGCTACGTGCAAGTAAAGACGAGAACACGCGGGGGGTACTGGAGACCTTACGTTTATAGTGTTCTGACTGCCTGTGTAAGCATCGTACCACACACACACACACACACACACACACACACACACACACACACACACACACACACACACCGGTTCTCCCCATTCTGAAACGCTCCCCTACTTCTCTCCTTCCTTCTCACCCTCCTTCTTCCTCTCCCTCCCTCACACGCCAGCCACGCTCTCCCTCCCTCTACTTCCTCACAACCACCATGACTCGGCTGCCGCGTCCCCTCCTCTCTACCGTCCCTTCCTCCCTCACGCCCCTTCCTCCTCCCTCACGCATACAGTCCACTACCCAACGCTCAGCTGTGCATATACAAATATTGGTCACACACACACACACACACACACACACACACACACACACACACACACACACACCATAGTTACATATTGGCTTGATTCATATTAAAGGTTTCCATGTAGTTTTTTTTTTTTTATTCTTACTTCGGATTTATTTGCATATATAATGATTAATTGTTTGTTTTGGTGAACTCATGTGTACGTGACGCACAAACATGACTTTTGTTTACAATGTGAAGGAAGATACACTTACTCAGCTGATGTGGTTTTTGTTGTTCTTATCATGTTTGTTAGTCTCCTTAGCAACTCCGAATCATAATTGTTACCAGCTATGTGTCAACTTATCAGGGTATCATGTGTGTGTGTGTGTGTGTGTGTGTGTGTGTGGTGGTAAGATGTGGAAGGACACGTTCAGTTTCTCATAAGATCCCTTCTCTGAAATAGTACTTTTCCTATATTCTTTGTTAAACACTTGAGTAAGCATCCCTCTTCCCCATTTGCTTTAGTTTCACCGAGACAGCGAAAACGGGAATTAGTCGCCCGATATGGAATGGAGTGGTGTCCGGCGGGCCAATTATCACCACTCCCTACACTGCTCTCCCTCCCGGTTGCACTTATGACAGGTTACGCTCGTTCGCATGCTGCGTTATAAATCATCACAATTATATGACAATTTTCCATTCACATAAGGGATATTTTCATGCTCTAGTAAAGTGCCAATATGATTCATTGCCTCCCTAAATAGGTATTAAATCATTGTAGGCGGGTTGCACAAGCCATTATCAGAAAGATTGACAGGGCGTTCATTTCCCAAGGATCCGAGTGAGAATAGGTTGTGCAACGCGCGAGTCTGATTCAGATCGATGGGGGTAAGACAGAGAGAGACAGATAGGGACGCGGAAGATATACACACAGTTTTATTTATGGCATGGGGGAAGACAATCACTTAATTAGGTTTAGCTGTAAGCATTGTTTCTAAATCCTTTTCGGTTATTGATGTAAGGTATTAATCACAATTACTCCGAATTGAGATATATATATTTGTGGTTTAATGTGATGCGTAAACAATGAAATATTTATTGGTGCATTGTGCAAACTAAATCATTCACGTGCATGCTACTACTATAACGCTGCCATTGTACTGCAACTTGTTATACCCTTCTAGCATCGAAGTGCCACGAGAAACACACCAGACGTCTTTGATTAGGTGTCCTGGCACACAAAACTGAGTATCTGCAGACATTCAAAGTGATTTGTTTCCCATCACCTAATGTGTTCCTAAGCACTTCCCTGTTATTTTCCTATCCCACTTCAGCACTCTATCGTCTGTCGTAGCATCCTGACACTCTACAAGCAATATTACCAACTCTGCTGCTGCTACCGGTTGCTGCTCACTCTTGTAGATTTATCAGCATCCCTTCGCTTTTAGGCGGGTCAATTAGTGAGGCTGGGAAGCGCAATATACAGTGGCGGAGGTCGGGAGCGGCGATGGCAGGCGTGACGCGGATGGCCGGGGAGAGGCGTCCAGAAGGGCTAGTGTCTCCCGTGAATTGAGAGCTTTGCCGCGTCCAATATAGCGACTAGAGGAGGAGGGGTGAGAGGATGGTGATGGTGGTGGTGGATAACAGCTGTGGTGGGGATGTTTTGAAGAGGGAGAAGAAGAGTTATACAAGATTGGCTGGCTTTGGCATGATGAAATAACATTTATGGTCAAATAAGTCGGATTGAAATGAGTAATTGCAAAAACAAATAATAGATAGATTAAAGAAACAGTTGTTTTGATGATGTAATGTAGTGGTAAGTGATGAGGAAAAGTGTTGATAATATCCGCAGCAATAGTAGTCAGTAATGATTATACTGATATGATAAGAAGCTGTATCGCAAAATATATGGTACCACGAAGCGTTTCAAATACACACACACACACACACACACACACACACACACACACAGTAGAGGTCAGTGACGGGGGAGGAAGCTTAATAAACCTTTTGCTGCAGACAGAAGGAGAGGGTGAGGGAGGGGAGGACTGGATGGGGACATTGTGTTGCACTGGCTGGGGGCTGCAAAGAATTCCAGGCTCGATCTGCCATGGAAATTAGCTTTGCTCGTCGGCCTGGAAACATTATATTCCAGTGGAACTTAAGGGTGGGACTCGAACCTAGAGCAAAAGTACTGACGCGAAGGAACCGTGGGCTTGATAATCCATAGGTAAAAGCAACTGATCTTTAAGAGGGAAAATGATCCTTGGTGTCGAAATATCTTATTTGCATTATGCAGATATTTTTGTATGTCTCCCAAGATTTATCTTCAGCAGTGTAAGAATTGTTTACTCAAAAGATTGCAATAAATAAACTCTGCCTTTGCCTTTAGATCCTTGTGACTATCTTGGATTTTGAGAGAATGAGAGAAAGATCGAACCAGTGGACACAACAAACCCAAGCGACAGAAATCGTGGCGCGTTGCTAGTTTCCAAGCGCCGCAGGAAGAATATTTTGCGACTAATGTGCCAGCGAGCCAGCGCTGGGAGTAGGAAGTGCCAATGAACGTCAAATATTTATTCAGCTGCAAGGCGCAACGAGTCACACCTGTTTTCTTTTGCTGCTTTGTTTCACTCCAAGTTTTTCTAGGCTGTGTTTCATCACGTGAAACAAAACTTAACATCATATATTTTTATGGGAATAGTGGGAAGATTTATTGGACGGAAAAAAGAAAAGAAAATTACCTATCGTCGCTGCTACCAATTTTGATGATGCTTTTCCTCTTTCTCTTGTCGGTGGGAGCTTTGGGTGCTGCTGATGTGCTGAATCAGGTTGAGGACTTCCTTATTGATCTTCTATTTCTATCAGGTAATTTATTGTTTAATTATATTTATAGTTCTTCTCTCCCCCCACACGCTGCTGTCATCTTGAAGCATCCGAAAGTGAGTTTTTGTTCTTGTTTTGTCAGACTCAGTACAGACGTGAGAAGCGGGCATGCCGCTCCATCTCTTGCTTGTAAAGTAACTCATTTTAATGGTGAAATTATTTGTACTTGGCTATCAGTCCTGAAACATCTGATGATATAATGAGATTTGCTTTAAAGTATTTGATCTGGATTATAAATATACGCCACTCAATAAACTTTTATTTACTGCTTGTTTGTTAATCAGGAATATATTTCATACGTTTCAAAAATTTGTCTTCATGAATCATACATAAAACTCAGAAGAAAGAAAAGGAAGACTCCATATATTAGCATTACAATGAGTGGGTAAAGATACTGTATGGTCATCTTCTTTATATCTTTGAATGATTTCATATCAACAAATCTTTCAGGTCTGCCTTAGCATTTTTTTTTTTTCGGTTCCTTCAGCTTCGGGGACCAGCTACCATTTTTGTTTACTGTGCCCCTTCGACAAAGGCTTCCGCTGGCCTCCCCTCAGCAGCCGCGGCCCCTCCCCTCGCCTGCTGATAAGGCCTCACCCTCCCCTGTATCTCCTTCTCCTCATAAAGCATCAATAGGTGGGGAGGGGAAATAAATTTGAGACACCTCATAAAACCTGTCGTGAGGTCTGTAGTGAGGATACGAGGTTCATCCCCACACTCGTCTTTTCCTTCCACTCTCTCTCTCTCTCTCTCTCTCTCTCTCTCTCTCTCTCTCTCTCTCTCTCTCTTTCTCCCTCTGTCCCCGGCCATCGTCGTTACCGCAACAGCCGACGCCAGCACAACCACCGCAGCCACGGCCACCACCACCACCACAAACACTACCACTACCACCACCACATCATGTCCACCATTATGTCACCATAATTACCACAACCATCTCTCTAGCACATATAATACAACTGCCATCACTATCACGACAACCACCAGTCATCACCATCACCACCACAATTATTGACAGAACCATAGCTACCGCCAGATTTATTTTTCGACATTTTTATTGCTATTACTAACCGTGTTATTAACATTATTGACTCTGCATCCATTTTTACTACTGCCACAACAACCATAACTAATATCATTACATCCTCTGTTTACACAGAATTAACTAGATGCACGCCTCATTACCACTGCCACCACGATTGCCATCAGTATAATCGACACTATAGCTACTTCAGCCTCAAGCACTACCACCATCACCACCACAACCGCCACCACCACCACCGTTATATATAAACCCGTTGGACATCTCCGCACTTCCTTATCCACTCCCTCAGATCTCGGGCCAGACTCCGTGGCAGAGTTGAATCGTGCCATTGGACTGGTGCATTTAAGCTTCTTTTGTATCTGCAAACACTTCAAAATCCCTAATTAATTTGGTATTTCGTGTACCCGCAGATATTTTGGCGTGAACATATGGTGTCGAATAAGCGAGCGAGGCGGGTCACGTGTTTTATTTGACTATGTATAAATTCCACTGCTAGATTTGGTCACCGATCCGCCGCGCTTGTGGAGGCAGACAAGTAATAAGTGGACCATCATCTTTTAAAAAAATTGCAGAAGTATTTCAAAGCTGCTAACACTTCCAATGCGGTGTGAAAGTGCCTGTGCCCGCCTGGTGAAAAGTTGGACGGTGAGTGAAGCTTACAACAGAAGATTAAGGTCCTGATCTGATGATTAAAGTCAAACAAGGAAGAGACGTCATTATTCAGTTGATATAATCACAATTGTTTGATGCCTGTTATTCTCTCTCTCTCTCTCTCTCTCTCTCTCTCTCTCTCTCTCTCTCTCTCTCTCTCTCTCTCTCTCTCTCTCTCTCTCTCTCTCTCTCTCTCTCTCTCTCTCTCTCTCTCTCTCTCTCTCTCTCTCTCTCTCTCTCTCTCTCTCACACACACACACACACACACACCCACACACTCCCTTACACACACACACAGAGCATGAAGACAATGCTGGAAATATTACGGTTGTGTCCATAAATCCAGCCGGCCTATTAAAATTTCCTCGAATTGCGGCTTTATGGCAGATCCTGTCAACCGTATTTATATATTTCCGCCTGAAAAATAATTATACAAATTTCAAAATAGAGTTGAGCGCGTAATTACCGGAGCAAAATTATAACGCACGACTGTTGCTCATGACTGTGACGCACGGCTGACTGGATGGAGAGAGAGAGAGAGAGAGAGAGAGAGAGAGAGAGAGAGAGAGAGAGAGAGAGAGAGAGAGAGAGAGTGTGTGTGTGTGTGTGTGTGTGTGTGTACAGTTACGTAACGTGTAGGTGAGGAGTAGCAGAACCTTTTGTGGTTTTATCAAGACCACAAAACATCCATGACCAGCTGGCCTCGGGAGAAAGCGATGCTGCATATAACGCTCGCTTCAAATTTAATAATAAAAGGTAACTGTGAGAGGTGCGTGGTGGTGTGATGAGGGAAATTGGCTCCATGGAGGGTGACGAGTGTGGCATGAGCTGCCTACTGATGCTGGAGGAGGTGCTTGTGCAAGGCGTGGTGATCGTGCTGTGCGTTGATAATGACTGGGGTTGATTGTGATGAGGACGATAAGAGGAAAGATTATGATGATGAGAAGAATGATTGATGATGATTATGATGACGATGAGAAGGATGAGAAGAGAGGAAGAGGAGGAGTATATAGTGTGACAGAGGACGTGGACAAGGACGAAGATGTGTAGAAAGCCACACCCATATTCTGCTTCTACTACTACTACTACTACTACTACTACTACTACTACTACTACTACTACTACTACTACTACCAGAACCTACCACTACTGCTGCTCTCACTACAAACCAGCGTTCACAGCCAGACATTATGGGGCTGTTGATTCTCATTGCCAACAAAGCGTCACAACACCAAACAAGATTCAACTTATTAAAATCCACGTGAGAAAAAGATAAACATCAAAGCCATTTCTTTTCCTCCCTTCGAGCACTTGTCTTCATTGTGCTTCACGCAGTTCACGTAAATGCGTAGTTACTTCATGTTCCGCGCCAACACATACCCCCTTCCCTGCTGCCCCCATCCGCCCTCCAGGAAGGTAGACGGAGAGTTGCTTACTTCTTTTCTCTCGTTCGGCCGCGTGATGTATATTCGGCCGCGACACATTCAGCAGTTACACCTGAAGATTTAGGGAGACAAGCAGGTGTGTGTGTGTGTGTGTGTGTGTGTGTGTGTGTGTGTGTGTGTGTGTGTGTGAGGAAAGAGTAGATGAGAGGCTATGTTTTTCTATTTTTTTTATTCTCCTTCATAAATAAGTACGTGTGAGGAATATGACATGATAAAGATTTATGAGAAGAAGTATATGAGGGAAGTGAAAAATGGCCGAGTCACTGGGCTGGGAAGCCTTTCAATCGATAACCATCTCCTCGTGGCTACTAACACACAACTCACACCTCGGTGGCGACGCAACTGTGGCGTCATACTCGTACATCGGAATTCCACTTGCTGCCTCCCGCTGCTACTCATCCTCTCCACGATTTTTTCTAAGAGAATTTCAATAATGCTGACCTTAATGCCCTTCCCTCCCTTCCCCCTTGCTCCCTTCCTCTGGAGATGCTGATTCAACTGATCGATATCCATTTAACTCATGCTAATTAAGCTGGCTCACTTGAGAGGCAAGACGCGCCCGTGAAATGAATGTTCCAGGGCTCTTCTGCCTAAATTAACTATTTCCAGGACCTTTGGAAGAGGAGAAGGACGAGGAGCGGGGCGGCGGCGGTGTGGGAGAGGTGGTGGGGCAGGTGGGAGGGAACAAGGAGGGAGAACGGGTGGAGTCATTCACTTGAGCTTCTTTTGTTTTCGTGAGCCTCTCTCGTCGCGCCGCCTGGAACACGGCTGATGGCAAAAACACTGCTGCCGGAAACGAGAATACACAGAAACTACCTCACGTGGAAATAAACCAAAAATGGAGTTGGCAGTCAGTGGGTCGTGATGGAGGGCCTGTCAGGGAGGTTGCCGCTGCTGGTGGTGGAGGTGCTGGTGGTGGGGATAGTATGGTGGAGGGCAGTGGGAGACGGAAGGAGAGAGGCGGGGAGAGTGGGGCTAGAGGGAAGGACCGGCTGTCTAAAGGAAGAGTGGGTGAGGTCGACTGGGTGGAGGAGGCAGAGGGTGTGGGTGGGATCGGAAGAGGGAGGAGGAGGAGGAGGAGGAGGAGGAGGAGGAGGAGGAGGAGGAGGAGGAGGAGGAGGACACGCGTGGTGTGAGGTAGAAGGGTAAGGGTGTGGGGAGGAATGGGTGTATGGGGAAGCAGTAGGGGCGGAAGGGGAAGGGAGGGGAGGATTATGGGCGTGTGTAGCTCACTGTGGTGGAGAGGTCATGTTGCGGTTGTTGCACCTTCACCGCCTGCACGGATGATGGTATTCTAAGGAAGCTACTGGAGACTCCCTTGTTGCTGCCGCGTCTTTCCCAGAATGGGCGTGGGAGCATAGGCTGGGAAAATTGAGGCACACATACATAGGACGGCAAAATGGTGGAAAAGTAGAGGGTTTGAAGAAAGGGTAGTCATGTCGGTAAGTAGTGGAGGGATGTTAGCAACTCTCTTCCTTGCTGGTAAGTGGTGTCGAGAAGCCATGTGTGTGGCGAAGTAGACTGGTAATGGCGGTGGTGGTACTAGTGGGGTCTGTTCCTGCGTCACCCTGGCTGGCCTTCGCTGGGGAGCAGAGCAACAACATGTGGCAGGAGACGTGGTGCACATATACTATTACATCCGAAGCTGCTCCATGTCTTGCAGCTCCTCACGTCTGCGGCGCTGCTGGGACCGTTTAGTTTCTCTCTCCGGTACATTGTACTACTATTTGTATTAGTGTTTTTTTGTGTCATATTATTTCTTGGAGGCAAATATAGTTGCTCTCCGGTCGACCACGTAAGTGAGGATGAGGGCAAATTAGCATGAACCGATATTGCTTCACATCTAATTCACTTTAATATATGTGAGAAAACTCAATACAACAGTAGATTATAAAGAAAAAAAAGGGTCACAGGTAAATATTTCACTAGGACGCGACCTCAACCTGTGTGTGTATGGCTGCCGCCTCGCTATCCATCACCCTCAGGGGCAGCGGGAGGAGCTGTTTCTTATATCGAATGGCAGTGGTTGAGGCGTTTGTTTGGGGGATTTATCGTGCATATGGTTATGGTGCGTGCTTAGTTAGGAGCCAGAGCAGCTCGCGGTGAGGGTGGTAGGCGGGGCTGAAGAACTTGACTGTTGGCTCTATCCTTCCTCCGTCAGGTAATTAGGATTCCCCTGACAGGGTGGGGGTAAAACGCAGCGTGATCGATGGCGGCTAAAACACTGCCTTCCTAGATCTGTAAATCACCTTTCTCGCCCTGTTGATGAGGGAGAATTTGTGTACGTCTCTCTCTCTCTCTCTCTCTCTCTCTCTCTCTCTCTCTCTCTCTCTCTCTCTCTCTCTCTCTCTCTCTCTCTCTCTCTCTCTCTCTCTCTCTCTCTCTCTCTCTCTCTCTCTCTCTCTCTCTCTCTCTCTCTCTCTCTCTCTCTCATGACATTAATTGTTCACCACTTCCTCCTTTTTACAGGTTCTGCCCTCGATCTATGCTCTTTCATTCACCTTAGAGCTTTCCTTCCTTTACTTCCCACCTTCTGCCACTTATGAACAGTACTCATGTCGGGGCGCCTCCACCTACCTCACCTCTATATTAGGTTCACACTCCAACCCGGAAGAAGCGTCCCTGAACTATTCTGATTCTTGTTATCATAATAGTGGAGTTACTTGTCTTGAATAGAGGAGGAAAAAACTGCGGTGAAGGGCAAAAAATAAAACAATAACGAGGGTGAGCAAGGAAGGGAATTTTGAGGGGTCATAAATGGGAAGGTGAGAAAGAAAGAGATAAGTAGACGACAAATATGGGTGAGGAAAGGAAAATAAGACGTATAAAGAGAAGCGGTGATGTAAGAAGGAAGAAAAGATAAGATGTCTCACATTCTCATCTTCTCATGGTGAGGAAATAAAGCAGCTGAGTGTGATGACATACTTGCAAAGGAGACAGGGAAATTATTGTGTGTGTTTGTGTGTGTGTGTGTGTGTGTGTGTGTGTGTGTGTGTGTGTGTGTGTGTGTGTGTGTGTGTGTGTGTCTAGTCTAGTGTGTGTCTTCTGTATAAGTGTAATCAACTGATGTTTACGAGAATATGAACCAGGAAATGAGACATGAAATTTTCCTTGGTAATCTCAAACCACTCTCCTTCCTCAAAGAAAAACAGAGAGAGAAAAATATACACGATAAACTCAAACACTTACTGGGAAACGTTAAGCAAGAAGTAGATATAAGAGCGGGTCTTTCTCACGGCGATGAAAATGTAGAAGGTAGGTGAGAGAAAAGTGATAAGAATGCAGACACGGGAGGCACAGCTCGTCTGACTGGCAGGGACACGTGGGGCTCTCTCCGATGGCGTGATAGGGGAGGAGGTGGTGGCCTTGTGCTCGTGGGTGGCGTCTTGTATTTATATCGCGCACGACCAGCCCATTCCTGCCTGCTTGTCTACTCTCGTCCTCGCCGGGTGGGAACAAGAAGCGAGACAAATAATAAGGGATAAATATATACCTCTTCTAGATGCTGATACTGATAAGGCCTGTCTCTCTCTCTCTCTCTCTCTCTCTCTCTCTCTCTCTCTCTCTCTCTCTCTCTCTCTCTCTCTCTCTCTCTCTCTCTCTCTCTCTCTCTCTCTCTCTCTCTCTCTCTCTCTCTCTCTCTCTCTCTCTCTCTCTCTCTCTCTCTCTCTCTCGTTGTGACATAATGCTATATATTCATCCCTGCCTTATCTTTCTTATCGGTTATCAGTCCTCGAGTGATTTACGGTGCTGGAACGTCAGTCTGAATCTTTATCACAAAGTTGGTCTTTTCTTATTTATATCTTATTGTCCCCTCACCGTGATATCAGGAGAGGGATAAAAACATTATAGTTTGAAAACCATACTGAAAAAAAAAAAATGGATATGTTAGAGTAAAGAGTTACGGTTTTAATGAGAAAGTAGATCATGTGAAATGTGTTGTCGTAAGTAAATTAAGTGATGCAAATCGGTGTTTCTTTTATCTTGTGTTTAGATTTCTCGACATGCCATGATAAGAATTACATGTTGTGAGCGGGATATCTTGAGTAGCCGCGTTGACAAACAGGCAACAGTAGTTATTATTCATATCATGTCACTGCCTAGCATCTTCTTATATTCCTCCCTCCCTCTCCTCTCTTTCCTCCCTGTCCTCCCTCGCTGGCCTCTCCTCCCCTCGTATCTACCATCGGACATCGCTTTTCTCCTACTCTCCCTCACCCTAGAAGACAGCTTCCCTCTCATTCTCTATACAACAAATGCTTCTCTACCCCTTTCCGTCCCCTGCTACTCTGCCATCCCCTGCCGTCCCCTAACGCCTCCGTCTTCTTGCTATTCCCCGCCGCTTCCCCACCCAGGACGTCCCCCACTGATGCTCTCAGTCCTGCCAGTAGTGTCCTCCCACCACCCCCTCCAGCACTCCGCTCCGACGCCCCACCTTCGAGCCTCGGGCAAAACGCATCTGTACCGATCTCTTTCATAAAAATAAAAAGTCGCAAACACATCCATTCCGGCAAGTGAAAGCTCTCCGGAATCTTTTCCTTCAGGGCAAACACAGGAAATATCGGATTATAAATTTTCGCCGCGACGGAGAGTGGGCAGGTGGGGGTTGGGCGCCTCGAGTCGAAGTGGCATAGACGTCGCCTGAAGAAGTCCTCACTTAGGCATTCTCAGCCTCGATGTTCCCCTTGTGGACGTCTCGCACATCTTGACTTTTCGCTCAGGTGCTCGTGGTGATCTTTTTTTGCTACAGGTTTTGAAGGGTGCTCAGAGTGTCTCTTTTATTCAAGCTCATGATATATTTTACTGTGAGAGAATGTCGCGATGTCCAGCATGATGATTTTTATTGTTTGCGATGGTTATTTCAGAATAAGATTATAATATTTCTGTACTTACGAACTTTCATTGTCACTCTGAGTCTCACTTGTCTACTACTTTATCCTATAGTGAAAGACTGTCATTTATGGAGATAGTTGAGGCTTTGTATTCTTCCTTCCATTCTTCTCCCGCTTCTGTCTTCCTTATCTTATGCGTACACATTATGTGACAAGTGAAAAGGAGACGTATAACGACGCTGAAAGGGCCCTTCATCACGTAAAGTCCTTTTGGATACCGAGGGAGTAGGCCCAAGAAGAAACGGGAAAGACAGAAAGAAATATTCTGTGGAGAAAGGGAAAAGGAAGAGGGGGTGATGGATCGTTGGGGGTTTGGAGGGATAGAACGAGGGGAGACTTGGCTTGAGGAGGGAAAAGAAAAAAAAAGTTATAGAGATGGTGAACGGTAGCTTGGCAAGGAAAAGAAGATGGGGGAGGTGTAAATAGGAAGAGCCACCATTATCAGTGGGGGAGGCCATGGAAGAGAAGGGAAAAAGGGAGGGAATGGGGTTGCTGGTGTGGGGAGAGTTTGGCATACAGGAAGAGACGGAGAGTTCCAGAAGGGATCTCCTAGAGGGGAGAAGGAACAAGGCTTATACAAGAGGGTGGGAGAATTCCAGGAAGGAGGGTAGGAGAGGGACGGGGAGGGGTTAGTAGGGGCTTGATGTGGGGGTCGCCAGGAGGTCTATGATTTGGTGACCGCTGATGGTCGATGGTCCCAAGGGAGGCAAGGGCATTGGGGACGCAGACGTGCGTTCGTAAACACACACACACACACACACACACACACACACACACACACACACACACACACACACACACACACACACACACACACACACACACACACACAGACCACCCAAAGTCCCCCATAGAATAACCATCCAAGTGATATTTCCTTCATAATCATCGGTGGACACTGACGGGGAAATATTGTGGTCTCCGTCTTTTCTTTATCTATATAGAGAAGTGTCTCACCGATGGCTTAGAAGAGCTGGCGTTTCCTTATTTTTGATTTCTTGGAAAACATTACAAGCAGCAGTCTTATACGAGTACATGTGCTAATGCCGTGTGCGAAGCCTACCTCCCCTATCTGACGGTGAGTTAGCACGTCCGTGAAACAGAATTGGTAGCTACATCATCGCGTCTCTCGTCGGATGAAGGATCGCTGCAAGGGCGGAGCAGCATGAGCGTTGGTCAATGTCAGGGTTGTGCGTGTGTGCGCCCGCCTGTATGAAGCGTGCAGTCACTAATATCATGGTTGAGTTGACGCCCCACGTGACCCTGAGCACCATTCGTTCATGAAAAAAGGGGTTTGATAGCTGGAAGTAATGTGTATGGCGGCACAATATCACACAGCCTTCACTGTGGCAGATGCGGTCCGGACGATATATCAAGAACGAAGATGGTTTCTCATGGATCCACCTTCCACACCCGTTACGGTTGAAATTGCTGTTACTGTTACACGCGCTGCTCAACCGTACCACATGTCAGGGGTGTCATTGTACCGCCTCGCCGCTTTCAGTCGCGGGAATATGGCAGTCATACTCATAGTAGTAAAGCCCGAAGGCACTTGGGTCGGTCTTCTCAATGCCAGCGATTCTTGGCCGGTATCATCGTCAGGTGCTGAATGCTATCGTATCCTAGGTTTTCAATAGCCTTCGCGGGTAGAGGTTGCAATCCCTTGCTTGTATATGTAAATGATGAGGCAACAGTTGTAGTCCGTGGCTGCGGCTGGAGTGGAGTGGCTGGAGAAAAGCGAATGGGGAGAAGAGGCAGACAAGGAGATGGAGGAAGAAGAGGGAGATACTGTACTGTCTACATCTAGCTTACGTGAACCAATGAAATGAATAAATCTCTTCAGAAAATTAATCAATACTTTGAGAAACTTTTATTAACGATCCAGAACTAAATCAAAAGACAAATATTATAATGTAAGATGGTACAAGAAAATAGTGATGAAAGAAAATACTTAAATAGAAAAAAAGAAAGCGTGAAGTAAGAAAGGCATGAAGAAAGTTGGGAAAAACAAGCCAGAGGGGAAGGAGGTTAAGGAAACCATGGACATTAGCGACATAGTTGAGTCAGGCCGCGAGCCGGTCATGCCAGTCTAGGCAGTTAATAGACAACAGAGTGACAGAAAGACCGCAACAGAGGGGAGCGGTAGGGGAAACAGACAGGAAAGGTGGTGCCAAACATATGAGGAGGCTTGAACAAATAAACATTTCATTTGTTCGGGAGTCAAGGATGTGTTTTACGTACAGTGACATCCACGACAGTGGCTAAATGAAAACTTACAAGGAAAGTCTATTCAAACAACCTTTTATTATTAAGTATACACTTGACCTTTGTTCGAGGAGGATAAAAAAGACAGACCAGAAAATAGGAAAAAGGAAAAAAAATACAGTTGCATGTATTCATATCTCCCAAAAGATTATTTTCCTCAAAAACATTCTGCAGATTGCAAGCAAAATATTAAAACACAAAGAGAAAAGAAAATATTAAGCGGAAAAATTCTTGCGTCAGTTTTGGAATTTCATGAGGTGACCGGCGTGAAGCCCCTGTCTGGCTGGTGCTGCTGCGGCGGGAGGAGCCAAGAAACGCCAGCGGGAAGACCAGTGACTAGCGAAAGGAAAGAAGAGAAGG
>NC_059303.1:10482859-10527859 GCF_017591435.1 Portunus trituberculatus | reverse complement strand
TACGAAGATCAAGAAATGTGATAAATATAGGAGGAGGGTGACTATCATGATAAAAATCTTAGTTCAGAAAAGGTTATGTATATGAAGGCTAGACGATAAGAAGGACGTGAGGAATTTGGATAAGTGATGTGATAAGGAAGTGAGAGCAAGGGAGGGATAGACACGAGCGTATTGAACACTTGCGGCTGAGAATTTCACGGTGCTTCGTCGTCCCTTCTCCAGGAGGCTTATTTCTCAGTGTGTTGTGATGGGTTGTGGATGATGATTTTATGTCCCCTTTAAGCAATGAGGTTTTAGGGGGAAAGCTTTCTGAGGCCCCAGAGAGGGAGAAAGGATGAGGGAGAGGAACAGGAGAGAGGAGTGGAGGATGATTAGGATTGTCAGGATTGAGGAGAAAGACGAGAAGAAAAAAAAAAGTGACGCATTGAAGAATAAAAAAATCATCAATTAGTATTTAAAGAAAAAAAAAAAACATGCGTAGATGAAGGGAAATTAACATGTTCTATCAAAAGAAAAATACGTTTAGGGTTATGTCAGTACATTAGGGATCATTGTTAAGAGAGAGAGAGAGAGAGAGAGAGAGAGAGAGAGAGAGAGAGAGAGAGAGAGAGAGAGACTGAGAGACTGAGTGAGTGAAAGAGGGAGGGAGCTAGCGAGTGAGTTAGGGCCTGGCTAGGGAAGAGGGTGGGCAAGGAGAAGGCAGAGGGAGGGGGATGAAGGGGAGCGAAGGCTTTTGTTCAAATATCGCCGTCGACCACTTGGCAGCGGCACAAGATGGAGGGAGGTGGAGAGAGAGAGAGAGAGAGAGAGAGAGAGAGAGAGAGAGAGAGAGAGAGAGAGAGAGAGAGAGAGAGAGAGAGAGAGGTGGAGGAAAGGGAGAGAGGAGGAGGGGAGGAGTCCAATATATTGCCCCAGCCGAAGATTTATTTACAAATATACGAATCTACTGGGGGGTCCCGCCGCCCTCCTTTATTGGCACCGGCAATGAAGGAGGAAGGAGAAAAGTGTGTCCACGAGTGTGAGGAATACGAAGTGCCTCTGGACACCAAGGTCAGGAGTCGCTATGCCTAGTCACGCAAGCAGCAAAGACAAACTTGACCCCGGGGATGATGGGAAAGACCAAGGAATCCACGTGCACTAATAGAAAAGAAAGAAAAAAAGAAGACAGACTACATAAACAATGACAAAAACACACGTACGTAGTTCCGAAGTGAGTACGTGATGAGAAATATTAACACTCAACTTGATAATGGGAAAAGAAAAAAAGAAAGGGAGACACAAGCCGTTTATATAAGGAATTATGGGAGAAAAACGTGAAATATCATAACAGAATGAGAAAGGCTGTGAAGATCGTGGCTTGTCTCGCATCTTGATACGGCAACTCAGAGAGAGAGAGAGAGAGAGAGAGAGAGAGAGAGAGAGAGAGAGAGAGAGAGAGAGAGAGAGAGAGAGAGAGAGAGAGAGAGAGAGAGAGAGAGAGAGAGAGAGAGAGAGAGAGAGAATAGCAACTAAGAATAGATGCATAAATAAAGGGGTATATATCCACTCTAGACAGTACGTGGGCTAGGAACGGGAGGAGGACTAGGAGGAGGGGGAGGAGGAGGAGCAGGAGTAGGAGTAGGAGTAGGAGGAGGAGGAGGCGTCGTAACTCTTGGAGACGAGGAGCAAAAATGAGGCAATAACTAAAAGTATTAAGAAATGAAACATGACAAGTCGCTTCTAATCTTGCCTGAAATACGAGACTCCCGGGAGCGTCTAGACGAGAATGATATGAGTCTCAAACGCTGGACAGATGTGAACCGAATATAGTAATTGCTCAAACGTGGAAACAAATTCTGTAGGAAATGCTATGTAACATTTTCTCTCCAGCTGAATGTATAAATTAACTTGTAAGTGTATTTTTTTTTCTTTTTAATTTCCTTTCCTGTGATTTTGATTCTTTCTCTTTTTTTTCTCCAGTTTTCTTTGTGTTCATTCTCTTCCATCTCTGCCTCAAAGACCCGCCCACTTTCTACATCTATTCCTCCAGTTCTGCTCACCACAGCCTTTCCTCCCCTCATCCTCTCTTTCTCCTTCTCCTCTCCCAATTAGTTCATGTCGTCTCCCTCCCTCTCTCCCTCCTCACCCACCCCCCTTGCCTCCGTTCCAGTGCTTCTCCTTCTACTCTCTTTCCTTCCCTTTCTTCGTTGCAGTCCTCTCACTTCTCCCTTCTTCATTTCATTCCCCTCCATCTCTCTTCTCTCCATACCAGGTACCGCCTTCTCTCCACCCTCTCCGCGCCAGTCACTGCCCTCTCTCCCCTATACGTTCTACTACCTTCCCGGCCGCTCTCAATTTCAGTCTCCATTCTCTCCTTTCTTCTCCATTTTAGTCATCTCCCTCTCCTCTCTATCCATTTCAGTTCCCCTTTCCAGCTTTTCAGTCTCTTACTTCTGCCCTCGTGTCTCTTCAGTACAGTTCCCTCACTTCTCCATCTTAGCCTCTCTCTCTCTCTCTCTCTCTCTCTCTCTCTCTCTCTCTCTCTCTCTCTCTCTCTCTCTCTCTCTCTCTCTCTCTCTCTCTCTCTCTCTCTCTCTCTCTCTCTCTCTGCGTTCCAGTTTTCTCTCGTTTCTTCTTCCTCTCCATTCCCGTCCCTCCCTTCATCCCTCTTCTCTTCCGCCAGGCTGGAATGAGCGACTCTTCCGCCGTACGCGATTCGAGAAGAAGAAAGAAAGAAAAACAAGATATATGGCCTTGCTTGTTATTTATCGTTATCGTAAATTTGACTCAAGTCGGAGACGCTAATGAGCAAGAGAAGTGTTGAGGGGAGGACGGGCGGCGGTACCCGGGCCTTATCTCAGCCGCTCATTCAATCCTTTCTTATT
This sequence comes from Portunus trituberculatus, assembly GCF_017591435.1. Taxonomy (NCBI): domain Eukaryota; kingdom Metazoa; phylum Arthropoda; class Malacostraca; order Decapoda; family Portunidae; genus Portunus; species Portunus trituberculatus. The sequence goes on along the minus strand of NC_059303.1, from coordinate 10,524,995 downwards.
TCTTATTATTATTATTATTATTTTTATATTATTATTATTTTTATTATTATTATTATTATTATTATTATTATTATTATTATTATTATTATTATTATTATTATTATTATTATCTATTTTTCCATTGTTATTTCCAGGCGTAGTAGTAGTAGTAGTAGTAGTAGTAGTAGTAGTAGTAGTAGTAGTAGTAGTAGCAGTAGTAGTAGTAGTAGTAGTAGTAGTAGTAGTAGTAGTGGGAGTAGTAATGGTAGTAATAGTAGTAGTAGTAGTAGTAGTAGTAGTAGTAGTAGTAGTAGTAGTAGTAGTAGTAGTAGTAGTAGTAGTAGTAGTAATAGCAGCAGTAAGCGTAACTGTTGTTGTTATTGTTGTTGTTGTTGGTGGTGGTGTTGTTGTTGTAGCCAAATCAAGCTAGCGATATATATTTTTTGTGACGTCATTGTCACGAAGGACGTCAGAAGGTATTGACCCGTGAGCTTGACTTCTTATTTGAATGAATCCTTGCTTGCTACTCTCTGGGAACGCACTCTCGCCCACGTAACTTATCCAATGCCGAATACTTTGATGTAGGAAGACGAGGTGTTTTCTTTAATCGTAACGCTTTATGTAGTTTTAGGATTTCATTCCATATCACACTGGTAGCTGTCACCAGGCCGTCTCAAGCTCACCCGAATACTTGTGAGGCTTCATGAGGTCTTTTTTCGAGACATTGGCAAAGTTGCAATGAGCTGTCAATGAGCAGGTAGTTCACATTAAGCTCTCTCTCTCTCTCCACCACATCCAACTTGCGCTTATCCTTGTCTTTAGACGAGAGTGAACTCCTCTGGGCTGATCAAGGGCAAGCACTGACATATATCTTCACGATTTACATTCGGGAGTCACGTAACGTATTTTAATTTTAGTTTCAGTATTCCACATGTTTTTCCTCCTTCTCATAGAGAATACATAAGTAACATTGTAAGTTAGGTTATGCTAGATTTTGGTACTGCGTCATGTTACTAACTATGCGAGTTCAGTATCTTTTTTATTGTTATTTTTTTTTCGTTTTTACGTAAATAAAGTTATGAACTGCATTGCTTAAGTGGTACGTGATAGTAACAGTAAATTAAGAAAAAAATCCTTGAAATTCTCGTCTATTAATGTCAAGAATTTCGGAATGTTCCGTCCCCCTTCATTTTACGCGTTGGCATGGCGGTTAAACTTCTCAATGCTAATATTTTCATTGCGGGTACTTTTTATCCTGATATTAACTCCATCACTTGTACGCTCATTCCTCTCTCCTTTTCTCCCTCTCCCCTTCTCACTGCACTCTTCGACTCTCCCCTTCTCTTTGACTTCCCTTATTTGCCTCTTCCCCCTTTACTTATTTTTCCCTCTTCTACCCTTTTGCCCCTCACCCTCATTACGCCTTACTCTCCCCTCGTCACTCTCCCCTCTTTGGGTTTCCCCTTCCTGACCCTTTTTTCTTGTGATGCACATTTTTTCAGACTTGTTTTCATTTTCTACTCTTCCAATTAATTTGTTTCCTTTGCTAATACCATTTTTTTTTTTGTTTCTTTTCCATTGTATGTTAGGTTATTTTTCCTTTCATTTTGTTTGTTCCTTGTCTCCTTATTTTGAATTCATGGAGGTAGTCAAGTTTTCCCCCGATATTTTGTTTTTCTCTGCTATTATCCATCTCTTCTTTTTCTGTGTCTTGTTATATTACTTTCCTGTGTCTGTGTGATGGTTTGCCTTCGTGTCATTCCTTTTAGTTGTTTTGTTTTCATGGTTTTGTTTAAATTTCTTACCTTATTTTCATTTATCGTTTTTGCTTGTTGATTGTTTTCTTGATATTGTGTATAACGAATACAAATAAATGACTATGATTATTTTTTTCACTTTCGCCTCTTACGTCTGTCCCACCTTTCTTCTGATCATTCACCTTTCCTGTAGCTTTTCCTCCATCTTTTACCGCCCTCTGTTCCTCATCTTTGTAATGAAATATTTCTTACTGAGGAGATTATTCTTAATGAAATTCTATGTCTTTTTGTTACTCATTTATTTAGAAAATTAGATTTTGCAAAATTGAGGAAGTATGGATGACGGGTGTGATTTATCCGTCTAAGTACTCCCCGTTCTTCGACCCATTAACTAATCCAAAAAATGAAGTAATCATTTTTTTCTGAGAATGTCTCTTTTTCTAACGTGCGATTTAACTACTTTAAGTATTGCCACTCAAGGTGAAAGACCAGACGAGCTGGTGAACATGAAGACACAATTTTTATATGAAAAAAGCTACTTTCAACAACTCCACGAAACTTGGCTGGAGAAGAGAAAATACACAAATTTATTTGAAAGTGAGTTTTCAGATAAGCTGTTGATATTGCCTTTCATGTCACACGACTCGAGTATCTTAGCAAAGAAGGAACACTAAGGCTGAGTCGCAGCACAAAAGCACACACTATGTATCGCCAAGAGGAAGTTTTGCTAACCTCACCAACTACTTTACATCGACTTAATTACCCAAGAAGCCCCAAGGTGCTTACGGCTTTCCGGTGGAGGTGAGTTTTGGTGATTAGGGGGCCAGGAAGGCTGAGAGAGGCTTTTCTTTTAATAATCACAACGTTTTTCTTACTTCTCATCGATTTTCTATTTTATTTTTCATTTTGATGATTGCTTTCATTTGTCGTCGCCCTCCACATTTCATACACTGACTTTGGATTATGTGTATATAGTTAATGGAAAAATGATCTTGGAAATTCTTGTAGATTAAGACATTAAGATTTTATAATTATTTCATAGATTCAATAAAACCGAGCATGGCTGACGTAACTTACTATCAACAAAAAATACAAATGTAAAATGTGTTGATTTTATGGTCATAAAACAGATAAATAGTTATGGGTGCCCATTAAGATCCCTATATTTTCTGGGATTTATAAAGAGCTTATCAACGATTGGAGGTTTAATACGTTCTCAGGGAAGAGAGGGACACTCATATTTAAGTCACGGACATGAGGAACTCCCGCCTTCACAATGACAGCCGCTCAAGGTCCCCCATAAACGTTCATAATCCGGATTTTACCACAACGAATTGTATTTTTCGCACCTCGGTTACTTGGTCACTCACCTTTGTCAAGGTTACCGTTCACCGGCCAGCCCTTTAAAGATATATCTCAGGCGTTGCTCACACTATACTTCGCTCCTCCGTCCTGATGCCTCACAACCCTAATCCTCCCGCACCCCTTGGCCTAAGGCGACTTTTGCTATAGAATTAACAAAGTTTTCTTAGCCTCGCCCTCACCATACTGTTAATTTCAATGGGCGGCCTACGGTTAGGTTTATAGGACCCGGTGTGGTAGAGAGAGAGAGAGAGAGAGAGAGAGAGAGAGAGAGAGAGAGAGAGAGAGAGAGAGAGAGAGAGAATGGGATGGAATGGGGTGGGATGGAAGACTGCGTAGATTTCCTCAGGGGATGCGTTAGATATTGTAATCAGTAAGACGCAAGACGTACAAGACAATTTAATGCAAATACCAACGCCCAAGGACAATTGAGCGTGTTCTTTTTGACTCAAGAATTTAATTACAATTTTTTGCAACTCGGTCAGTGGTTGAGACGGCATTTAGCGCAGCCGCCAGTGACGCCGCAGGGACTGGAGAATGCTGGGGGCGTGCTGGGGATGCTAGGGCCTACAGGGGGCATCCTTACGAGGTTCCTCAGTTTGCCACTCCCAACAAACCCTCCCAGAGGTTCCCCTTGGGGTGTTAAGAGTGATTGAAGCTGTTTATTCTGTATCATGTCCCAAGCCGGCGATTTGTCAGCGTTGTGTGCGTCTGCGAGCGCTCTTATGGCTGTGTGTGTGTGTGCGTGTGTGTGTGTGTGCGTGTGTATGTTTGTATATTCAGTAAGCGGCAACTCCATGTATGTTACGTACTACGCTGTGTTTACTCTGTCTCTGTCCTTCCCCGTGTTTTTTTTCCTAGCGTTTTCCCTCTTTTTCCCCCTCCTCCTCCTCCTCCTCCTTCTCCTCCTCCTCCTCCTCCTCCTCCTTCTCCTCCTCCTCCTCCTCCTCCTCCTCCTCCTCCTCCACTCTGCCTCACCAGCTTGAACCAAATGGGAAAAACTAGCCCTGCCCACACCTTCCCACACTCTTCTTTTGTACATTCCCAGAACCAATCCATCTAGCACAAAAAAAGCAGGAGAGAGAGAGAGAGAGAGAGAGAGAGAGAGAGAGAGAGAGAGAGAGAGAGCTAAATCGAGGAACTTGAGGGAGGGAAGGAGATTGATGTCGGGGGAGTAATTGCTCAGAAAACAAACTAATGGTTCACCAACGTAATACAACGCAGAGGGAAGACCGGAGGCAACAGCTTAGCGCCTTGAGGGATCCCACGAGACAAGAAAAAAAAAAAGGAAAGAGAGAGAAGGGAAAAAAAATGAAGGCTAACCAATAAATAAAATAACCGCAGACGTACACGTGGAGAGGAAACCTAAATGAAACTTGAAAGAAAGGAAAAACAATGACGGTAGTTTAAGTAATCAGTAAAGGCATCAAGAAAACTCTCCAGATGTGAAAGGAATAACGTAAAAGTGAAAACGGGGAATGGAAGAGGAGAAAAGAAAAGGAAGCTGTTGAAAAAGAGGAAGTAGGAGGAAGAGTCGAAAGAGAACTTGAGGGAATAGGATAAAAAAAAGAGCTAGAGAAAGATTTAGAGCGGGATGGAGGAGGAGGAGGAGGAGGAGGAGGAGGAGGAAGGGAGGAGAAGAAGGTGGAGAAGGTGGAGGAGAATGAAGATGATAGGGCAAGAGAGGCTGGGAGAGAGCAGGAGGAAGAAGAGAAGGAAAGAGTACGAGCAGGAGCAGGAGCAGCAGGAGGAGGAAGAGGAGGAAGAAGAAGAAGAAGAAGAAGATGGGAAGGAGAGGGAGAAGGAGGCAGGGGAACGGGCCAGCTAGTGTAGCGAAGACGAAAAAAAAAATAGTTGTGATTTATAGAGGTAATGCGTCTTCCATCACGTTCTCCCTCGGCCTGCGATTGGTCCAGAGCGGCGGGGTGATAGATGGTAAGGCGGAGACGCAGTGGGGGGGAAGGAGGGGAGAAGAGGGAGGAAAGGGAGGGGATGCGACGGCCGGGATGAAGGAGATGAGAAGCGTTGTGCTGTAGGCTCTCCCGGGTACCAAAGATCAACGGACTCGTCAATAAGAGATGAGGTTATGGGGTTTTGTTTGAGAGAGAGAGAGAGAGAGAGAGAGAGAGAGAGAGAGAGAGAGAGAGAGAGAGAGCACAGAGGATGGTGACGATGATGATGGCACGACCAGGGCAGAAAGGGAGTCGGGAAGCCAGATAAGGAAGACAGATGGTAAGGGCGACATCCGGCTGAGGAAGGACAAGGAAAAAAAAAACAAAGAAAAAAATATATGGAGGGAAAAGATGTATAAGGAAATTTCTTGAGGAGAAACAAAACAAAAACGTAAAGAGAGAAAAAAAAGCATTGTTTGAAAAAAAAAAAAACGGGAATATTTCTGTAGATTTTGCGGTTGCCTGAGGGAAAAAATATTAGTGATCATTGAGTTAGTTGTTTTCGAGTGAATTTTACCAAGAAAGCTCAGTCTGAGAGAGAGAGAGAGAGAGAGAGAGAGAGAGAGAGAGAGAGAGAGAGAGGAAAATTTGTAATGGTGTGCTGTGAGGGAGGGAGAGAGGGAAGGAGGGAGGAATACGAGAAGGGACAGTGAGTAGGGAGAGTGTTTTAAGCCAAGCGTGGAGGAAAGAGAGTGAGTGAGAGAGAGGAAAAAAAGAGCCATTAGACTCGGAGGAAAAGGAAATAGGCCCAAGACAGTGGCGGACGGAGTGGAAATATCGACAGCCTGAATCTAAAATTTATATCTGTCGTAGCTTCTCTATGATTTTCCGGCGGCTGAAGACTTTTTTCCTCGGTGTCTTCATGAAAATTTTCTTTAGATTGCGAGACGATACGTAGAAATAGAAAAAAAAAAGGAGATATATGTCTACGCATTTGATTTGTGTTCGGAGTGGGAAAAAAAATTTCTTTAATCGTTGTTATTATTCTGTCTGATTTAACGCTATAATCCTGATTTAACGACATGCGGAATGAGGTTTGTAGGATTCGATTTAAAATGTTGAAGTGGGCCTTAATTTCCATGTTATACCGCCACACCTTGCCCCTACAATTCATAGACCCTCGTATAAAAAATTGAAATTTGGGTATTCATTGGTGTCCACCGTTGGTTAATATCGTTCATGTGAATTGCAATTTTGGAATAATCATAACTTTTCCCTGCTGGAGTGCGGAGGGTCTTGCAGTGGAGGGAAGGCACGGAAAGGAAAAGGAAGATTAATAATACAGTGATGCAATGATTTATACTTTTTGTAGAAAGTTGACAACAGGAAGTGGATATATGGATGATAAAAACTGTGATTGCAGAATTGCTTTCTCCTTTCCACCCCTTTCCTTTCCCCTTGTAATCTCTCTCCCTTTACCTCTCCACCTTCCCCCAGGACCGGAGAGAGAGAGAGAGAGAGAGAGAGAGAGAGAGAGAGAGAGAGAGCGAGGTGAGGGAAGAGGATGTGAGAGAAGTCACCTTTCCTCATTGTTTTAGTCTTTGATCGCCTTACAACACATTGTATTAACCTTTTAAAACCTCATTCGTACGGAGGTAATATAATGTGTCTAGTCACCGACAACTTATTATTACACAGAAAACTATTACGACGCACTCTGGTTTTTATCTCAGTCTTTTTTTTTGTCTTTGTGTGTGTGCCTTACTTTGCGTTATTCAATTTCGGTGAATATAATTACGGGATGAAATGCACAAAAAAAAAGCTGTCGGATGTGAGCTTAATGGAAAAAGCTTGAGTCGTATGGGTGGAAGGGAGGGAAGGATGGAGGAAATTTGAAGGTAGAAGTGGAGGGGGACGGGTAGGGGGAGAGGACGGGGGTAGCAGACAACCCTCACCCCAGCCGGAAGTGACAGTGATGCAATTTTCGCCTTCACGAGTCCAGATGATGAGGGGCAATGTGGCAACAGTGCATGGCGTCTGTGGGACTGTGTGCACCCTTGATACCGAAAGACACACACACACACACACACACACACACACACACACACACACACACACACACACACACACACACACACACACACACACACACACACACACACACTTTATTTTCTTCTCTCATAACTTTTCTTTCGTCTTTACTTTTCTTATTTTTTCTTGAGATGGATGGCGTTATTTGTGTCTTGTAATCACAGTTGTAACTTACACGCCTATGTTGTATATCCTAACTGAGAGAGAGAGGAAAAAACTGTAGTAACTTTTTCTTATTTACGTACTAGTCCGATTCCCTTCATCCCATTACTGGTAGGCCTTCCCTTATCCTTCCATTTCCTCATCCTCCTCTTCACTCTTCTCTTTTCCCTTGCAGCTATTTCTTTCCTTTCATGTCTTCCTTCTTCCTCTGTGACTGTCTCTCCCACACACTCTCCCTCCAGGATGACGAGATAACCGCAAATTCTCACATCGTATTTTATCATTATTACATTTTATCATTATCAATCTTCCTTATCATTTTCAGTAATATCCTCTTTTCCTTCTCATTTTCACTCATTTATCCTTCTTTTTTGGTAGTTACTTAGAATTAACAAATATTAATCTGATGTAGATGGACGAGGAAGGAGTAAAAAGAAGTAGGAGGAAGAGAAAGGGAAAAGTGGAGAGGAGGAAGAGATTATGGTGACGCCTTGAAACTCACTTGCGATCTTGCCACTTTGCCACTCTAGTGCTTGGCTGAAGGTTCTTCTTGTCTGCGATTGTTTTCTCGACCCCGTTTGTCTCTCGGAGTGGCGTTGTGGTGATCCGTTTTCCCCTCTCCGCCTCAGCAGCAGAAAGATCGCCTCAGTAACTCGTGTTGCCCCGCGTGCGTTTTTCCACGTTGGACTTGAACGTCTCAATATAGATAAGCTTTAAGTCGGATAAGATGCAGAGTCTTCTTCTGCTATATTGTGCATAGAGAGAGAGAGAGAGAGAGAGAGAGAGAGAGAGAGAGAGAGAGAGAGAGAGAGAGAGAGAGAGAGAGAGAGAGAGAGAGAGAGAAATGCACGATCAAGCGTGACTTGCAGATTTTTTTTCCATTTTTGTATTCCATTGGTAAAAGGACAAAAATATATTTTTTGGTTACTGGTTATCCAAGTTGATAATAAAGAAGATAATGATAATGATACTATAGTAATAATAATAATGTTAATAGTAATAATAATTATGATAATTATGATAATAATAATAATAATAATAATAATAATAATGATAATGATAATGAAAGTAATGATCATAATAACAATAATGATAATCGAGTAGTAGTAGAAGAAGAAACAGCTGCAGCAGAAGTAGAGGGAAGATTGGAGCATTGTATCTCCTCCCATTATTGTTTTGTTTCTATGGCAATCCTGAGTTCAATGAACGTGCGTGTACAGACCGAGGGACGTACAAATAATTTAAACATTTTACCTCTAGCTCATCAAGCGAGAGACACAATTATCGCCCCTCCATCTCAGCCCATAGAAGTGATGTTTCTCCCTCCCTCTCCCTCATCTCTCCCTATGTTCTCCCTTAGCTCCTTCCCTTCTCTCCCCTACACCCCATCGTCCCTCCCCGAAAGGTTGACGTCACGTAAGTCAGGTGATCAGGTGGAGGGAACCCATTCGCTCATTACCATAATGGCAGCCAGTATTGCTATCATGCATCATCGTTAATCTTTCCCACTCGATATATCCTCCCTCATAAATATTCCCTGAAAGAATTTTGAGCCCATGAGCTGCCCCTCCGTCTGTGTATGTGTAAGTGTGTGTGTGTGTGTGTGTGTGTGTGTGTGTGTGTGTGTGTGTGTGTGTGTGTGTGTGTGTGTGTGTGTGTCGCACATGGAATTTTTGGCCTCAGGTGGTGATGTGGTAAAATGACTAACAGTATTTGTACCTCATCCGGGAAGTATTATATATGTTTTCTACGTGTTTCCTTCTTTGCCGTTCCTTGACACATCCTTTTGTACTTGGCGTCCAGCAAAATCTGTTAATTGTTTGTACATGCTCGGTCTTTCTAGAATTGATCATTGTTTAATAAGTCAACAGACTTTTATGGTGGGACTTACATAGTTTACCTGCCCCATAAACCAAGTCATTAACAAAAAAGGTAAAAACAAAGCTATTTCAAGAAACTCCACATATAAGATTCGTTTCTTCTTGTGTGTTGAGGAAGACATGGAAGGAAAGAAGGAAGCACAAAGAGGTATTGAGTGAAGGGAAGATAAAGGATAGGGATGTTGGGGAGTGGGGTCGTTCAGGTGCATATGGCGACTGGGAGGATCCTGGATGTTTGGAAAAAAAAAACGCCTCAGTTTTGCCATAAATACTTGATTGAGGAAATAACTCAACGCCACTCTCGCATCCTGTTCTCGCCATGACTCGTAAATCTCTCATTGGAAAATATCCTGAACTCATTAAACGCTCCTGAAGTAAAGGAAACCCGCCGTTTTGTGTTGCCAAGCGTGCGATGTTGTCGGTAATGTTGGTAGTTCCATGCATAGGTCTCTCGACGTTCATGTATACTATATATATATGCACGGATGTATATGAATTTACTTAGACACACACACACACACACACACACACACAATAAGACGCGTAAGTATTTTTGTGCTGACATTCATTTACTTGTCTAAGATAATTCAACCTTTTAAAACTTCAATAACGTCTTGAGAATAACACCTTCACCTCTGTGACCTCGAACTATTCCCTCGCCTTTACCTTTACCAGTAATTTCACCGGCGAGTCCTTAGCACTCATTCCATCCCTCATTTCAACCCAATGGACCAGGCAGTTTCAGTTTATTATAGGAATTATTTCATCTCTGGCTGAGGTCTGGGTGGAGGGCGCTCTCCTCCCTTCATCTTAACGCCCCCTCATCCCCGCAGGTCCCTCGGTAACGCACGTCCTCCCAGCGTCTCATCATTATTTAGAAGGAGTGTGGGAGAGTCTGCCGCGCCCTCTCCCCATCCTGGCACTGTCCTGAATACCCAGCATGTCGGGGGCGTGGCGGGCAGTGACACTATGATGGATTAGCCGACTCCCCTTTACCCCTCGTCTCCTTCCGTCGTCCTCCACTTCTTCCTTCTGTTCTGGTTCTCATTCTCATTTTCATTCTCGCTCCTCCCAGCTGTGATAGTTCAGCTACTCTCCGTTAACCTTCTTTATCCCCTCTATCTTAATCTTTTCTTTCTCTTCCTTCTCCTCTTGTTCTTATTCATACGTTCTAACTTCCTCCTCGTCGGAAATCCTCACATATTTTCGTCCAACGCACACACGCAAATTACCTCACCGTGGAAAAAATAAGTTTCTCTCACGCAACGCGCTGCTCACCAAGTTGCATTCCGAAAATAATTGCACGCAAGAGTTTGCATACGATCTTCTATGCACGTGGAGCTTTGTTTGCATTCATGATTATTCACTTACGACGCTAAGCAAATAGTTATTACGACGCTTCATCGATTTCCGTGGAGCACCAGACTGTCGAGGCGCTCGTCCTGGCTACACACAGACCCGCTAGACAAAAGATGGTCGGTCACTGGGTCGCGAATTACTTTAATATTCTCTCAGCGGCCATGACTGTCTACGCAAGAAAGACTGGGAACACACTGTAGAGAGAGAGAGAGAGAGAGAGAGAGAGAGAGAGAGAGAATGATTACAGGCATTAGGTAACAGTGAACACAAAACCTAGTCTCCTTCAAAATAACGCAAATATCACACATCCAGTACATGAGACAAAAATAAGTGCATCAACAGAAAATAAAATAAGAAAAAGAGCGATGGAAGTACAGGAACAAAAGAAACGAGAAATTGTATGGAGGAAAGTGGGGCTAAAGGTAGGGAAAGGGGGACGAACGGCGCAAAAAGAGATGCCTCTCACTTATTACGAGCCAGAATTACCACAGAGGGATACGCTTCGATGGTGACCTCGGAATTAGCAGGTAGTGAGGCGACGCTAGACTAAGTTACCTTGAGGGTGGGACGGATAAGGCAAGCAAGGGGAGGTTCTACTTTGAATTACTTGGTGGCTTGGACTGACCTACCTCACAGCGCTTGCACTCGTCTGCGTCGGCAAACTTCTTGGTGCGTGAGTACAGATTCCCGCTCAGGTACCGTTGACTAGATGAACGATTCTGTAAATGATGAAATATTTTGACAGTTTTCTTGTGTGTTGATGTCACATTATACTTTTTTTCGTTAATGCTAAAAATGATGCTGAGAAAAACGGACACTCATAAATATTATCCAAAAAGTATTATTACAGAGTTTTGCTTAATATTACTTCATCATGCTTTGTGTTTCTTTCTCGGGATGAACATGGCTTGAACCTTCTTGAGTTGGCACAGCGATACATACACCTGCTGGCATAAATTTTTCTCCGCCTCTCATAAACAAGGCTGTTCTGGTAACTTCATCCTGAAAGATTGTGATCAGCGGCAACGCTGCATAACGCTCCTCACCTCGCGTAACTCTCCCCTCCGCTGATTGGTCACTGGCCTGGATTTATCGCCTCAAATGGGTGATAAAGCTACAAGCGGTGAGACAGCGGGAAAAATTATATAGATGAAGAATGGCTGCGATATATTTACCCCTTAGGAAAAAAAATGAAACAAGGGTCTGGTGGTGCCTCGTGATGACTTAAGCCTCCTGCGTTATGTTCGCGTTGAAAGGGAGATTAATGGCGAGGTTCCAGAGGCCGACCGCCTAGAGTTAACCTTGCTGGAACGCCTCTCTGGAAGCTTTGAAATGGCTTCCCAAGCAGCTGCATAAATAACACACTAACACAAAAAAAGATGTAAAAAAGGCATTCATGTTAGAATTGAGAGAGAGAGAGAGAGAGAGAGAGAGAGAGAGAGAGAGAGAGAGAGAGAGAGAGAGAGAGAGAGAGACAAACAAACAGAGACAGAGAGATCAAGCAAACCTAATCCATAATCATACACAGAACAACAGCAAGGAGCAGGACAGGTTAAGGCTGAGGTAAGCGGAACACGTCAGGTAACTGTGCCTCGCTCGCTCCCCACCGAATCTTTCCGTATTGACAACCAGATTTACTAACCCATATTGGTTCACAGTGATGGAAATGGCAAGACTCGCAGCCGATGAAATTAGTTTTTGTCGAAGTGAATACAAAACTGATAAACCTCCATTTTGGGCGAGGGTCTCTCCGTTCAGAAGTGTCGAGTTGTGGCCGCAAGGTGACAATGCAAATGGGGAGGAGGCGAGGCTGCGGATGGGCATGAGGTGAGGAGCGGCGTGAGAGAAAGAGAATGAAAGGTGGGAGGAGTAACGAAGAAAGGAAAGGGAGAGAACAGAGAATAGGATAAAAGCATGATCAGAACGGGAGACGGCGGGGGAAGGGGGTAGGAAGGAGGCAGAGAGAATGAGAAAAGGGTCCATTGAATGCAGCCATTGAGTTGGGCGAGAATGAGATTTGGTTGTATTGGTGCGGAATGTAGTTAAGGGGATGTTAATGCAATCACTCTAATGGATTTACACAGGAGCTGCGTCCCCCTCTGAGGATCGCTGATCTCAACCTTGGCGGTACTAGAGGGTCACGGTGCGGGCTGGAAAGACGGCACAAGATATAAAGTGACTGGGATGCAAAGGAACGAGAGTGTGAAATTCTCTCCTCGTTCCCCTGTGTCTCTCTAATCGTTACTGTTTCTGTGTTTTCTTTCCTTACCCTCTTCTCGCTATTATACAGAAGTACGTGAAGGCAGCTCACCTAAGGCTCTTTCACATGCATCGTATGGGGTCGGAGCTGCATAGTTTGAGGTGGAAGGGATGGAGAGGCATGGGAAGCTACGGTCAGTGTTGTGGTGGCGGGTCGGGGACGTGAGACAACAGAGGCTGCAGCAGGCGGGGGAAAGAGGGAAAAGAATGGAGAGCGGGAGGAGGACCAGGCAGAGGGAGGGGGTGACTGGGTGGTCAGTGATCGTGAACCCTCCCTTTAAACTTACACAAATGCGGCTGAGGCTTCATTCATGGGTACTGGTTGGGGAGGGGAGGTGAGACATGGGGATTTATCACTGCTCGCCGGTAGTATAGCTGCAGTAAGGGGCGGCGGGCGTGGCGGAGATGGCGCCGAAACCTCCCCCAATTGTGCCCTGGGGACGCGCTGACAAATGGCACGGATTCTGAGGACTCATATGGGAAAACTCGGGATTTCTGATGGGATTTTGAACGTTAAGATTAATGGGCCGGGGACTAGTAACTTTTTTTACCTTTAAATTTGGAGATTGAATATATAAAAGTGATTGGGTGTGTTTTGGAGCAGACTCAGAGTGTGGTGTGGAGGTGCTGTGGTTTGGTGAAGGCTGAGATACGATTTTCCTCCTGTACCGAGAAACAAAAGAAAAATAAATGCGTAGAAATAATGAAACAAGACTTTATCTTTTATGTTTTTCCTACTTGTATGCACTCTACCTACATCAGGATTAAAATAAATTAGAATAATCCCCAGTGAAAGAAGTTAAAAGTAATAATGCTTAACGATTATATGGCACAAAAATATATTACATGATTGTCTTTTCTCCGTGAACGTAGAATGGCTTGTTTAATTGTAGTCAATGATAATAAATTTGCTTAACTTTTTTTTTTGTAATTGCGGTGTTATATATTGCGTAATTCCACAATGATAGATGCGAACTACTTGCAGTTTTCAGTGGTTTATTAGTAATGATTATTCACTTAACGACGATTGCAACTAAATAATTCAATAGCTTCCAGTTGAAAGAAGCATTGATAAGAATCATGTGATTTTCATCCTTATAGATAAGTGAAGATAGAACTAAACACTTCAGATGTACTGCAGTATCAACGTTATTTTCTTACTCAGCTCCCCTTTTGTTGTTAATTTCCATACTTGCTTCCCTCCTACCGGCGCTCTCTCATTCTTCTTCCGCCGCTCCTCTTTGTCAATCTTTCAGTGCCACTGAGCGCTGTACGCTACCGAGTCGGCCATTTTCAAGACAGGATATACTTTAGGCCTACCGGACGATGGCCTGATGTAGGGGAGCCTCGGGGGACGGGGAGGACAGGAGGCAGGAAGGAGGTGGAGGAGGCACGCAGCTTGTCTGTGGGAGAGCGGGGCTGGGGTGTGGTGAGGAATGGAGGGATAGATGGAGGGAGGGGGTTGGAGGGAAGGTGACGGCTAGAAGGGCAGGGAAAAATAACAGCGGGTATTTTTGTACGCGGTAATGAATGGCAATTTCTTTTCCCCTGGAACGGACTGACGGTGAGCGTGGAGGGAAACAGGACCTCTTGTGCGGGAGAGCGGAAAGGGTGGTGTGGCCTGCGACAAGAACACTGTCGCTAGCGTTTCTTTTCTGTTTACATCGGCCCCTCAAACTCCCCCTCAGGAATTGTGGTACGTTTGTGATTAAAAATTAAAGATAAATGCGAGAGATGAGGTGCTCGACAGTTTACGAGAGATGGGGAGAGACAATATTTTAAGGGAGGAAGAGCAGGAGGTAGGAGGAAGATGAAGAGGAGATGGGTGGATGATAATTAGGCTTAGGGTTAAGTAGAGCAAGACGAGTACTGATAATACACAGAACTGTAAAAATAATAGAATAATAAAATAAGATAATAGCAAAAGAATCTGAAACCTAAAGAAAAAGGTGTATCATACAGAACAAAAAGACAAATGGTAAGTTACATAAGAGAGAGATAGGGAGAGGGGGAGAAAAAAAAAGATAGAGATCGAGTCGATGAACTCAACCAACCCAGTCCTCCCGGAGCCTTCTTGTATAACCCTGACGAGGCGACGCACATCCGGAACATAATCACATTGCTCCTGGAAACCTAAACACCAACCTAGTAGTATGCATGCTTCGTTAATTAATATCGTCAAGTGGATTTACGTTTGAGACGGGGCGTGGAAACAAATGCCATCGTCTCCCTCGCCTCCCTCTGCATAAATATCGGGCCCTGAACCTAATTACGATGACATTTACGTCGTCATCTGAAGGATATCTGGCAAGTAGTCGATGTATAATTACTGAAAACTAGACAGATCGCTCTAGGTCAGGAGTAGCGTGCAGGAGGAGCTGGAAGTGAGGCCTAAGCGCCCCTGCAGAAGCCAGTGTGCCTTTCTTCGTCTTTAGGGAAATGGGACTAGAGCCGAGTTGCCCTACCTTCCCTTTCCTTCGTCTTCGCTTCTATTATCCGTTCTTTCCTGCTCTTTACATTTCTCCCTCTTCCCTTCCTTTATCCGACCTCCTTCCCACCGTCTTGGCCGTGCTCCTGGATGTCTCTCACTCCCCTCGCCGCCTCTATCTCGTTTTATGTCTTTATGTCTTAAGGTTAATCTCCAGCGTTTCACTTTTTTTCTTTTCTTGTATAACTTGTTAGTCGCAAACAGAGACTTACGTAACGTCTTTTATACAAAATATACAAGTACTTATTTTTTTTTTAACGCGTAGACTTAGTCGTGTAGTGCTGTACAGTATTATCGACATTATTCTACATTTGTAAACGTTTTAGATATACAAGAATAAGTGGGTCTTTTTCTTGATTTACGGAAAGAATCAAGACGTAATAAGCGACGTTATCACACCTTCAGATCACACATGTTTCCTATTCTCCTTCTGTGTACCTCGTTTTCTCTGTGACCCGTGGAAGCAGTTAAAACATTCATCTCCCTCCTCCTCCATCCTGAAGACCTCGGGGAAGCCAAGTCGTGGAGCCCCTTTGAGCCGTGACATGTTCATCCCTCGGTCGTCCGTCACGAAGTACTTACCGACGGGCGGCTCTGGAGATAGGCGTATAAGGGACGTTCAGGCCAGGTTGATGCCCTTGTTAGAGGGTGAAGGAAACCCAGATGCCTTTTCGCTCGAGCCGCGCCAAGGACAGCGCCGCCCCAACCTAGAGAGATAAGTCCCCGAAACTGGGTCTGGAGAGCATTAGGTGCCATCAGCTCTAAAGAGGAGGGTCTTAGGGACACTCTTGCCAGGGGACTGAAAAATCATAGCGGCTCGCGTGCAGATGAGTAGCAAGATACCCTCCTGGCGGCAGTCTTTCCTTGCGTGTAATGTGCGGCCTCCATAACCTTCTTTTTTTTTTCCTTTTTTCTTGTCGGAAGATCTTGCGTTATTTTTTTCTTTTCCTTTATCCAATTTTGCGTCTCCTTCGTGCCTCGCTGGAGAGTTCAGGAAGCATGAGATAAAGCAAAGCCAGGGGAGCGGCGCTTATTTATATCAATTTTACGTTTGAATCCGAATAAAGTGAAGGACTGTGTTCCGTCTTGGCTAAGTTATAATTCGTCTGGTTGGATTTAACTCTCATCTGGGGAACATAAATTCTTCCTCGGTCAGAATACCAAAGAGCTGAGTAAAAAAAAACAGAATTCTTTAAGAGTTACGACCACTGTAAACAAACACAGTATGACAAGGGCAAGTCTGTAGGGGCGGGAAGAGCTGGGAGGGGGGCAAGGCGGTGGTGTTAGAGAAGAGAGAAGAGGAGGAACAGGAGGATGTGGAGGAGATGGCGAAGAGGTAGGGGGAGCCGGAGGAGAAACGGGAGAGAGACAGTTCAGGGGCTTGGGGAAGGGAGGCGAGACGGAGCAAGAAATTAGACCGGACCCCACAAAAATTGGACTGTCACACCGGAATAGGCAGAGGCGGACTGAATTCTGTGGGACTTTTCAGGAGACCAACTGCAGGAAATGAACCATCTCTTCCTCACTTTCATTTTACACTGCCTCTCTTTCTCTCTTCTGCTTTAGAAATGTACGTAGAGAGAGAGAGAGAGAGAGAGAGAGAGAGAGAGAGAGAGAGAGAGAGAGAGAGAGAGAATTTTCTCCTGTCACTTCTAGAGCCAGCACCCGTAGATCCAATATATTTTGTGGTAGCAGAGAAAAAAAGTATTGGAGACGCTGATGTTTCTTGATATATTTTTCTATAAGCGAAAAACCTGCGGCGCTTGGCAATCTATCATCTAAGTATTTATAGAATTCTAAATGTATCGAGTGTGTGTGTGTGTGTGTGTGTGTGTGTGTTTACAAGGCTGCCGTAGTACAAGGGCCGGGGAACTACGAGGCTGGAGAGACATGCTGCCACGGTAAGACTTCCCTCAGGACTCATTATGAAGAATTACCTCTCGCCCCTCCCCCTCTTCCTCTTTTCCTGGCCCTGCTCTTCCCTCTGCTAACGCTCCCTCCCTTCATATTCCCCCATCTCTATTTTTAAATATCTTCATACTCGCTCAAATGCTCCTTCCTTCTCTATTTGTTTCCCTTTTATGTTATGTCTGAATTTATTTTACTTGTATATTTTTCATTTATTCTTGGTTTCCTTCTCGAGTTCCTGTTTCTTTCCCTTCTTTCTATGCTACTACGCTTCCATATTCACTGTCACCATTGATCTTTTTCTATGTCTGTTTTCGCTTCTTCATCTCCTTTCTCTTCCTCACTTGCAGTTTTCTATCCTTCTACATTCATCTCAATCCCTTCTGCAGATCTATTTTCTTCACTCGAGGCTCTTCATCACTGTTTTCTTCCTTATTTATCCTTTCCTTGTTTAAGACCTCCTCCTCCTCCTCCTCCTCCTCCTCCTCCTCCTCCTCCTCCTCCTCCTCCTGTTGCGATGCATGAGGAATATAGTACAAGTGTTTCAGCCAAATTATCACCCAGAGGTTGTGTACATATGCGTGTGTGAAAGTGTTTGTTCTGTCACTTTTTTTCTTCACCTTCTCGCTTTTTGGCTACACGATGAGTTATTAGTGTGTGACATGAAGGAAGGTGTTAAGCGCCAGTACTTTTATCATAGTTTTTCTTGCTTTACTAATTCACTTTTTTTTTTTTCTTATTCATTGTGTATTTATAGATTTACGTCTCTTTTTCTCACAGTCATCACCATCATTCTTATACTACCAGTTGTTATATTGTAATTAAAGAGCCAGGAAAGGATTTATTGATGTTTGTCACTTCCTGAAATATCCATTTGTTATCCGTCACCATTACCACTACCTCCTCCACCACTACCACAACCACAACAACCACAACTACAATTATAAATAACAACCCTCTCTAGATCATTTGCTTTCTTTCATTCTTGGCCGCTTCCTGCTCCTCCTCGTCACTATCCTCACCAGCCTCACCATGACATCAATACCCAGCAGGATCCCCCAAGGGCCACTTCCCCTCCCCAAGGCGGCTGTCTGGTGCCTCGTGATATTTCTCGCTGTGTCCAATAACTCTCCGCGGCCTTGATTTCTAATGCAAATACCCTAGTTTTTTACCCTCCCTCTCTTCCTCCTTTTATATGTATTTTTTCTCTTTCTCCTCTTTGACACAACGGGTTTCATTACGAGTCGGAAATTCATGAATGCAACTTCAGGGGAATTTCAGGAGTAGTTGCTGCCACGAATTAGAATTTTGTGCGTAATTCCTTCGGGGAAATAAAACTGGTCTGTCCCCGCTGAGTAAATATTTAACGATGACGGAATTTGTGTGTTCTGGTGCTTGGCTAAGTCAGTGGATGATAGGGGTTAAATTTCCTCCACTGCTGCTCAGCTCCCATACAGTTACTCTCTCTCTCTCTCTCTCTCTCTCTCTCTCTCTCTCTCTCTCTCTCTCTCTCTCTCTCTCTCTCTCTCTCTCTCTCTCTCTCCGTTGTGTTTATGTTTGTTCACTTATTGGTAACACTTAGAACTTTATTTTTTTTCTTTCTTGCCGAATAAAATGTAATTTTGCTGCGCTTTCAATCTTTACAATTACGATAGAAAATTTTATCAGATTAGTATGACATATATATATATATATATATATATATATATATATATATATATATATATATATATATATATATATATATATATATATAATTTATTGTTATTATTACTATTATTTTAAGCATTATCAGTATTATTATTATTAATACTAGTAGTAGTATTGTCATCATCATCGTTACAGAGAGAGAGAGAGAGAGAGAGAGAGAGAGAGAGAGAGAGAGAGAGAGAGAGAGAGAGAGAGAGAGAGAGAGAGAGAGAGTCTTTTAAATCCTCCACCTGGACCCTCCCGCTCACGCCTTTTTTTTTTTATATTGAGAAGTGAGGATTAATTCTATTTAACTTTTATTATTATTTGAAACACTCTGGAAAATACTAATTCATTAATCAGGGAAACATAAACCTTCTTTGAAATTAAATAATTCATGATTTAATGTAATATATAGCAATGATAGAAAATTATAT
Source organism: Portunus trituberculatus (assembly GCF_017591435.1). Taxonomy (NCBI): domain Eukaryota; kingdom Metazoa; phylum Arthropoda; class Malacostraca; order Decapoda; family Portunidae; genus Portunus; species Portunus trituberculatus. The sequence continues at coordinate 10,505,732 of NC_059303.1, read as the reverse complement.
ATACATATATTCTCATCTGGTGTATAATGGCTCTTCTTTTGGAGTGTCACTTATTCAATATACTCCTCCATTTATAGTTTTAATTTTTATTCTGAAATGTTTTATTCTTCCTATCACTTGTTTTTCTGATATAACATGTTCTTCAAATTATTATTGTTTGTTTTTTCTTCTTTCGGCATGGTCAATTATAAACACTTCCTCTTCCTGCATAATATTTTCATCCTGTTTCTTCCCGATTGTTCCAATTTACCTGTTACACTTATGATTAATGGCATTTTTTAACTAGTTTTATTAAAATTCTCTTCTTCCTCATTCTACAAGGTCATACTCAATCTTCTCTGTCTCTCGTTTCCCGCCATCTACTACCATTACCACATCCACCCCGCCACACACTCTTTCCCTCTTTCTCTCATCCCTCCACCACCTTACCTTGTCTCTCATTCAACCCTGCTCACCCCTCCGTGCTCAGTTCCCAGAAGAACCATCTGCTAAACTCCAAACAGAAGTTGAAGGCGTTAGTCATGCTGGAACAATTCCTCACTCGTTCGAGAGATTGGCCTGGGCCGTTCCTTCTCCCGTAGCACTTTTTTTTCCTTTTCTTTTTTTACGTCTTATCTAACATTGTTCTTGTTCTTTCCGTCAGTGTTTGCGTCTGGAATTAAATGTTTTCCTTCTTTACTGAAAAAAAAAAACAATGGCACGTGAAATAGTGTTCATGTGAATTAAATTGTATAATTCACGTGTTACAAAAGATTGCCCGTTTCGTTGAACATAGCTATAAGTGGGACAGTACTTGTTTCAATGTTTATCATTCCACCTTCAAATGCGCTGTTAAGGCAAATAGTTGTTGTGACAAGCGCAATATGCTAAGCAGTTAAAGCGAACCCTGAATATTAGTTTCTCAAGTCAAGCACTTGAGCTGCTTCTCGCTAGTCATCCAAGTCAGGAAAAACATATTTGTTTACTCACATTTGTTAACCATGTGGTAGCTTACACCACATCCCTCTGAAAACTTTACATGTTTTTCGTAGAGGTTTTACTCTTCTATATATTCATAAAAGCTTGTGAAGTATGTTGGTGATAGAGCCCAATGACACCAACAATTTTAGTCGTCCAGCTTTTACCGTCACACCTTCGTGAATAAAAATCGTGAAATGTTCTGGAGGCGGAAGGGAGGACGTTCCTCGCGTGGTAGATATACAAGCCTACTCCCTCTCTTCCCTCCATCTCCGACATGTTACTTCTTAGCTCCAAATCTCATTAGTGTTCGTAATACGGCAAGTTTGGTCCCGGAATTTGGGGTAAACTTGTCCCCGAGAGTCGTGGGCCAAATCCCTTGACGAAGACATACTGACCGAAGCGCCTTAGTGTGATATCAGGTAAGCGCAGCGGCGGGAGGAGGAGGAGCAGGAGGAAGAAAATAGGAGGAAGTAGGGAAGGGACACGAAGGCCAAAAATTGACTGCTCACTATACTTTCTCATTCGTTTCTCTCTCTCTCTCTCTCTCTCTCTCTCTCTCTCTCTCTCTCTCTCTCTCTCTCTCTCTCTCTCTCTCTCTCTCTCTCTCTCTCTAACTCTCTTCTCATAATAAACACTTAGCATGAATTACTGGAAATCAAAATCTCTGTAGACTTTGATGAAATCGTAGAGAAAAAAAAAGAAAAAAGAAAATGAATAAGAAACTGAGGATTCGTGACATGCACATATCTAAGTAGAGAAAATATTAGAGAAAAAAAAGAACGAAACTCTTATTATGCATGAGTGAAGTGAGTGAAGGAACAAGATGTATTCCTGACCCATTTCCGGCGTACTGCAGAACCCGCGCCTCGCATGCACCGGCTGACCACCATTCATCACGACGCGCTTCGTAAATTGCACGATAAGCGATTGTCATTGGACGTCTCTCTCTCTCTCTCTCTCTCTCTCTCTCTCTCTCTCTCTCTCTCTCTCTCTCTCTCTCTCTGCGTGCATTCAATAATCAAAGAAACCATAATTTTCTTTTTATATATGGCCTCACGTTTTGTTTTTGTCACTTCTTTCCGCGATAAGTTTCTTTGTTAGGGCAAGAATATACATATAAGATACTCTGACTGTAAGGAAACACCTAAGTTCATTATCTCTAACTACGCCTTGACATACATAGGGGATAGTGTGCTCAATTCACGCTGGATCGTTCAGAGCCAAGAAGAGAGCGGTGGCGGTGGTGGTGGTGGTGGTGGTGGTGATAGGAGAGGTGGCAGTGGAAGGGGTGGCGGAGGCGGCGGGACGGTGGACGGAGTGGCGGTGGCCGAGACTGTGCCGTTACCACCACCACCACCGCGTCGTCGGTAAACAAAGCATTTTCGCCCCACGCATCAAGATCATCGCTTCTTTCACAGAGTAAACACACGGATGCTTGACTCTCGGATCAGGTTGCCAGAGCTATTTACTGCCGCGCCTCAAACGCCTGATAACTAAGAGGGAGGGGGTAATGAAAGCTCCCTGACAGACGCCCAGATCGCAAGGTCACGGCACCTGAAAAAATAAACATTACTCGTCTGTGTGTACATATTTCATTGTGCAAAATAACCTATTGATAACCTTTCCTTATCAAGTGGTGTGTAAGGGAGTATTTTTTGCTCTATATTCGAGGTGAGAGTCGGGATCGTCAGGTAATTGAGGAATCGTGCGCCGCGGCCGTGAGTCAGGGCGGCGTGGGTGAATTAGAGACCGACAAGAGCGGCAGGCGGCATGAAGGCCTCTTGAACGCCCCGACGCTTAGCAAGTCGTATCCTCTAATGGGACGCAGGTTAATGGAGGGATTTGCGTGCCGCTGGACAGGTTGTTTACATTCACGGGAGGAAGATAGTCAGGTGTGCACGGTTGAAGGTCATTCAGTGGAAAATTGCCTTGAGTGAAGCTTGAGTATGAGTTAATAGTTTGCAAGATAAATTTCCCTTAGTGCAAGTTGTTATTTTTTTTTAGTTCTCTTACCGAAGCATTGTTATTACGCTTTTTATTATGTCTACCTTGTTCATCAGGTAAAGTAGTGTAGCATTTTATTGAAGGATGGAGTGCAGCGGTCTGCCCTTCAGCGGTGCAACCCTCGACGAATCCCGGGTGTGAGCCGCGGGCGGAGTAGGTGGGAGAGAAGTAGTTATTACAGGCCCAAGTCAGGTGTCATTTATCGCCAAGAATCGCCGATCGGGATCTTGTATTTAATGACACATAAAAGTCACTGGACTCTTCATTTTCCCACTCGTAGTAAAGACGGTTCTCGGGAAAATAGTGCCCCTGAAATGCCTCCTGAAGTATTTTCCTCCCTTTCCATTATCTCCGGATAAAGTTCCACATTTTAAAAACACATAATGCAACCCGGAATTATTAGCCACATGATCCATGCCCGGAATTATGGAGCAATCCTTTAATTCTTTGAGGCTGCTTAATGGGTTATATTTTTTCCGGTGATGATAAAACATGATTAATGCGGGAAAGTTTGCGAAAGTTAGTTAACGATAAGTAGTCTAAAAAGTTTCTCGTGGCGTCAAGACCTTAGGGAGGTGCGAGGTAGTGCCACTGCCCCTCTGTTACCACATTCTGGGGGAGGTAAAGATACTCTGTATACTTCACCACCTTTCTAGTGAGGAAAATTGAGACGTATCCTCATTATGCGTAAATTTTCTATATTTACGCCTGCATACGTTATTCTTCCTCCTGCCATGCAACAGGCAGCCTTAGTGTGGGCTTTTTTATTTTATCTATTTATTTTTATCATTAATTTATTTTCACCAAATTCATCTTCTTTGATGTTTTTTCTGTTTACATTTTTGTAATTATTATGTCAAATTTCCATTCTCTTCACTTTTTTATGGGTTTGGGGACCATATAAAACTGTGCCATATATATATATATATATATATATATATATATATATATATATATATATATATATATATATATATATATATATATATATATATATATATATATATATATATATATATATATATATATATATATATATATATATATATATATATATATATATATATATATATATATATATATATATATATATATATATATATATATTGGGGACCATATAAAAACTGTGCCATATATATATATATATATATATATATATATATATATATATATATATATATATATATATATATATATATATATATATATATATATATATATGAATATTTTTTATCCTTCCTTCTAAATTAATATTCTTATTTACAGGTATATATATTTTTTTCCTTACCTGACCTTTGAGATGGAGAGAGAAAAAAATTGTCAGGTCAGCAGCGACCTTATGGCAGAATATTTATTTCTAATAGGAAAGGGAACGTGAAAGAATTATGAAGAGTTTGAAAAATTCATTCGACAGTCAGGAATGTATTTTTTCCCGAGGCATTTACTACTTGCTCATAAAACGATGATATCCTATATTTAAGTCACAGCCTTGATGTGCTCAAACGGTATATCGTTATTAAATTTTGTAGTTAAATTTTTTTCCTGTAGATTTAACAAATTTCAAAGTCGGTGGGATGAAACGGGTGAGATTTACTCGCGTGTTTGTGTCGTGTATGAGCCATCCAATTAGCGCCACCGGCCCGGCACCGCCACTGTGTTCTAATTGATTAAACAAGTCAGAATTGCTCTCGTGGGGAGACGCACTCGGTCTAATTTTCATTCTGCAAAAGCAAAAAGAAAGTATGACGAGAAAGAATTACAGCAATTCGTCTTATTTTTCCCTCCCTTTTCGCTCACTGCTTTCTGAGTTGCTTGTCCTGTTTCTCGCTCACCCAGGAAGAGAGAGAGAGAGAGAGAGAGAGAGAGAGAGAGAGAGAGAGAGAGAGAGAGAGAGAGAGAGAGAGAGAGAGAGAGAGAGAGAGAGAGAGAGAGAGAGAGAGAGAGAGAGAGAGAGAGAGAGTAGGAGGCGCTACCAGTAAGAGCGAGAGAGAAAGAGAGAAGGATGGAGGGTGGAAGGAGGCGCGACGCCCCCTCTCTCCCGGTCCGAGCCAGCCAGCAGCGGAGCCAGACAAAATGGGTGGCAGTGTGCAGGGGAGGACCAGGCCGCGGCGGCTGCCCATCGCCGCCCCGCCTCCGCCCGCACCACAGCTCCTCTTACGCGTAGTTCCTCCTTAGCTCCTCACGGGTGCCGTGTTCTGGGTGGGATGGAAGGAAAGGTCACCGGCATTTTCACGCGATTCCGAGTGTATTGGTGAGTCTGTTATGGGCCAGAGGTTGACGGAAGGCTTTGCTCAGTGCTCGCCGCGGAGGGAGGCTCTCAGCGTGTTTTGCCGCAGATTTTGGCGCCGCCCGCGGAAGCTTCGGCATGACCGCCTCGCCTACTACCACGGGTATGGTCGCTTAGTTGTTGTAATTGTCTCTTTGTGTGGTTTATTGCTGGTAAGTGAAAAAGGTCACTCTTGTAAAATTCTTTCCTTGAAATATTTGATGCCGAACGACTCCGACAATCATATGTTTTTATATAACACTGAAAAAAAAACCCATTCAGATTCACATTCATTGTTAATTTGGTTCAGAAAATACTGCTGAAATATTAAAATAATCGGATAGTGAAGTGCTCACTCAAGTGATTCCTTGTTATAGAATTATTTCTTTCAATATGAATGTTAACACCAAAATGTCTTGAATGATCAATCTCTTGGTCAAACCCGAAGCGTTATAACTCACGCCATGGCAATAATTTGGTGTCTGCAAACTACTGACTTCCATTACGCTGTTGTGAGCGACAGGCAGCTGCGTGTCTTTCTTTTATAGCAAATGCATACTTAATGGTTTTGTCAGTATGAATGGCGACAATGCTGGAAATGTGCAGAAATTGCGTATATATGTATATATATATATATATATATATATATATATATATATATATATATATATATATATATATATATATATATATATATATATATATATATATATATATATTCTAATAACTTTATGTTCTTGTTTATCTTTACATTTATTTATTCATTTATGTAGCTTTTGATATAATGAGTGTTTTGTGCAGAGTAGCAGTGGTAGCGGTGGAGTGTGGCTGTGGTTGCTGCGGGAGTTGGGTGGTGGCGGCAGAATCATCCTATACTGCCTTCCGCCCTGACACACTTCTGATCTATATCCGCAGCCTGAATATCAGATCAAGATAAATATGTCGTTTATTGCAGCACCACCGCAATAAATCTTTCTAATATTTATTCGCTGCTGAAAAGCGAATAAATATGATCAATTAAAGAGATATTTTATGATTGCATAGATATGTATTCATATATGAGAGACCTAGCTTGCTTACTTAATCAGTGATGTTAGTACATTAATACATTTAGGTGAGTTTATTTTAGGGAGATGTAATACCGAAGTTATTTGATACTCAGCCCTGGGGGATTTGAAGGATTATATGTCGGTCCTTTAAGAAAGTGAAAATCGCAGCTGTGGTTAAAAAGTGATAGATACTATTTATTATCTTTTACCATTTCTTAGAAGATCTTTTGGTACAATTAATTTCATAGAAAAAAAAAAAAAACACATTACAACAGGCAAGACACTCGCACCCACACCACACCTACCTACACTGGTCCTAATACACGCTTTCAAGTGCATGTAAGCGTGCATACACACACACACACACACACACACACACACACACACACACACACACACACACACACACACACACACACACACACACACACACACACACACACACACACACACACACACACACACACACACACACACAAACATTCAAATTATGGGAGTACGCATCCCTTTTTTTTAATAGCTCCCGATTTTGTTAATTATTCTCTGATGTATAGAACATACGATATATATATATATATATATATATATATATATATATATATATATATATATATATATATATATATATATATATATATATATATATATATATATATATATATATATATATATATATATATATATATATATATATATATATATATATATATATATATATATATATATATATATATATATATATATATATATATATATATATATATATATATATATATATATATATATATATATATATATATATATATATATATATATATATATATATATATAATATTTTTATTAAAATGTAAGATAAATACGCACATTTTGAAATTAACTAAAATGAATAGATAATTTAACATACATACAACATTTATACTAAAGATTCCATGTATATATCAATTTCTAAGAAAGATGTTTACGAGTTTCATGTGGAATCGTCTTACTGTAATAAAAATGACCGCGTTGCAGTATCGTGATCAACATAAGCGCATCCTCTGTTTTGAGTGGTTGTCACTCTTACCTTCCTGTTAGCCAACCTACGTCACACTTCCATCGATATCACGTACCCAAGACAGGTGAGGGTAACGGGGTGCAGTGGCAGGTAACTTCATTAGACATTCTGGAGTTCTTAGGTGCAAGTAGACTTATTGGCCGCTGGTGGAGCACAAGCGGGTGTAATTTCATTGTATTCCTATCGAGCTTAGGAGCGCCTTGAATCGGGAATCACCTGAATTGTTAATGACATCGATATAGGTGTGTGTGTCTGTGTGTGCGTGTTTGCGTGTTTGAGTGTGTGCCTGTGCGTTTGCGTGCCAGTGTTCATGTTTGCAGGCTTATGCGTATTTCGCATAAAGAATTGAACTTATTACTAAATATTTGGAAAATAATATGTTATTTCATAATATCCCTACTAATTATAGCCTCTTGAATATGTCTGTTCAAAATCAATGAACAACTGAGACAAAAGCTAGAAAAAAAAAGTGGTCGAAGCAGAAGAGTTCGTATCATGCACTAAAACTCAAAGTTGAGTAAAGGACATTATATGAATTGCACTAGTTCTATCCTTGCCATTCTCTATACTTTAGCGTACTGTAGATATTCTGTACATAAAAAAAGACTATGACTTTCCAACTTCCTATGACTTGACTTCATTTGTCCGTATCCTTTGGCTAATTCTATTGGCTTTGTAAGGAGACTGGGAATTGAGTGGGCTTTTTTTTTTTTTTTTCTTTGTTACCCTTGGCTAGTTCTTCTCTCTTACATAAAAAAAAATATCATTCTCTGGTTCACGGCAAGGGTAGGTTCCGAAAGAGCCGAGGTAGAACTCTCTTATGGGAACCTTAAATCTTGCATGATCAACTCAGACATATGGATTTCTCATGCCACTTGCTGTAGGGCAGTAAATTTCAGGAGGGTAGTGAGGAATGAGGTCGCGGTGGAAGTCAAGTGCGTACTAGTAGTAGAGTTCCCGTGTTGGGTGAGCCTTTGCTTACACTCCTCCGCCCAACAAATGGCCTTGTTTACTTGTACTTCCACGCCGGGTATTATTCTTATTTTTAAGGTTACTTGCCGTTATATTCACTTGATTGAAGTCGCATTTGATTAATCTTGCTTAATAATATAACACTGTTGTGCAGTTTTCTTTATTTTGGTTGTTGTAGATAATATTTTATGACGTAGTTCGTATTGACTTAGAGTTTCACTTTTTTTTTATGTCCATAGTCCTAATGCCAAACATTCATAAGCACACACACGTACGTACTTATTTATATGAATATGTTTGCATATGTATACGATATAACGAATCAGCCGAAATTATCTCCATCAAGGAAAAAGAAGAATAGTTGATAAATGTACTGCGTTTGAGGGCAAGTCGATTCACATGAGTGGAATATAAAGGCCAAATGATTATCGATATGTTTCAGAATTGTGACAAATTTATGTAGAGGAAGCGAGGTTCTGATCACCACAAGAGCAGCTACATGTCTTATCAGAAAATTGAGAAGAACTTACGGTAGGCTTATCTTGACGTAATATTGAGTCATAGAGGCAAAACGCTGCGAAGAGGAAGGAGGGAAGCGAAGTGGGTGTTCTGATGGGGAGGAACGGGGAGTTGATTTCCTTCCACTGAACTAGGGTTACGTGACGGTCTTCTCTTCCTCTTCCCTTTTCTTCTTTCCATCTTCATCTTCCTCCTCGTCAGAAGTTGGCCTAGTGCCCCTCCGGTCTTGTGTCGGCCAAGCCTCTCCTGGAGAGAAAAAAAAATCATATTAATGGGTAAAAAAAATAGGAGGTTCTGGCGTCGACATTCGAGGAACGAGCAGCCTGTGTTGGTTGGCTGGTGACTTGTGTCCTCCAGTGTTGTTTTTTCTTTTACTTCCAAAAGGACTGTCAAAACTTAGGTGGACTTTATTTCTTCCACAACATTTCACTTCTGGGGATGGTGATAAAAAAGTGTAATTACTGAAAAGTCGTGACGTAGTTTCTTATTAGGCTGAACTACGACATTTGATTATTAGTTTAGAGATAAATGATAGCTGATTTTCTGACATCTATAAATCATTGTAATTGCATACCCAAGGACTCCTTAGAGTAAAGAAGGATAGAAAATAAAATAAAAGTATTCTCTACAACAGTTATTCACCATTCGAGGAACATAGGTATAATAATATTTTACGATGCTAAACAAAGATGCATCATTCTAGGAAAGGAAACATATAAAAGAAAACTGCTGCACAAATGAGAGAGAGAGAGAGAGAGAGAGAGAGAGAGAGAGAGAGAGAGAGAGAGAGAGAGAGAGAGAGAGAGAGAGAGAGAGAGAGAGAGAGAGAGAGAGAGAGAGAGTCGGCCTTGTGATTCCGTGAACACCTTGGCCAAACAAGACACGCCCTCTCATTCACTTGCATGTGGTCCACTTAACTCGTTTCGAAACCTCTGCAACACAAGTCCTGTTAGGCCATATTTTTTCTTTTATCTTCCGGATGTTTACTTGGAGCTGGAAAGGCAGAAAAAAATCTATATTGTCGTCTTCAGGAAAAGGATGAAGAAATGGATCCTGTGCATTGTTTCAGCCCTACGTGCCTCTGATGATAAGAGTGTGACGTCCATGCCTTGGCGTTTATATTCCATTGTGTGTGATGGATGGAGCTTTGTGGCGTGTCTGCTCTAGGAAGTGGTGAAAGAGAGTGCTAGCAGAGGGGCGTCAAAGGAAGGAAAAAAATGAGTTTGTGCTGTTTAAAGTGGCTTGCAGTCGAGGTTCCTGCGTACGTAGAGTGAAACCGTATAACATTACGTATAACGGAGGAATAATGTTGCTGTGAATGTTTGATACTTTACTTATTTTTCTATAAATATGAAGTTATTTTACCTCTATTTAAATTGTGTCATTTACTGCAGACACTAATTGCAAAACCTTTCATTGAGGGCTGGCGAAACATTACTATCAATTCTATAAATTATACTTCTAACTTTACGACTTTTGACTTACTTTTATCATTCTTACTGTATAAATCTTTCCTCACCTAGCGGCTGTCGGTGCTTCTGTTGAATATATCTCCTATTTTACGCCCTCCTCACCTTCTGCCAAGCTCTCTTCCTCACTAATCGAAAGTCCATTGAATTAACTGGAGCTGTCACGAAGTTGTGCAATGGTACTAACGGGTCGAAATTGTGTTCGAAGAAGCTTTTTAGCGCGAAGGAATTATTGAGTTTTATATCTTAGCGTGACTGGTTTCCTGCAAGACAGCGATGGAATGATAGGAGTATGATACCTGCTTTGTTTTCTTTTATGGTTTTCTCGATCTTTTATCTGTCTTTCTCCCTGTATATCTGTCCGTCCGTCAGTCTGTCTGTCTGTCTGTCTGTCTGTCTGTCTGTCTGTCTCTCTGTCTGTCCTTCTGTCTGACTCTTTGTCTGTTTGTGTGTCTCTCTGTCTGTCTGCCTGTCTCTCTGTCTGTCTGTCTCTGTCTGACTCTCTCTCTCTCTCTCTCTCTCTCTCTCTCTCTCTCTGTCTCTCTCTCTCTCTCTCTCTCTCTCTCTCTCTCTCTCTCTCTCTCTCTCTCTCTCTCTCTCTCTCTCTCTCTCTCTCTCTCTCTCTCTCTCTCTCTCTCTCTCTCTCTCTCTCTCTCTCTCTCTCTCTCTCTCTCTCTCTCTCTCTCTCTTAGAATGAAATTATATATTCTTTTTTTCTCCCTTACCCCTCTCCCTCACCACAAGCACACAATATATAACAACACAGATCTATCATATTACATAAAGGAAAATATAAATACACAAATAATGAGAAAAAATGTTTACATCACCATAATTTTTTTTCCCAAGCACGCTGAGTGCAGGCTTCAGAGCGTCCAATTGCCATCATTAATTTTAACACAACCAGAGAGGGGGCAGTTTTCGCCTCATCTGAAGCTCTAATTGAAGCCAGAGGTAATGCCGGTCGAGGGTTGAGGCCTGAGTAATGATACAAGTCACGAAACGCCCTTATAACTTTGGAGCATAGGTAGATGTCTTCCCTTTACTTCTTTATAACTTTTTTCCTACCCATTCCTCCCTCTCTTTCTCTTTCGCGTGCAGCGGCTGCGTAGCTCAGTGTCGTCATTATGGGATCCTGTTGCTCCATTTGCGCTCAACTCCTTATAATTGGGTTGCCCTCATGGTAGTAAAGATGTAAACTTTCTTCATTGGTAAATTATTGACTTGCAAACAAGGGTGGGTGGACCAGTTACCGTAGTGCCACCCGCGGCTGTATTGAGGCAGGTCTTTTGCCAGGTACTGAGAAGTGACGAGAAAGTGGAAGCTTATACCGTTCAAAAGAAGAAAACAAAAAAAGAAATGCATCATATGCTACCTCTGTGTGTGTGTGTGTGTGTGTGTGTGTGTGTGTGTGTGTGTCTGTGTGCGTGAACATTCGTGCATACGTCGTTTTTTCTACATTATCTTGGTGTCTTCTAGATAACACACCTTAGTAATTCCTCTCTTCTCTCCCTGCAGGGGCCAATGGTCTGCGGCGCCGCGGCAGACAGACCTACACACGATACCAGACGCTGGAGCTGGAGAAGGAGTTCCACACAAACCACTACCTAACACGGCGAAGAAGAATAGAAATGGCGCACGCTCTGTGTCTCACCGAGCGACAGATCAAGATCTGGTTCCAGAACCGGAGGATGAAGCTGAAGAAGGAGATCCAGGCGATTAAGGAGCTCAATGAGCAAGAGAAGCAGGCACAAAATGCGAAGTTGGCGGCGCAGCAAAATGCGTCCAACAACCCCCAGGGCTTGACCCCCAACCAGGGGGCGGGAGGGGGGCCCGGGGCGGACCAGAACCCTGCGAACCCCGCGCAAAACTAACGACACAACTTTCATCTATAAGCTAGGATTAAGGTGAGTACTCACAGTGCTTTCATTTTTTTATGTTGTACGCATGACTAATGTTATTGCAAGTCGATATCATGCAAGCATTGATAATGCAGTCAAAATCATCGTGAGTGACATTTAGAGAAAAAGCAAAAGTTCTAAGAGGACAGCGTATACGTCTATAAATCATTCTGTATGTATTCCCATATTGTCATGATTATTTAAGAGTATGGTTTTGTCACCAGAGAAGAGAGCCCTATGACATATACCGAGGCATATGATAGAATACGCATAGCTATTTCATTTACCTCTTAATTAGAATAGTCTTTCTGCGCCCAAACAATCCGTTTCTCCTTTAGTTCCTTGCTGGCAGAGAGGCAAGGAACAAGGAGACTGGAGCAGCGTAGTTCCTGGCGTAGGGGTGGATAGCTCATAAGGACGCCGTGCCATTGTTGTTGCTTGGCCAGAGAGAGAGAGAGAGAGAGAGAGAGAGAGAGAGAGAGAGAGAGAGAGAGAGAGAGAGAGACGAGGAGGAGTGAGAGAAGGCCAAGTACCGAGTAGTGGGGGTGGGTGAGGGTCATTCATCGTGTTGTGCCGCCCCAGCTTGGCCTGGAAGGGGCCTCACCCCTCCAGCCCGAGCTCTTCTCTTCTCAGCATCTACTGCGCGCCACCCAGTTCAAAGAAGAAGGAAGACTCATCTGAGAGAGAGGCAGAGGCCTACAGGCGAAAATACTATTTCACTTTACCTAAAAACATTAAAATAATATCAAAAGTCAATTTAAAAGCCCATTGTCCTCATTGTTATACTAACAATTAATCACTTGGTGATATACTCTCCTCATAAATAATCCTGTTGTAGTTTCGTCAAGCTTAGAATCTTATATTTATCTCTTATTCGTTTCACTTGAGTCTCTGCTTCTTTATCCTTGCTGCTTTAGCTGGAAACTTCAGCTTCAGTTCACAGCGAGGGTTTCGAGGCCTAGTGTTTGGGCTGGGGGGTCCAAACGGACGTGAGCTGAAGGCACATCGTAGGCAGGGAACTGTGGGTTGACTGCCTGGGGCCCGGGGGCTCACGTCTCAAGCATGGCCCGAATTTCAATAAGGTAATCAATACGGGAGACTCCGCCCCCGCCAGCTTCCTCCTCCTCCTCTTGCTCTCCCACTCACTCGTACGCCCGCTCTCTCTTGCTCTCTTTCTGCGCTCCTCCCCCACCTCCGCTCCCTCCTCTCACTCTCGTCGGTCCTCCCACACTACCGACCATCTCCCCAGCCCCCTCCCGCTGGCCCCCCAGAAATCCTAGCTTTCCCATGCTCTCTGGGGCGGTGGAAGGTAAAAAACGGGAAACTCGCTATTGCCACTCCGCTAGATCCACAACTTCGGGGTATTTGACTAAAGCACTCACTCGTTGTAATGCTTCTGGCGGATTGTTTTATGCGATGTCTGCATTTAGTATGACGTTATTTTGTTGGAAATCAATAAATTGTCTTGTCTATTGTTTGGCCGGGTAGCGTGAACCAGCGTGACTCAGACTTCCTGGCAACAGACTATACATAGACAAAAATTAATGACGAACTTTGTCACAGCAACAATCAAGGGATGAATGTTGAAGGCTGGAGCTTGTATCTCTTGATCACACATGTTTAATCAAATCCAGGCCACATCACACCTCAGACTATTAACGAAAGCCTCTGATCACGAATGAGGTTAGATGTCTCGTCTTTGCTTAAATGTATATTCATACATCATGCATAATGCAATACGTAATTTCCATATTAAATGAAGCAGCACCTCTAAAACCCAGAGTGCGGTGCCCCGTTGAGACATGACAGGTGTGTGGCAGCAGTGGCAGCTCACAACGGATACACTCCACTGGGATGTAACCAATATTATCGATCTGGAACATCGAACGCACGCATATTAGAAAATCGATTACCAATGCTGCGGTTCAGACACGTCCACTCCCTGATTCTTATCGATTATAGACAGAAAATGGCACAGAGAACTGCAGTGACATGGCGGTGGCTGACACGGCGAACCCACATAGCTAATTTGTTACGTGTCGCGTCCAATTCACCACTTGGCTATAGTAATGATACCTTGGCAGTATTGCCCCGTACCCCAACATATTGTCCGGCCATGGAACTATTCAGTGTTGCAGAGCGTAACACAAAGCCTGGGTATTCGTCCTCCTCCTGCTGTCAAGTGGCTCGATTATTGCGACGTTAGTGTGACGACTTCCACTAATCTGGGTGTCAGTTACCGCAAGTCATACTGGCAAAAAAGGGAGGTGAGAAGGTTTAGCTTGCTCTCAAAAAGGACACTGAGGCAGGCAAGACAAGAAGGTTATCCGACTCTAGTGGCGTCATTCGTGGTTCACTGGCTGGGAGGTTGACTGGCTGAGAGTGTATTCAGGTGGAACGCTTCATATCCTTTCAACCGAGAGAATTTTTTTCTTTGTTGATTGTATGTTTTCTTAACTGGGGAGCCTGGCTACTGTGAGGTGGGGTGAAAGTTGTTGCCGCAATATGAAAAATTGAGGGTTTTGCGTTGGTATTTTGTGGCTAATGTTCAATTATGTTCGCTGAAACGACTCAGTGATAGCTGTTATTTGGCAAAATTGATACAACCTTATAAACTTATTATTTTAATTGTCAAGAAAGCTTAGTTATAGTGTGATAATTACAATTGTATTATATATTGTCAATGCTTTTGTGTTTTCATTAGGAAAGTAATAAGTCTATTGAGAGAGAGAGAGAGAGAGAGAGAGAGAGAGAGAGAGAGAGAGAGAGATCAGGAATTGTGATTTTATCTTATGCATTTGGCTTCCTCTCTTTGCAGATGATCCCATAGAAAAACAGTTAGCAATTATAAATATTTCAAGGTGACAAGTTACCGCAATATTTACTACAAATTATCCATCCAAGGCAGTCACTCATAAAAAGCCACGTATGTCTGTAATGAGAGGATGTTTGACACGTCTGCCGCGTGCCTGTCAGAGAGCGTCAGGAAGGGTAACTAACGCCCCCGTCTGAGTGATGGCTGTCGGCAGCGGGGTGTTGGAGGCGAGAACCATGCTCAAGGTCACCCACTCCTGTTGTCAAAGAAACCAAGAGTGATACTTAGAAACGTGTGGTTGTAAGAAACAGTTTTCCCTTGAGTCACCGAGCAGCTTGTTGAGAAATGAGGCCACTTCAAGGGTCGAGTTTCCTTTCGTTCAAAAAATACAGGGAAAAAGAAAACAGTTCTAGACATACAATAACTGGGATATATACATATGACTTAATTTTTTTTCCATATCAAACCCATGTTTTGTTTCAACGCTAACACACACATACACGCACACACACACACGCACACGCACACGCACACGCACACTCTCTCTCTCTCTCTCTCTCACACACACACACACACACACACACACACTCTCTCTCTCACACACACACACACACACACACACACACACACACACACACACACACACACACACACACACACACACACACACACACACACAGGCACAAATAGGAAATTCCCGAAACAGCTCCTGTGATTAGTTCTCAGGATCGCCGCAGGGCACACAAGAGACAACTTCATGATTATACTGAAGCCAGCTAGTAATCTAGACACTGATACCCAGAGGTTCGTGTGAGGCCAGAAGTGTAGGAGAGGTCGACGGAAATATATCTAGATTATTTCTTTTCCAAGTATACTCTTCCTCGAGATTGAACAGACCGTCATGTATCGTGGTCGGGATAATGGATCTATTTATTTTTGGATCCTTTTTGTGTGTTTTCAGCGGCAGTCCCTTGCGTTACGTGCTCATCAAAAGATGAAGGTATATTTTAGGGTATCAGCGGGAATTTATGCCAAGTCATACGCGATAGACAAATGCCATGTTCACTTGGAAAGATCAAACGTTACCTCCTTTGATCATCTCCATTAGGCAAATCGGCCCGGTTGGCTCCTCTCCTCCATTACCTCCCACCTACACCACCCCTTTCAGGTTTCAATCGGCAAAAACTCGTCTGTCCATCCCCTCCCGCACACCCCGACTCATCTGACCTTCCCCTTACCCCCCTTCTATTCGCATCCTCAACCCGCACCTGGACCATCTCCACCTCCTGCCTCCTGAACCGTCCTTCCCTGCTCATTTGTAGTGGCATCGGGTCTCATCAAGGCGGCAAATGAGGCCAGATAATCCTGTCCCCTGAGTGGTAACTGCGATCCGCCGTGCCTGCCTGACATTTACGGCCCTTCAGTCAATTAGGCGGTCACCTCCACGACCCAGAGACGTCAGCAAGCGATTAAGAAGTTCGAAGCCGCAGCGGTCTTTAAGAAGACTCGGGTTACGGCGGGCAAGGTCATGGCCGGAGGGTTTGGGTGGCCTGGCGTGTGTGTTTTGTCAGGCCACAGCCGTGGGCACCTCGCAGCCTCCTGAAGCATCGCCCTTGAGAGGCGAGACAGGACTCAAGAAAACGCTTCTGGCGATTTAATTCTTGATAGATGTGCTAGAGTTCCGTAAACTGAGAATAGATATTTATCACATAATGTTATGTGTTAACTACAATATTAACATGTTTTTAATAGCAATCAGCTAAAATTTTTACTTTCATCTACTTAACTAGTTTAACGACATGTATAATGAACATTGCATAAAAAAGAAATGCAGCTGAAAGGAACCGGCACTGGCTGTAATATTAAGAATATGATACAAATATTGATAAAAATGGTAGTCAAATAAAAACTTTCGTGTCTAAAGATATATATTTTTTTTTCGAATAAAAAACGGTGTCACGAAGGTGCAAAAATATCTTACCACTGGCAATACAGCTAATGCGGCGACACCACGAGCAGGGGGTTGTGGTGGCCTGCCTCTCCACACAGGTCACGGTAGGTGTCCTTCCCCGAACAAGTGTCTCAGGCTGCACAACAAACAACACACTGCACGCACCACAATCCACCAATGCATCACACAACTCACACTACAAAACATGAACAAAAGCATTGGAACGCGCTACTTCCGTCTCTTATGCAGCGCAACATGCACCACTGAAATACCACACAAGAAATAGCACCTAGCACATTTTTACATATATCAAGGCTAAGGCAAAAGACACACAAAAACAATATGCAGCAAGACATACTAGTCACTTCCCTTCCTCAAAGAAACATAAAACGTCATTGGTTAAAGAAGTTACAAAAATAGTCTCCTCCAACACCACATAGCACGTAGCACACATCTACGCTCTCAGCCCAGCTCGTAGGAAATAAATTCATACAAATTATCGCGTTCTTGAGGAGCATTACAAGCACGTGTGAGGCACTTAGCACGTCAAGGCACACGAAGCCAACATCAATCTTAACCCCTTCAGCGCAGAGTGTTTGACCATTTTTTGTTCTACTCTTGATAAATTATTTCCATGATTATTACAGTATCAATCATTACAATTTTTTATGTCATTTTTATGTTACGAAAATAGGTCTGAGTGGAAAGTGAGTCTCTCTCTCTCTCTCTCTCTCTCTCTCTCTCTCTCTCTCTCTCTCTCTCTCTCTCTCTCTCTCTCTCTCTCTCTCTCTCTCTCTCTCTCTCTCTCTCTCTCTCTCTCTCTCTCTCTCTCTCTCTCTCTCTCTCTCTCTCTCACACACACACACACACACACACACACACACACACACACACACACACACACACACACACACACACACACACTATATGATCGTTAACATTTGGGCATCATATCATTCAACTTTTTTTAACCCCAATATGTCCCTCATTTCTTCAAGACCAGGTGATATATTTTTTCTTTTGTTATCAGTATACACGCTTCCCACCATCCCCGACTGACATTACCTTCCGTAGTGATAATCTGAATGAATACTTGAATGATATCACTGCTGTCTTTACCCAGGCTGCTCTCAATTTGCATTTCTCGGCTGATTGAGGGAGAGCGTCTGCGAGCTGGTGTTGTTTAAGGAAAGGCCGTTGATAAGGCTGGTTAGAACGATTTACTGCCGACGATGCTTTAATTGGGATCATAACTAATTACCTCCGAAGACTGATTAACGTTGAAGGTGGTTTGTAAATATGAGAGAGAGAGAGAGAGAGAGAGAGAGAGAGAGAGAGAGAGAGAGAGAGAGAGAGAGAGAGAGAGAGAGAGAGAGAGAGAGAGAGAGAGAGAGAGAGAGAGAGAGAGAGAGAGAGCATTTTCACGTCTAAAATTTATATAAAACGTACAAAAGAATATTCACTCTGCTTTATGACGAACGGATAGAAAAAAAGATATTTTCCTTCTGTGGTATTCCTTCTACATTATTAGACAGCTTGTGTACCGTGTTTATGAAACTACGTCAGCTTTTCACACGACTAGAGGGTGTGGCGTGCAGTTGTGTATATGAGTGAGAGAGAGAGAGAGAGAGAGAGAGAGAGAGAGAGAGAGAGAGAGAGAGAGAGAGAGAGAGAGAGTCTACATATATGATGAAGGTATGAGTAGCGATGACTAATCAATAAAAATGTGAGGAAAAATGCCTTCGGGGGAATTTATTGCAGGACAGTGACAAAGAAACAAAGCACCCACAGCTACTCCACACACACACACACACACACACACACACACACACACACACACACACACACACACACACACACACACACACACACACACACGTTCCCTACTAAGGATCACGTAATATATTTTTGCCCCACCTGCCGCGCCTTAGTCAGGTGTGCTGTGTCTTGTTACTTCAGGGTGGTGGGGAATGAGATTCAACTCCACCTCTTGATTCATTACCTTAGATAATTAGGAGAATTATATACATTAAAAGAAGATTCTTGATGCTGTTTCTCCCGCCGCGTCTTTCCTTCTTAATCCCCATCAGTAATTAGGGCGCCGGGAAGATAATTATAACTTACTGAATTATTGGTAAAGACCTAAATTATTAAGGTGCCAGAATGATACATGGGAGAATCAGGTGATGGATTACATGTGTTTCTCCAAGCCTTTCTGATGTTCTTATTTTTTTTTATTTTTATTATTTTTTTTGTAACAGACTCAGTGAACAGGTGAAATTTGTGTCCATTCAATGCATAAAAAAAAAACATTTTTATTCGTGTTTATATAAGATTTAATTATTTGCTGGCTTTTAAGTTTCGTCGTATGAGAGACTTTTATTGATATTCAGGCTCTCTACTTCTTATGGTGAACGAAAATAATGAAAATTCTTATGTTCATACTTCTACTTATACTGATGTTAGCTGTATTATTTGTCGAAAACAGGACAGGTTTTATTTTTTCTTTATTGTTAACAATAGCGCACTCATTCATAGCTTTTAGGGAGAGGGAGTAGCGCAACGCTCCCTCTGGCACGGCTCCCGCCAATACACTGAGCGTGTTCGCCAACGTTCTCTAAGGTCATCCCTTTCACCCCCCGGCACCCCCACTTCTGACACTGCCAACGTTGTGGCGCTAGACTTTACTTTCAGCTACTAACATCCACACGCTATCTGTCATACGTATTTCTTTATGCATACATGTACTTAGCTTTTGCGTAAAATTACTTTTTGTATTCCAATATACATGCGAGAGAGGTTTTGGTAAATTCCTTCAAATAACCAAGTTTTAGAGCCGAGACTGGAGTGGTGTTGTTTTATCTGAAGCGAAAAAGGACGAAACGTAAGGAAATATCTGGGTGGGAGGTCACGTGGCGGAGGAATACATAGGAGGCGGAGCTACGCATGCGCACCCAGTGGGAGGGAACATGGCCGCCATAACTTCACTTTATGGTTTGTTTTGATGGCGCGATGTAGTAAAATCCACGCTCTCTACCATGTGCTCCAAAGGAATATCTGGGGGTCCTCCCTCCATTCTCTCTCTTTAAGGTCAATGTCACTCCCGAGCCTGGGACAGTTTGAGTTTTACGACCACTAATGGTGACGGGCGGGACTGTTTTAGCACCACTTGTGGTGCTCAACAGCCGCTGCAAATTGGCTGATTACTATCTTTATTGCTTGTTAAGTTGCTCTTAAACACTTGTTGGCTGAGATTCGCACACTTCTCGAGATTTTATTGACTTGTGGGAGGTCTACACCAGGTTTAGTGGTTCTATTGGTGCTATTTCCTTTGTTTCTTCACCTGAGGTGTTGAGATGGCGCGCCGCCGCTTTCTGCCGACTAGCGGCGACCTTTGTTACATTTTTGTCACAATTGTTACAGAAAGTAATAGAAGAGTATCATGAATTTCAGGCGTGCATTGAAACTAGTATGTAGTATAGTTTTTATTCTTATTTGTTATCAAAGGTTCATTATTTTAAAAAAATAGATAATTTTCAATATTCATAACAAATGTATTTTTTTTTTTATTAATGAATCAGCTAAAAGTACTTAATTAAAACCCCGTTACTTGTTTAAAAAAAAAAGCAGCTATATAGGAAACATGAGAATATTTGTTTTTGGATAAGAAGCTTTAGTGAAAATAGGCCGTTTGGAATTAATTTTCATGAAAAATATATTGTATTTTGTCGTTAACTGATGTGACCCTCGTCAAGAAAAAGCCTGTAACTCAATAATGTGGTAGGTGAAAATAATAACTTTAAATTCGGAGAAGCAAATCAATTTAGTTTACTTTTAGCATACGCTAAAGGTTACTGCGAGGAATCTTCTGGGAATCTTCCATCTCTATTTAAACCATAATCCATATGTCTTTTTTTAACTGTCTCATTTCTAGAAACTACGCTGGGACGTAGACATATTGTATTTTATATTTCCGATAGCAAACAGTGAGGCCTTTGGTTTTGAGATGGCAATTTAACTTGAAACTCGGCGGTCGGCGGGTTTAGGCTGCGTCAAGCCGCTCTCACATAACTGCCGCCGCCGCTGTCGTCTTTCCGCCGCTGCCCCACAGAGGCCACCGACGTCATGCTGGCCTGCTGTAAGAGGGATATTTCTTAAATCTCAAATTCCGCAGTTGAAGAATTGTGAGGGGTTGGATTAGGCCTAAATATGGAAAGCTTGTTTCTAGGAGTATCTTTACTTCCTTTTTTTTTCGTAAGTATTTGTTGATTATAACAGGAAATAATACAAAGATTCTCGGTGGAGCTTTGCTGCGAAGAAACTTGTGGTTTTCTTTCGAATGTAGCGGTACAGAAGAGGCAGGTAAGAGGATACAAACTACACCAATCTGCTGGACAGTTATAACGTCCCCAGATCTCCTTGACAATTGACAATGAGGTATTTGTAAAGTGTGGTGGTCAGATAGCGGACGTGGAGGGGATGAGCAGTGTAGGGCGTGAAGATTTTCTGCTTTCTTGCGAGTTGTAATACCACGACTTGTGTTCGGCGGATAACGTGTATCTATACTCCATTAAGGTGGTATTGATTCAGCAACAAGTACATTTATTTATTTATTCACACACGTCTTTGCTCATTTTTACCTATTTATTTAATATATTTAATGTATCTGAGGATTTGTTGGTTTTGCAGTTGGTTTCACCAACTCGCACCACACAGTTGTGTCGTAAGTTGTACTGTCATGTAAACACTCACATAGTATGAAAAGCAGACAGTATTTAGCTTTTTATAATCATCCTTTCGTAATTTAACTACATATATATTGATACGATTCAAGTGAACATGAACTTGAAATTCACGCTATATGACGAGGGTTTAGAAACCCACATCATACACACCAAAGTAACTTGGAGAATCGATGTCATTTAGCATGTATAAATAGTGGCAGCATTTGGGTGTTTCCGCGGAAGGAGTAGAGGCTGACAGAGAGATTAATACCATAGGAGATATATCGGGGCTCCCTGCGCCGCCGTCAGACCCGGCGAGATGTATCGTCGGTGTGGGGCCGCCGCTCTGAGAGGCTATTGAAGGAGAACTGTGGACCAAAGATTATAAACGTTTCTCTTTTTTTTTTAATAATTGAAATAATGAATGTAAGCAATAAAGCGAAAGAAGCGAAAGAAAATTAAACATTTTACGTATTTTAAAAATGATTTGATTTGCATAATGTTTTGTATTTTACGAAAAAAAAAAAAAGAATAAGCAGGTTGGAAAAATCTGCGAAAATACGGTTGATGGAATATTTTCAACCTTTGAAATTAATGCTAAAAAAAAACATCAATATCACTACTTACAATTGAAAATTTATTCTTATTACTTAATATTATTATTATTATTATTTTTTTTTTTTTTTTTTTTTTGACGAATCAAACAGGGTAATTATCTACATGTAGATTTTCTTGTGGTTTTGATAATATTAGATCGAGTTGTAACCCAAAAAAAATAATCTTGGAAAAATTATGATACATACCTGACACAATAAGTAAAATATCAAGTAAAAGCTCATGAATCTATTGCCGCTATAATTTGATTTCTAATGCGTCTTTTCTGTGTAATATCGATAAAGGAAATATTCGCAGATGTTATAAAATCCATAATAATATTCTTGCTTCATCCTCGTGAGTTGCATTATTTATTAGACGATCTCTTCTATATGAGGAGAGTGTTGGGTGCTTAAAGCGAAAAATGCGAGTGCTGGTAGCCACAAAGCGACACTTTACGTCTCAATCCCGTAGAGTTGAGACGGTCAGGCCTGCCACTGCCGCCTTGGTAGGTTTTGTTTGCGGGGAATTTTAGGCACTGTGTGTGTGTGTGTGTGTGTGTGTGTGTGTGTGTGTGTGTGTGTGTGTGTGTGTG